>NC_134736.1:641250-961875 GCF_049634645.1 Pelodiscus sinensis | reverse complement strand
TATACATAGTTTACAGGCAGTCCCCGGGTTACATCAATCCGACTTACGTCGGATCCCTAGTTACAAACGGGGGAGGGGGTGCAGCTAGTGCGGGGTGCCTCCCCCACTGTTGCCGCCTCCGGCGGCGTGGGGGGCGCTTCCCCCCAGCAGACCAGGGAGACTCGGAGCTAGCCCCCCCCCAGCAGACCAGGGAGACACGGAGCGGCTTTTCTCGCCATGGAGGACGCGGGTCTGCTGGGGGGAACAAGACACCAGCCAAAAGGGGGCACTCCAGAGCAGAAAAATTAATTTCCTAGGGAACAGCAGGAGCAGCAGGCAGTGAGACCCATTATCTTACAGTCCCCACCTTGGGAGCAACAGCTCTTTCCCTCTTCAGCACTAGAGCTGCAAATATCTTGTTAGCATCACGTGAAATTAACAAGTCCCTTCCAGCCTGGCAGAGGTGAAGCTGAAAAATTACCCAGTGGTGTGGGTGGGCAAGAATGGGGAGGAGCAGAACAGAAGGGAAGAGGGGATAAGCCCCAACCCCACACCCTGGCTGGAGCGGAGCAGGGTAAGCCCCGAGGGGATGGGCCTGGTTGCAAAGTGGGTGAGTGGACAATGAGGACCCACCTGTGGCTAAACTCCTGTTCCCAACACAGAATTTTTCTTTAAAATTAATCCTGTGGATAAATTCACACACACACTTCACAGGAAGGGATTTCCATTTTCTGCTCAGCAGAATACAACAACAGCTTTGATTGTATCAATATTTCACTGTGCTCTCCAATGACTATTGATTACACTTAATACCCATTTCACTGAACCATCTGTAGCAAATTCTATTTGGAACAGTAATATGCATTGAATAAACTTTTAGTTATAAAAAACAAAGATTCTGACTATTAAATGAATAACTGGGATCTTTCAGGTACCCCAAAAGGAAGATTTGGATATAGCATGAAACACTGAAACTTATGATCAATTTTTAATTAAAATATCAACCAAAAAAACCTTCATATCAAAACAGTATGTGTTTTTCTTAGAATAAGGAAGTTGTATGAGAATCAGAGTCTTTTCCACCTAACTCCAGCTCCCCCCTCCCAAAAGAATATGTGCCAGTTCCGACTTACATACAAATTCAACTTAAGAACAAACCTACAGTCCCTATCTTGTACGTAACCCGGGGACTGCCTGTATTTCCAAAATCCTTAATTTCTTTGAGGGAGTGAGCTGCTTCTTCCATTAGGAGAATGTTTTGAAGAATTTTTGAATTTTAGTTTAACAGGCAATAACGTTTGGAACCAAAGAAGCCATGAAAATTGGTCCGATTCAAGTTCATTATGAACATGGGAAATCCTATGAATGTTTTTTGACTGTCCCCCCTTTCTGAAGAAATGAAGTAATGGATTCATGTGTCATTACTTGTACTCCCCATTCCAGAGCTATTCTGATGTTATGACATGCTTTCTTTTGGGGTGCATCTGCACTGCACCCAGAGCTTGAAATAAGCTACACAATTCGAGTTGCGCAAATTGCACAACTTATTTTGAGTCAATTTCGAAATAGCTTATTTCAATAATTGGAACTGTCTATACACGGGTATCCTGAAATAGTGCTGTGCTGGAGACGCGGCCTATGTTAGCAGTGGGAGTGGATAGTAACTACAGAAAATTTTTTTTTTTAAATGAACTAATTTTGAACTTTTTTCATCCTTTGTATATGATCTTTCAAGAGATTTAATATTAGGAGTTACTGTTCCCTTCAAAATTATTTTTGGTATTCATTTTTATATATGTAAAAATTCTTTAGGTGGAACGATATTTGTACTTGAGCTTATTTTCTAAAACACCTTTTTTTTTTTTTTTTTTTTATAATGAGGAGGGTGTTTTGTTTCTGGTGAGACCCTTTTATGTATAGTTCTTATTATTAAGTTGTCTTCCTAGTGGGTTCATGAATCAAAATTATGGTAGCTTCTTCTGTGCGTGTAATGTGATTTGTGATGAGTAAAGTCAGATGTGATTGGGATAGTGTTGTAATAGCATACAGAAAAAGCCTAACATGGGATCTGCCTTCTCTGCTTCCCCCCCCCAGTGAAGTCTAGCCCACGAAAACCTCGTAGGAGACCCAGAAGCAGTCCTGATGGAAGTTCAGCTGCACATTCAGACTCTTCATCAGTGTGTTCTCCCCTGAGCAAGTCTGAAACCATATCTATGGAAAAGATGAAGAAGAAGGATATGAAAAGTGGGGAAAAGAGACGAGGAAGACCTCCAACACTTAGTAGTGTGAAGTTCAAGTTATCACAAGTAAAGGACGCATCAGATGTTCAGAAGGGGAGCAGAGACGCAAAAGCGAGTCTGAAGAAAATAAAAAGGGCACCATCCACTACATTTCAACATGCTGCAAAAATCAAGAAGTTACGAACTGGGAAACTCTCCCCACTGAAGTCTAAATTCAAGACTGGGGGGAAACTTCAGATTGGAAGGAAAGGAGTTCAGATTGTGCGCAGGAGAGGAAGACCACCATCTTCAGAACGCTTAAAGACGGCCTCACCACTAGTCATCAATTCACAGCTGGAGAAACCTCAGAGGGTACGTAAGGAGAAAGATGGCACACCACCTCTCACAAAAGAAGAAAAGACTGCTGTCAGACAGAGCCCCCGTAGGATTAAGCCGGTTAGGATTATTCCTTCTACCAAGAGGACAGATGCAACAATTGCTAAGCAACTTTTGCAGAGGGCTAAAAAGGGGGCACAAAAGAAGATTGAGAAAGAAGCAGCTAAACTTCAGGGTAGGAAGGGAAGGACTCAGCTCAAAAACATCCGGCAGTTCATCATGCCAGTTGTGAGTGCTATCTCTTCGCGGATCATTAAAACACCCAAGCGATTCATTGAAGATGAAGACTATGATCCTCCTATTAAAATAGCTCGCCTAGAGTCCACACCAAACAGCAGGTTTAGTGCTACATCTTGTGGGTCCAGTGAAAAATCAAGTGCAGCTTCTCAGCACTCATCTCAGATGTCTTCAGATTCCTCACGATCTAGTAGTCCTAGTGTAGATACATCTACTGACTCTCAGGCATCTGAGGAAATGCAAGCTCTTTCTGAAGAGTGCAGCAATACTCCAGAAGTTCATACCCCTTTACCTATTTCTCAGTCCCCAGAAAATGATAGTAGTGATAGGAGGAGCAGGAGGTTTTCAATGTCAGAAAGGAGTTTTGGCCAAAGGGCAGCTAAAAAACTGTCAGCCTTGCAAAATGTGTCCCAGCAGCAGTCTTCTTCCTCTCCTCCTCCCCCTCTGCTCACTCCTCCCCCACCATTACAGCCTGCTACTGGCATGTCAGACCACACACCTTGGCTTATGCCTCCAACAATACCATTGGCCTCACCTTTTCTACCCACCTCTGCTGCACCCATGCAAGAGAAACGGAAATCAATTCTGCGGGAACCAACGTTCAGGTGGACCTCTCTGAAGCATTCTAGGTCAGAACCACAATACTTTTCCTCAGCAAAGTATGCCAAAGAAGGTCTCATCCGTAAACCAGTATTCGATAACTTTAGACCACCACCACTGACTCCAGAGGATGTTGGCTTTGCGTCTGGTTTTTCAACACCTGGGGCTACAACTCCAGCTCGCTTGTTTTCTGCTCTTCATTCGGGAACGAGATTTGATATGCACAAAAGAAGTCCTCTGCTTCGAGCTCCAAGATTCACTCCAAGTGAGGCCCACTCCAGAATTTTTGAATCTGTCACCTTGCCTTCATCTGTTAGTCGAACCACTGCAGGAACTTCTGCGTCAGGTGTCTCTTCTAGGAAACGAAAGAGAAGAGTGTTTAGCCCAATCCGATCAGAACCCAGATCTCCTTCGCACTCCATGAGGACAAGAAGTGGAAGACTTAGTACCTCTGACCTGACCACTCTCACCCCTCAATCTTCGGTCTCTTCTTCACTAACTAGCATGTCTGTTAGTTCTCTTGCCACTAGTGCCTTAAACTCTACTTTTACTTTTTCTTCTCATTCCTTGAGCCAGTCTGGGGAATCAGCAGAGAGAAGTCAGAGACCAAGGAAGCAGATAAGTACTCCAACTGAGCCTTTTTCATCCACTAATCCTACTCCTCTGTTTCCCTGGTTCACACCAAGTCCCCAGACCGAGAGAGGGAGAAATAAAGACAGGACTGCAGAGGAACTGTCCAAAGACAAAGATGTTGACAAAAGTGTAGAGAAGGACAAGAGCAGAGAGAAAGACAGAGAGAGAGAAAAAGAGAACAAACGTGAATCGAGGAAAGAGAAAAGGAAAAAAGGGTCAGAAATTCAGAGTAGTTCTGCTTTGTTTCCTGTTGGTAGAGTGTCCAAAGAAAAAGTTGTTAATGAAGATATTGCTGCATCATCTTCAGCTAAAAAAGCTGCGGGGCGGAAGAAATCTATAGCAATAGATCCTGTGGCAGATACTTCTGCTGTGGCTCTTGTAGATACAACAGCTGGCAAAACCAAAATGCCTAAGAAAAGCAGAGGGGGCTTAGAAAAATCAGATCTAGATCTAAGCCCCACTGTTCTGCCCCCGGAGAAAGACAAAGCCCTACGTCTCTCTACTCCTTCATCAAGCACTGTTAAACATTCCACTTCCTCCATCAGCTCTATGTTGGCTCAAGCAGACAAACTTCCAATGACTGATAAGAGGGTGGCCAGTCTCCTAAAAAAGGCAAAAGCCCAGCTGTACAAGATTGAGAAGAGCAAATCCCTCAAACAAGCAGATCAGCCAAAAGCACAGGTATTCTTTCTTTCAGACTTATTCATGAGAGGACTTCACAGTGCATTTTGTTTTGTACTTGGAATGAAAATTGTTAATGTCATTCAGATGCTAAAATAGAACAGCATATTAATTTGAATAACTGTTAGAGCAACAGATGGTAACTAATTTGAAAATGAGAATTACTGGGCAGAAGTTGAGGGGGAGAAAAATCTTCTGGAGTCAGTTCAGGATGGAGCTGCATATATTTTCTGAGTGCAGTGTAGTTGCTTTGTAGATTCTTCTGGCTAGGTCTGATGGAGATGTTCAGATAGTGTATTCTGAGTTTAAAAGGCAAGGCTGAGGCGAACCATACAGTCATCTCCTGCCCTTGGATGGATCTTTCTGTTTCCTCCCCTTGCGTACAGAGCTGACATCCAAAAGGGATAGTGGTCTTGATCTCTGAATTTTTTTAAGGTGCATGTTGCCATGATTTCTGTCTTGTGGGATGGAAGTGAGGTCCCATGGGATTTTTCATCTAAAGAAATGGGACCTCACACATCCATCTTTCTTGGCACCAATGGTTTTTCAAATGCTCTCATTGTAGTCTGTTTTGGCTACTAAAAAGTTGATATTGCACAAACATAGGAACCATTCCCTGAAAATATGTTTGTGCGATGTCAACTTTAAATAGTTTAAACTAGCGTTTGAGCTGCTGTCAGAGGTGACGTTTGGGAATTCAGTAAAATAGATTTTTTTTCAGCAGAAAACCTCCAAAGTTTTTCTCCCTGCTGTCAAATTCTATATCCTAACACTTGTCTACTCTATACCACTTAATGCACTCCTGGCCAAATTCATAGTAGAAAAAAATGACTTTGCCCTTAAATTTGGCTTTATGGGGGTCCATTTGTTTATCAGAAATGCAAGACAAATCGTGGAAATATTATTTAATTATTCAATTTCTTTTAACAGCAGGAATTTAAAGGCTGGTTGTGCTGTAATTTCTAGAACCTTATAAAGGGGAATGCGACCTTACTTTCTTATGTCCCATTGACTACAAGGCTTTCCAACATCCTGATTCACTCTTTTGTCTTCTGTCAGTGCAATTATTCTGGGATGATGTTCTGGCCTCTCCTGTCCTTATTACCTGTTCCAGCTCTGATATTTTGGTACAGATACATTTGACATGAATATACTGTATTAAGAAATTCAAGTCCTTGAAGTAAGAGGCTTAAATTGGTCATGGAACTCTGGTAAAAGAAAAAGAGTTTTGTTTTACTGTTCTCTAAAATACATCTTTACTGGGCTGGAAGCTACAAAAGCTATAGCTTTGACTCTCAAATTCTTATAGTTTTGAGCACTGGTTTTGACCACTATCTTTTTCCTTAAGAATGTTTGGTGTATTTTGCAAGCACATGCAGAATGCCTTCTTCAAAAATGCTTATGTTCTTGCACACCTGAAACTTAGGGTCAAGAGAGTGATTCATCAGAGACATCAGTACGAGGACCACGAATAAAACATGTCTGCAGGAGGGCAGCTGTAGCGCTAGGCCGTAAGCGGGCAGTGTTTCCTGATGACATGCCTACTCTGAGTGCCTTACCATGGGAAGAACGAGAGAAGATATTGTCTTCCATGGGGAATGATGGTAAATTCAAGGCTTTCAACTTTGGGTCTGTGGAGTCGTGCAGAATTTTGATGCTGTTGCCCATTAATTAAATTTTTTCTTGCATATATGGTTGAATATATGTTTCTCCGGAACGAACACCATGGTGCATAAAGTTATGCAGGGGAAGGTCTGAGTTAATAGATTTCAGATATTTTCCATAAATATCCAGTCTACAAGATAATTCACTAATCTGTTCATTTGATGAGTCATCTATGCCATGAGTTATCAGTTTCTCATCTGAGATTGCTCACAATAGCCAGTCAACTTGTATGACTCTGAGGATGGCCTTACACTTGCAATGGAATGGATGTTTTCCGAGTAAACTAAAGGCTTCTGAAATGGTGTTGGTGGCCACTGAATTCACATCAGATTTTTTTTGCCAGATAAGTCATCAATAGCTGGCTCGGAAGAGGCTGAACCCCTTGCTCCACCTATCAAACCTATTAAGCCTGTTACCAGAAACAAGGCACCCCAAGAGCCTCCAGTGAAGAAGGGTCGGCGCTCAAGGCGCTGTGGCCAGTGCCCAGGCTGCCAGGTTCCGGAGGACTGTGGTGTCTGTACTAACTGTCTAGACAAACCCAAGTTTGGTGGGCGCAACATAAAGAAACAGTGCTGCAAGTAAGTGTGTATTTAACAAGCTGCGTGGCTAACCCGTGTGTTGAGGGGAAGCCCTGGGATTATGGCTGGGAGATTTTCTCATTCACTGCTAGAAGCAGAGTTGATAGGCTTGCAAGGGAATCCCTTTTGTTCAGTCTTGGTTGGTGTTGGGCAGAGAGCAAAAGAAAGTAAAACTTGCTGGAGTATCTTTGCTCTGAGCTGTGGACATCTTTTCTCTACCGCTCCCTCTGCTATACTCCAGCCCCTGAAAAATCTTGAAAGAGGATTGCAGGGTATGGGGAGCTGCAAAATGCACTAATACTTTACAGGTAATTTAGTAATTTCAGGCAAGACTGAAATTTATTTACTCAGACAATATGTTGAAGAGGTGGATTTCTCACAATATATATGATGTTTATCCAGCATGTATTTGACATGCAGCTGGACATTGGCTGAAAACAGATTTTTTTCTTGATCCTTTTTGTCGGTTTATTTAAACATTTTTGTGTACATTCCTGAGTTTGGAACTTACTTTCCTCGTCTCTCCACTAGTCACTGCATTAGACTAGTTTTACCCAGACTGGATAAAGTGTTTGAGAAGACAGCAAGTGAAGTGGCATAAATATTGTTGTGATATGAAGGCTATTTATAAAGTATAGCTGTGAGAATTGCTGCATAGCATGCATTTGTGTGAAAACAGTCTGCAGAGTACAATCTATAAGCCACAGCTTGGGCATAGCCCTAGACAAGGTTTCAGAGTCTGGACCCTGCTGCACGAAGTAAAGAAGAAACAAACACTAACTCAGTACAACAGATATTGCATGCTTAATATCACACAAAATCTAGGAATTAAAGTTATGGCAGAAGAACAACTTGATGACCTTGTCTCATCCCACTCTATAAATGGAGGAGCAGTTCCCATATGGGTAGGATTCTTTTTTTTATGAATCAAGTCCAAATTAAGTCACTAAATGGCTGTCCCAGCCCTAATTAGCCTTAATCAAAATTCAAAGAACTTGCAGTTGAAGGATTTGAGGTCATTTTCCAGATCTTTTCAATGCACTATGAGACTTCTATGCCTCTCAGCCCTATGAGAAAGAGAACTGATAGTGATATCACCATGATGCTGACAGGGCCACTTCATTTCTTGGCACGCCATTCACATACCTTTGCATTGGATGATTGTGCTTACTTTGAAACAAAAGGAAACTCAGGGTTTCCTCAGCCTAAGCACTTGGGAAGGAAAAAGGAATGGTTCAGAAGTGGTAGTAGGAATGTTGACTGATGGTGAAAAGGCTTTTTCAGCAGAAAACCCTGCTGAGGTGTGCTGCTGTCCTAGACCAGTTTCTGATTGTTCCAATTTAACTCTTTTATCTCAGGATGAGAAAGTGCCAGAATCTGCAATGGATGCCTTCAAAAGCCTATCTCCAGAAGCAAGCTAAAGGTATGCAGTGTGTTCTATTGATCATCCTTTTACATACTAAATTCAGATGTGAAGCTTATGTGGCTACATTGAGCAGCAGAGCCAAAGACACAAGATTGAGTCTCAGGCAAAATATTTCAGGAAGCATGATCCATATAGGATTTTGTCCCTTGAGTTGTAGTGGGAGCAGGAGCAAAGCTACACACAATGTCTAGAATCCGTGATGGTATTTATCATTTTCATTCTCCAGTTCTCTAGATTCCTTTCCTTTTTGTGATTTTTGGCTGTTGTATTGAAACTTTGGTACATTTTCCCTCCACTCCATTTATAACTCCCTGCATTTTAAACATTGAACTCTTAAAGCTATAAGCCTTGGCCAGTGTGAGCTTTGCAAGCTAAGTTGCTGAATTCTTTGAATTTGCTGTGCAAAATTTCCTTTTTTCCCCATAGATGTGAGGTAAAAGGGATCCATGTCAGCAATGAGCGAGGCTAGTGAGTGGGTCACATGAGTACCTCTCCTTCATCTCAGTGGCTGCAAAATTGTCATAACCAAGACAGTCTCCCGGGATAGTAATTTTGCTAACTGGGCTTGCCTTCCCAGAATGTGGGGGGTGTACCGACTAAACTGTAGCAGCGCTATGATTGGATGCAAAGGGAGCACTCAGTGCTCACTATCAGCGTTGTGTGCAGTCAGCATACACCTCACTTCATGTGCCCTGGCTTTATGTAGGTGTCACTTTTTTATTACACAGAAAGAAACCAGTGGAATCTGGCAACCCTGCATGTGGGTAACGGTAAACAAAATGTCTCATGGGCCACACACACAAGCCCAGTGATCTACAGGTTTTCCATCATTGATCCAATTCCTAATGTAGAAAGATTGGTTCATAAGAATATTGTCAGTGTACTAGAACAGTGGTTGTAGTATAGGATATTGGACATGTCAATTTGAGTGCTTGCGTGCATTCCTTTTAGAGCACTGAACCACTTTTATCCCAAGGAGCAGAGTAAGTTTTGTTCCTTGTTTGTATACAAGTGTAAAATGAGATGGGTGGCTTGAAGTAACATAGTTGATCTGATTTTTCTTTTTTTATTTTCTTTTCTTCACAAGAGCATAGCTGCCAAATTGAGTCAGTATCTGTTCAGGACACCGCCCACTGTTGATAGTGGCCCATACCAGAGCCTCAGGGAAGTGTGCAGAACAGGTCAATCATGGAGTGATCCACTACTATCTTCTGGCAGTCAGAGGTTTAGGATTTGCATCCATAACCATGTTGGATAATTGCTATTAATGAACCTACTCTGCATAAACTTATCCCGTTCTTTTTTGAATACATACATACAATGCTTCCTTTTCTTTGGAGTAAACCAGGTGCCTATTTTTTCAGGTGATGGCTGTTTTTTGTATTGTAGAAAGGGTAAATAATTTCTCTATTCACTCTTTCCCTTCCATTAATAATTTTACAGACCTGTCAGATTCCTCTTCCTCTCTGTTAAGCTGACCAGCTCTAATCATTTTAGTTCCTCCTCATATGGAAGCTTGTTACATAGTCTAGATACAGGCAGTCCCCCGACTTACGCGGATCCGACTTATGTCGGATCCGCAGTTACGAACGGGGCTTTTCTTGCCCCGGAGGACACGGACTGCGGGACCTCGCGGTCCCGCCGCCCATGTACTCCGGGGCGAGAAAAGCTGCTCCGCATCTCCCTGGTCTGCAAAAAAAAAAAAAAAAACCACACACACACCCAAACACACACAGACTGCCAGTACACCACAATTGGTAGTAATAAGATGCTAAATACGGTCATGAGATCACCATTCATTTAAATTCAACATATTGAATATAACACCATTCATTTATATTCAACAAAAATCATATTAAATATGTACAAAAAAATAAAACTATCAAATAATATTAATTATATTCATAGTTTTCAATGCGAAGAGTGGTTTTTCTTCTTTTCTTGGCAAATTCTTTTTATATTTGGTTTAATACTAGAAAGATGGATTTGCATATCTGGCACAGCATTCCGTCGATTTCTGTATTTTGTTTTCATTGCTGCATAGTTCGAGAACCCAGTTTTGCACAAGTATGTACTGGCAAAGGGTAACAGCTGACGAATTGCGCATCTTAATAAAGATGAATATTCTTGACTTTGACATAAGTCACTCCAAAATGTAATCAGAGAAACTTCTTTAAATTTTTGTATTAATTGGACATCTGAAGTGATTTCAATTAGGTTTTCATAATCTTGTGTAGAAAAACTGACTGGCTTTTCTGTTAAACTTAATGGATTTCGAATCCAGTTATTGTTGTCATTGATGTTCGGAAAATACTTACTGATGTTCGTGTATAAATCGCGGAGATGATCTGCAATGTCGCTGCGAATATCTTCATCAAGTTTGTATCCATTTTCTTTAAGGAAATCATTCAGAGTTGGTAAACAATCCAAATCATTTCGTCCTACAGATGAGATCCAAAACTGTAGCTTCCGTGACAATGACAAAATTTTGTCTTTCGCATTAAAAATATTTACATTCTTTCCTTGCAGCGACAGATTTACTTCATTTAGTTTTGTAAAGATGTCTGCAAGATATGCAGCTCTAGATAACCACAAAAAGTCTGTTAAACGATCAGACAATTGGAATTTGTGATCCATCAGATTTGCGGAGAGCTCATGACGCAATTCAAATAATCTAACCAGCACTTTTCCTCGTGATAGCCACCTGACTTGTGTATGTAGAAGCAGGGCTGTGTGCTGACTACCCATATCTTCACACACAATTTTGAATAGTCTTGATTGTAATGGTCGAGTTTTTATATAATTAATAATCTGTACTGCTTCGTCCAACACATTTTTAAGAGAGGGAGAAATATTCTTAACTACCAGAGCGTGTCTGTGGAGAATGCAGTGACTGCTGGTGTAGTTTGGTGCTACATTTTTTATTCGTGTTACAGCGCCAACCACTGTTCCTACCATTGCTTTGGCACCATCACTGCACACATCAACACAATTTTCCTAGCTTATTTGATGTGTTTTCATAAAGTTATTGATACAATTGAATATATTCTCACCAGTTGTATTGGTTTGCAAAAATTCACATAAAAGTAAGTCTTCTTCAATAGAACTATTAAAATCATAATGGACAAATACAAGCAGAACTGCAAGACCTGCAACGTCAGTGGACTCGTCTAATTGTAATTCATATGCATCACATAAATGCAGCCGAAAAATAAGCTCCTTCTCGATGTCAGCAGCAAGATCATGAATACGACGTGTGACAGTATTGTTTGATAGTGGCACAGCCTCAACTTTTTTACTAGACTCCTGATCCAACATACACATCACAATATCTTTTGCACATGGTTTTATGAGTGATTCCCCAATAGTGTGTGCTTCTTCGGCGAGCGATATGTGATAGCTTACTTTGTAAGATGCCTCTGTTGCATTTTCATTATCAGATTTGGCAATTTTTGACATGAAGAGTTTACTTTTTTCAAGTGATTCAAGCTTTTGCTTAAAAAAACTAATGTCTTTATCTTTGTATTCTGGATGATTTGTTTCAAAATGTCTTCGCAATTTAGCAGGTACTAAACAACTATTATATAATATTTTGTTGCACACTACACACTGGGCACCTGGAGCATCTTCATTTCCATTGCTTGTGAATCCAAATGCCAAATAGTCCTCACAATACCTGCATTTCTTATTACTCAGCTGAAATTTTTCATAATTAACTTGAGCTGCCTCAGTATTTTCCTTGCTGGTTTCAGTAAAAATATTGGACTTTGAAGTACTCACTTTTCTCCTTAAAGTTCCTTCTTTTAACCAACGATCCATGGGGAATTTTGATATTAGATTGAATTCTTAAACTTAGTCACACACAGGAGCTACTTGTCCTCACAGTGTGTATGGGGATTTGTTCCGATCCTCACAGTGAGTAGGAGTTCCGGTGTTCCACTCACTGATAGTACAGTGATAGCGGCAGCGGGGGACGCGGGAGAGGGATCTTGGGTTGATCGGGCAGAAGCGGGACAAGCAGCTGTTGCTGCTGCTAGGTCCGGTGGTAAAAGCAGAGCGGCAGCGGGGGACATGGGAGAGGGATCTTGGGTTGATCGGGCAGAAGCGGGACAAGCAGCTGTTGCTGCTGCTAGGTCCGGTGGTAAAAGCAGAGCGGCAGGGGGGACACGGGAGATGTCTGAAAGGGGAGCGGGGAAGGAGCCAGCGTCTTTGCGCGCCAGGTTCCTCTGTCTCTTTATCGGTGGGGGGAGGGGAACGTTCGGGTTCTCACGGAATCCTTACATTCGCTTCACGGAACCCCAGGGTTCCGCGGAGCACCATTTGGGAAACACTGCCTTACCTAATAGTTCCTAGCATGCTATTATCTTTTTTGATTGCTGCTGCAATCGAACTATCCACAATGACACCAAGATTGGTCATGAGTGGTAACAGCTAATTTAGAACTCATAATTGTATATGTACATTTGGAATTTTTGTAATATGAACTATTTAGCACTTTTCAGTGTTGAATTTCATCTGTTTAGTAACAGAATTTCATTTGTAACCTGGTTTGGTGAGATCATAGAATCATAAGAGTCACAGAATAATAGAATACTAGAACTGGAATACTAGAGATCCCTCTACAATTCTTCACAATTAGCTTTTTACTTTACACTCTTGGATAATTTTTTCACACTTGCAAACTTTTTCAAATCACCATTCACCCTCCTTTTCCTGTACACCATAGGTCCCAATACAGAGACTCTTCTATTCACCACTCTCCTCTGCAAATACTGATAATTTATGTCCTGCCTTTTGTTTCATAGTTGTGAAAAAGAAAGAGAAGAAATCCAAGGCCAATGAAAAGAAAGAGAGCCATTCTGGGAAGAACCAAGTGGATTCTGGACAGAAGCTAGCTCCTCCAACAGTTTTAGCAAAAGAAGATAATGCCTTGAAGAAGAGCAGTGAACCTGCCCGAAAGCCTAGTGAGGAGAAGATTGAAGAGGGGAATGCCTCTGTCCCAGTGTTGGAGACCAAACAGGTCACTGCTTCTGGTGCCAGAAAAACTGGCAAACAGACACCTCAGCAATTGCAGGTTCCTCTTTGTCAGCCGCCTAGCTCAGGACCACTGAAAAAAGAAGTACCCAAAACCATCCCTAGTGAGCCCAAGAAAAAACAGATGCCTCAGCCAGAATTAGGTAAATCAACAAATGTAATGAAAATAATATCTTTTTTCAAAAACAAACTGAACCCCCCCCCCCACACACATTATTCTTGTATAACACATTATTCTTGTATGTAGAATATTAAACATTATTGAGCAATATCCAACTAAAATATTTTATATACTGGTGATATCTAAAATGTATTGAGAGGTGTTTGTGATCTAAATTGCATTTCTTTACCTTAAACTTCACGTGTGTGGTGGGAGGGATGTCTTATCTGAGTATTCATTTCAAACCCTGATAATCTTAAAACAGAGTTTTATAGTGTTAAACTTTTGTTATTATCCATAAGTCATAAGTGGAACATCACAGAAGAGTGAAAGTGATAAAATGAAAAAGCATGGTCTAACAGATACAGACTATGATTTTATGGGCAGTTTTGGGGCAATGTGTCTGAGTTGCATGTGTTATTCTCCAGGGAATCAGGTGGTTTGCAAGGGACTGCATTTGCTATATTGTTTAGGAGGCTGCTTAAGCATAAATGGTGGTGTTTTGTCACTAACCATAGATAATGGGAATAGTTTGGAGTAAAGGTTAGGCAGATCAGGGAGCAAAGCCTAAAATATTTTTTCCTTAAGTGCATTATTTCCCTTGTTTCCTGGGAAGTGGTTATTCATTCCAAAAGCTAAACTCATGATTTTTCTTTCCTTTCCTAGGCATAGAGCAAAACAAACAGAAGAAAGTGACTCCCCGTCCAAGCTTCCCTGTGAAACAGAAACCAAAAGAAAAGGTGACATTGCTTTTTTAATACTTACTCAGTAAATTACAAGAATTTCAAACTTATTTTCTACAGTTAAATACTAGCGTGCAACCCTTTCATGATTAGGTAAATTTCTTATTGTAAACAGCATTTTTACAATTAAACCCAATCAATTACATTCAACACTTGCTCCTAGAATGTCAATCAAAGATCGACATCAGTTTGATTTCTATAAAAATGTATAAAAGGATTTGGAAATATTAAAGGACCAAATTTCCGTTATTGTTCCATGGGCAGAGTTTGGGACGACTTACCTCTAAAGAGAACCCTTAAAGGTGTAAAAGGCTCCTCTTACTCCATTGTAAAAAGTCCCCAAATGACACGACATGCATTTGACATAATTGATGCATGACAACTTGTTTTACTAAGAAATCTAAGGAACAAACAACAAGTTTCATCTTAACTAACAAAATACGATCAATTTTAATTTTTTAAAACAAATGTAATGTTTCGTTTGAAAAACAGAATTGCCTGTTTTTAACTCCATTTTAGAAAATGGAAAATGTGTATAGATATTGATTACCTGCAGAGCTGATAGTAAGTTTAATACCAGCATTGTCTTGGATTACAGCATGTCGTGGTTTTAGAACTGAGAACAGCAAGAACAAATCTGTGCATGAAGTGCTCCAAAACCTAATCTGTTTCCACTTGCTGTGAGAATCTTAGTTTTAGATGCACTCTGTTTCTTTGTATAAGAACTATCAAATGTGTGTTTACTCTGCTCAATGCTTTCTTAAAATAGTGTTTGGGTTTGGAATAAATGCAAGTGTTTTTTTTTTTTTTTTTTTAACTCTTTAGGAAAAGCCTCTTCCAATCAGCAAGCCAGAGAACAGCACATTGAATATGCTCAGCATTCTGTCAAATGGAAGCAATTCCAAGCAAAAGGCATCTACAGATGGAGTCCATAGGATCAGAGTAGACTTCAAGGTAAGAGATCAAATATCTTATAATTGCCTGTAAAATAAACATTGGAGCTGTTTTTTTCCCTTGGGAATGCTATTCTAGACTTAGCAGTGTATTGTGATATGCTCCATTCTAGGATGATATCAGCAAGAACCTCTTATTTCTGAAAAGTCTTTCTGCTGTTGGAAGTTCTTCCATTTTCTTTATTGCAATATCATTGTTGGGTGAAGAAACTATTAGACCTTTAACCAGTAATTCTCAATATGAGTGAGAGAGAATGGATGAACAATAGTAACAGTGTCAAGGGAGTAATTTCATCCATTTGGAACTGTAAAACAATGACAGCTGCTTGAGTCAACAGAATGTGAATATTTGTCTTATTCACAGCAGGCCTGTGATGTGTTTGAATTAACAGTTGAACTTGGCATCTTTTTTTTTTTTAACATTAGTCACTTAAATATATTACCTAATCAGTACTTACCTAATCTACCTGAGACTGGTAGTCTCTCTCTCCATCCCCTCAAGAAAATTTTAAGAGCAAAGGGTGTACTGACATCTCTTATTACTAAATACAGGCAGTCCCCGACTTACGCGGATCCGACTTACGTTCGTACGTTCGTAAGCTGCTCCGGTGCCCCTGGTCTGCTGGAGACCGTCTCCAGCAGACCAGGGGCACCGGGCGGGTTCCCGCGCTTCTGAGGCTTTGCCAGAGCAAAGCCTCAGAAGCGCGGGAACCGCTGCTGCTGCCCCTTGAGACCCGGTGCCTGTGGTCTGCTGGGGACGGTCCCCAGCAGACCACAGGCACCCGGACTGAAGCCGCAGCCGCGGGGGGGTCCCGCGCCTCTGAGGCTTTGCCAGAGCAAAGCCTCAGAGGCGCGGGGAACCGCCGCTGCTGCCGCTTCAGTCAAAGCGGCAGCAGCGGCGGTTCCCCGCGCCTCTGAGGCTTTGCTCTGGCAAAGCCTCAGAGGCGCGGGACCCCCCGCGGCTGCGGCTTCAGTCCGGGTGCCTGTGGTCTGCTGGGGACCGTCCCCAGCAGACCACAGGCACCCAGACTGAAGCCGCAGCCGTGGCGGGGTCCCTCGCCTCTGAGGCTTTGCCAGAGCAAAGCCTCAGAGGCGCGGCACCCCGCTGCCGCTGCGGCTCTGCTCCCCGTGTCCCTGGTCTGCTGGGGGGGGGGGAGGGGCGCAGCTAGTGTGCTCCCTCCCCCCCCAGCAGACCAGGCTTTTGTTTTGGACTCTGGGGCAGAGCAGCTGGGGCGCTGCCGATTGGTCCTGCAGCGCCCGTGGGCACTACTGGACCAACCCGGCAGCACCCCAGCTGCTCTGCCCCAGGTCCTGATTCAGCCGCTGCTGGTCAGTTTCAGCAGCGGCTGAATCAGGACGTCTGGGGCAGAGCAGATGGGGTGCTGCTGGGTTGGTCCAGTAGCACCCCAGCTGCTCTGCCCCAGGCGTCCCCAAGTCAGCTTCTGCTGAAACTGACCAGCGCTGACTACAGGAAGCCCCAGGCAGAGTTGCTCTGCCCCGGGCTTCCTGGAATCAGCTGCTGATCAGTTTCAGCAGCAGCTGACTTGGGGATGCCTGGGGTTCTTAAGTTGATTCTGTATGTAAGTCAGAACTGGCGGTCAGTTTTAGCAGTGTCTGAATCTGGACGCCAGTTCCGACTTACATACAGATTCAACTTAAGAACAAACCTACAGTCCCTATCTTGTACGTAACCCGGGGACTGCCTGTATTACATATTTTTTTTATAAAATACACTACATTAAAATCTGAAGTATGATCAGATTACTTAAAACATAGCACTGTGACCATTAGAACACCTTGTGATGTCCTTATTACATTCACTCACTAATCCACAGACCTGCCAGCTACAGTGAATTCACTTCTTAATAAGATGTGACTTCTGTTTTTACTTTATACTATATGAATGGACCTAAGTTATGAATTTTTAAATGTTTTGAAATGGACACTGCTTAGATATGCTGACTAACAGCAGTAATGCAAATGTGCTATACTTTTTTCCTCATGTTGCATTTCTCTTTTCTGCTTTATTCATTCTTTTGTGCTTTCAGGAGGACTGTGAAGTGGAGAATGTTTGGGAGATGGGTGGGTTAGGCATTCTGACCTCAGTACCTATAACTCCCAGAGTGGTCTGCTTTCTCTGTGCCAGCAGTGGACAAGTGGAGGTAAAGCACTTTGTTCTGCTGCTAATCTTAGAATGTTTATAAGCACCAAAGTATTCAAAAATTGCGTATTAATTTTCTGTTTTGTTAAATGATGTTAAACCAAAAGAATTTTGGGCTAGAGGCTGTAACTGCATCCTTTTCTAAGCCTGATGTACCCCCACAATACCTATACATGTGGATTGCAAAAGAACTGTATGAACAGTTCTGTAGTCCTCCAAAAGAAGTAAAGAAGTGATTTGATCTCTGTTTGATTTTGGGGGTAACATTTTTAAAAACACTAAAGTCCCTTTTTCAAACATGACTTAGGAACACAAATCTCACTGAAAATCAGTGAGACTTAGATCCTTCTGAAAATTCTATCTCCGATTTATCTAAGCCTGTTTAAGATTGCATGCAGTGTGGGATATGTTTGTCTCTAGTAAAACCTCCAAAAAACAAAACCTGTAGTGGTGTCTGACCATCTAGACAGAATGAGACACCAGTTGAAACTTCTTTACAGCATTTCCCTGGAAATCTATCTCTGCAATAGGCACTGCAGAGCAATTGTATCACAGAGGTTTGATGCTCCTGCTTATTGTTAGTTTCTATGAATTAACAGCACTTCATGTTCATTTTGGAGGGAATAGGATTGAGCTCTGCTCCTGATCATCAATGCTTTTAGAACCTTGGAAAGTCTATTGGGAACATTCCCAATGAAGCCATTTCCCTGTCAAGCAGAAACAATTCTTTAAGAAGAGAAACAAATACAACTTTTATGTGTTGGGGTTAAATCTCCCATTGCAAAGCCCCAAGACTTGCATTGCTTCCTGTATATGATCACCCTGGCGGCGGATGTTCTTTAGAAGGGAAATACATAGAGAGTATTGCTGAGGGACCAGCTATATGAATGGAGGAAGTTCACCACAGAAGATTTAGGGCATATCTTAGTGAGGGTGAGGGTTGTCTTATTTGTCTTTGAAGTACCTACCACACTTAGGGTGCTGTGTAAACAGATTGGAAAGCAGTTGGGTTTAGTTGAGAAATCCGCAAAGTACTTGACCTGCTAATGTTTCCCCCTCTTGTAGTTTGTGTATTGTCAGGTCTGTTGTGAACCCTTCCACAAGTTCTGTTTAGAAGAGAGTGAGCGCCCTCTGGAGGACCAGTTGGAAAACTGGTGCTGTCGTCGTTGCAAATTCTGTCATGTATGTGGGAGGCAGCACCAGGCCACAAAGGTACTAAGAATAACAAATGTGACCATATTGAGACTGTTATTTTCTTTGTGTATTGGTTCTTTACTTACACTGTGCTAAATGGAGCTCCTGGATCTAAATAATTGAACCTATAGAACTAGATGTTTTGTGGGATTGGTAATGGGATAAAGAACCTTCAGTGCATGTTACAGCATAGTATTGTCATTGTGTCGAATTCAGATTGACTAAATATGACCTGTTCTTGGCACACTGAATATTGAATCTAGTGTAATATTAAAGTATTCAAGGGATGGCATCTGTTCACATTTTTTTTCCAATGCTGCTGATTTTTTTGCATTTCTGTAGCAGTTGCTGGAGTGTAATAAGTGCCGAAACAGCTATCACCCTGAGTGCCTGGGACCAAACTACCCTACAAAACCCACCAAGAAAAAGAAGGTTTGGGTGAGTTTGCCCTGCTTGACTTACATTCCTTAGAAACTACCAGCCAAATCTCAAGCTATTCAGATGGCTGATCTTTGATACATTATGGGGTTTGTTACACTACAACAGAAACACAAATTCTATGTACAGCCTATTAAAGGGTGTTTCTTGTTTTGAGAAGTAAATTTGAAAAAGATTCATTATTGAAGACTGACTTTTGAATGCTCTTCACGGTGAATGAACTCTCTGGCAGTGTGTGAGTGAAAAGGGGCAAGGGTACAAGAGGAGATGCTTGTATTTTAGCTTTATTGTGAATGCATCGGAGCAAAGGAGTTCCCTTTATTTGTAACTACAGAGACTTGATTCCATTCTGATGTTACTGTAAATTGACACTAGGATGGTGATGCGTGAGAATGAGATTAGTGTGTGAGACTGATTTTTGTATTTTAGTTTGTTAGCTCCTTGGGCAAGAGACTGCATTCCTCTATAGAGTGCCTAGTATATTTGGGACACTACTGAAGTATAAATCATAGATTCATAGGACTGGAAGGGACCTCGAGAGGTCATCGAGTCCAGCCCCCTGCCCTCAAGGCAGGACCAAGCTCCGTCTACACCATCCCCGACAGATGTCTATCTAACCTCCTGTTAAATATCTCCAGAGAGGGAGATTCCACCACCTCCCTTGGCAATTTATTCCAATATTTGACCATCCTGACAGTTAGGAATTTTTCCCTAATGTCCAATCTAAACCTCCCTTGCTGCACTTTAAGCCCATTACTGCTTGTCCTGTCCTCAGAAACCAAGAGGAACAAATTTTCTCCTTCTTCCTTGTGACACCCTTTTAGATATTTGAAAACCGCTATCATGTCCCCCCTTAATCTTCTTTTTTCCAAACTAAACAAGCCCAGTTCATGAAGCCTGGCTTCATAGGTCATGTTCTCTAGACCTTTAATCATTCTTGTCGCTCTTCTCTGTACCCTTTCCAATTTCTCCACATCTTTCTTGAAATGTGGCGCCCAGAACTGAACACAGTACTCCAGCTGAGGCCTAACTAGTGCAGAGTAGAGCGGCAGAATGACTTCACGAGTTTTGCTTACAACACACCTATTGATACAAAATAGAATCATATTTGCTTTTTTTGCAACAGCATTATACTGTTGACTCATATTCAACTTGTGGTCCACTATGACCCCTAGATCCCTTTCCGCCATGCTCCTTCCTAGACAGTCGCTTCCCATCTTGTATGTATGGAACTGATTGTTCCTTCCTAAGTGGAGCACTTTGCATTTCTCTTTATTAAACTTCATCCTGTTTACCCCTGACTATTTCTCTAACTTGCTAAGGTCATTTTGAATTATGTCCCTATCCTCCAAAGAAGTCGCAACCCCACCCAGTTTGGTATCATCTGCAAACTTAAGTGTACTCTCTATCCCAATATCTACATGATTGATGAAGATATTGAACAGTACGGGTCCCAAAACAGACCCTTGCGGAACTCCACTTGTTATCCCTTTCCAGCAGGATTTAGCACGGTTAACAACAACTCTCTGACTACGGTTATCCAGCCAATTATGCACCCACCTTATCGTGGCCCTATCTAAGTTATATTTGCCTAGTTTATCAATAAGAATATCATGCGAGACCGTATCAAATGCCTTACTAAAGTCTAGGTATATGACATCCACCGCTTCTCCCTTATCCACAAGGCTCGTTATCCTATCAAAGAAAGCTATCAGATTAGTTTGGCATGACTTGTTCTTCACAAACCCATGCTGGCTGTTACCTATCACTTTATTACCTTCCAAGTGTTTGCATATGATTTCCTTAATTACCTGCTCCATTATCTTCCCTGGGACAGACGTTAAACTGACAGGTCTGGAGTTTCCTGGGTTGTTCTTATTCCCCTTTTTATAGATGGGCACAATATTTGCCCTTTTCCAGTCTTCTGGAATCTCCCCTGTCTTCCATGATTTTTCAAAGATCATAGTTAAAGGCTCAGATACCTCCTCTATCAGCTCCTTGAGTATCCTGGGATGCATTTCATCAGGACCTGGTGACTTGCTGACATCTAACTTTCCTAAGTGATTTTTAACTTGTTCTTTGTGTATCCTATCTTCTAAACTTACCCTCTCTCTGCTTGTATTCACTACGTTAGGCACACCTCCAGACTTCTCGGTGAAGACCGAAACAAAGAAGTCATTGAGCATCTCCGCCATTTCCAAGTTTCCTGTTACTGCTTCTCCCTCCTCACTGAGCAGTGGGCCTACCCTGTCCTTGGTCTTCCTCTTGCTTCTAATGTATTTATAAAAGGTCTTCTTGTTTCCCTTTATGCCTGTAGCTAGTTTGATCTCATTTTGTGCCTTTGCCTTTCTAATCTTGCCCCTGCATTCCCGTGTTGCTTGCCTATATTCATTCTTTGTTATTTGTCCTAGTTTCCATTTTTTATATGACTCCTTTTTTATTTTGAGATCATGCAAGATCTCCTTGTTAAGCCAAGCTGGTCTTTTGCCATATTTTCTATCTTTCCTACACAGCGGAATTGTTTGCTTTTGGGCCCTTAACAACGTCCCTTTGAAATACTTCCAACTCTCCTCAGTTGTTTTTCCCTTCAGTCTTGCTTCCCATGGGACCTTACCTACAAGTTCTCTGAGCTTATCAAAATCTGCCTTCCTGAAATCCATTACCTCAATTGTGCTGGTCTCCCTTCTACCTTTCCTTAAGATCATGAACTCTATTATTTCATGATCACTGTCCCCCATACTGTCTTCCACTTTCAAGTTCTCAACTAGTTCCTCCCTATTTGTTAAAATCAAATCCAGAACAGCTTCTCCTCTGGTAGCTTTTTCAACCTTCTGAAACAGAAAGTTGTCTCCAATGCAGTCCAGAAACTTATTGGATAGCCTGTGCCCCGCTGTGTTAGTTTCCCAACATATGTCTGGATAGTTGAAGTCCCCCATCACCACCAAATCTTGGGCTTTGGATAGTTTTGTTAATTGTTTAAAAAAGGCCTCATCCACCTCTTCTACCTGGCTAGGTGGCCTGTAGTAGACTCCTAGCATGACATCACCCTCATTTTTACCCCTTTTAGCTTAACCCAGAGACTCTCTACACAGCTATCTCCTATATTCATCTCCACTGGGGGCTATGCAGCTATAGCTGTGGCTTTGTCAACTCTCTCTCCATTAGCTCTTGATTTAAAACATGAGGTGGTACAGAATGTCGTAAGAATTTTGGTCCTGGCCAAAAGCATGGGGTTTTTTTTCCCCCAAAGTAAAGAAAGATTTGAGGTTAAATGTACCACAGTTTCTAATGGCAAAACTGCTAGACTTAAGCATATTTTCTGTTACATGGTCAGCATGTTACCATCAGGAGGGAAGCCTCTTCTCTGCTACAGAAGTGAGGGAAATGCCTTTTCCATCTAGCATGGGCCCAAAGAGAGCATATATATGGCATTAAATACACACACTGTTAAATAATAGAAACTGTGGAATGACTCTTTGGAAGCACCTGAAGACAGCAAAGATGCTGGCTCCTGTCACATCTCTCTGTCCCCTCTTACAGATCTGTACCAAATGTGTTCGCTGCAAGAGCTGTGGTTCAACAACCCCAGGCAAAGGATGGGATGCACAGTGGTCTCATGACTTCTCACTGTGCCATGATTGTGCCAAACTCTTTGCTAAAGGTACAAAACAGTTGGGTTCGCACATTGTTTATGGTGAATGTAGGTTGAAGCTATTCTCAGGGTGATCACACATTGCAAGGAAATGTTATGGCAGGATGAAGTGAAGGCTCAGGAATCAGCTGAGGAGTGTTGCTGATTCCAAATGATAGTGCCATTCCTATGTCATGGCCAAGAATCAGTGAAATCACAATGTGTGGAACCCTTTGCTATGTAAAGACAGGGAAAATAGGGTTGCTTTTTTACAATGGTTAACAAAATGAAATCAACATTGCCTTTGAGAGAGAGAGTGTGGGACTTCCCTGTAATAAGCACTATGAATTGTTGCAGGGTTTATTTCAGAACTGTTGTATAAAGATCCTTACCCAGGAGTGGAGAAAAGGGAAGAAAATTTAAGACTGGGTCATGGCCTGACTTGAGTTATATCTATATGTACAGTGCTGCATTGACACAGCACTGAGCGGGAGAAGTTCTCGTGCCAACATAGTGCTGTGCACATGAGTGCTTGTGCTAGTGTAACTTATGTCACTAAAGGGGTGGGAAATCACATCTCTGTGCATCAAACATTTTGCTGGCATAGTATGTAGTGTAGACATAGCCTAAAAATACTTTGGGCTTGGTGACTTCCTCTTCCTTGGTCCCCCATGGATGATAGAGGGAGGGATAGCTGACTAGATTGTCCTAGGAAATTGAGTTCATCCCACTTGCTAGATTAGCAGGAGAGGATTTTCTGTTTTGTTTTGTTGTGCAAGTATATCCTTTTCTCCCTTTTCCCTATAAAGTCCTCTGTATGGGTTTTTATATTGTTAGAAGTCATGCAATAAAGGTAAAAATGAAGTATTTCCTTAGAGTGGAATTGTAAGAGCTACATGGGCTGTATGCTGTTTTTGTGGGCACTTGTATTTTTTCTGTGTAAGGGTATAAGTAGCAGCAGTTTGCATTTGGGTGGGAAAGTTTCAGTGGGCTTGCTTCTCAGCACTACAGTAAGCACACAGCCAGCCTTTGAGATGTGCATGCAGCAGCTGGAATGATGATTGAAGGCCTGACTTGTTTACAGGAAACTTCTGCCCACTCTGTGACAAGTGCTATGATGATGATGACTATGAGAGCAAGATGATGCAGTGTGGGAAGTGTGATCGCTGGGTCCACTCCAAATGTGAAAATCTTTCAGGTGAGGCAAACTCTCTTCACTACTCAGCAGGCTCCCCTTGTCTCCTGGGCTAGTAATACAAATGGTTCCAAAGTTTACAGGTAGGAGTGTTGTCACTGGACTGAAGGGATTAGATTTTAGGCATTCATCACTATTGGAGTGTCTATTGAATTAAGCCACCATGGCTTAGTGTTTTAAGAAAAACACTGGTTTCCTCCAGTTGAACCAAGGTTTAATAGTGACAAGTTTCTGCAAATTTTGCTATTCTCCTTCACGTGCTGCTTGATCTCTCTAATCTATTTAATCTCTTTATTTTTGCCTCTCCCTTACCCCTCCTCCAGTCAAGCAGCTTAGGTTATATTTGTTTTTTTGTTTTGGTTCCAGATGAGATGTATGAAATCCTCTCTAACCTTCCTGAGAGCGTGGCATACACTTGCATTAACTGCACTGATCAGCATCCCGCTGAATGGCGACTGGCACTGGAAAAGGAGCTGCAGGTTTCCTTGAAGCAGGTTTTAACAGCCTTGTTAAATTCCAGGACTACGAGTCACTTACTGCGTTACAGACAGGTGGGTTCACCTCTCCCTTAGTGACTTATCAAACCAGAGCACAATTTTGTGAGTTGTCCATCTCTGGATTGGGTTTTGTTGTTGCTGCATTTCTAATTTTGGAATGTTGATTTATTGTACTCGATAAAACACAGCATATGTGTGATGAAGTTTTCACTGTATATGGTAGTCTACGTAGGTTGATATGAAGGCTATGTAACCTTTAAATTCGTGTTTTAGGGTGAGGGGGAATTTGAGAGTTTATTGATGACAATGTCTTTGAGGGAGGAGACTTTATGCTTGTAAGAAGTTGTCAAATTTGGATTCCCACAACTGACCACTGCCCTTTGCATGGACATTTTTATGTTACAAGCTGTTACTTTGTGCCATGATGCTAGGAAGTGTAATAGACTGTACAAATGCTTGCAGATGTGCAGGAGAATTGCCCAGTGTAGTTCATGAAGCTGTTTTTTTTGAATTGTGGCTTGCGGCTGCTGCGTAAATTCAGCAGTGAAATATAGGAATGTGTTCATTTTAAGCTCCATTTCCAAATGGTTTTGCTTTCATGTACAGATCTCATTATGTGTACGTGTTTTTTTGCCATAATTCTGGAATTGCCTTCCTTTTGTGCACAGAACAGTTAAACAACATTTTAAAGAAGAAAAATAATGGGATAATGAAATATCAGACCTTCCCCCATGTGCCTATTATTTCCTATGTGTAGTATGTATTTTGCCCCTACATACTTGTTATTTGTTTATATTCATCCTTTGAGATTTGACCTAGTTTTCACTTTTTGTAGGACTCTTTTTTGATTTTTAGATCATTCAAGATCTGTTGGTAAACAAGGGTGGTCTCTTGCTATGCTTCTTATCTTTTCTGCACAATGGAATAGTGTTCTCTTGCACACTTCATAATGTCTGTTTGAAAAACTGCCAGTGGTCTTCAGTTGTTTTTCCTCTTGCTTCCCATGGGACCTTATCTGTCAACTCCTGTGTTTGCAAAAGTCTGTCGTCTTGAAATCCATTGTCTTTATTTTGTTGTTCTGCCTCATACCATTCCTTAGAATCATGAACTATCATTGCATGATAGGTTCAAGCCTTAAGAAGGAGTCTAAATTGGACACTAAGCAGAAAGAGACAATAGGAGGATGTGAGCAAAGGGGAAGAATAAATATTAGGATTGTGAAATAGCAAAGGAAATTATTATTGTAGATTGTACAACTTTTTAGTACCACAGTGAGCTATTTTAATAGAATTTGGTTACTATGTCTGAATGAGGAGTACGGGTAGAAGTCAGCAATAGAACTGTATTTAAAAAAGACACGTTTTTCCCATTTTATTTTTTCAGTGGTACTCAGTTTTGTCTGTTGAGCCTACTGTTCTTCCTATTATTACGCGACTTTGTGTTGTTACCCTATTTTTAGGTCTGCAGGAAAAAGTTTGTGTGTTTAACTTTCACTAAATATAACGTTGGATATAGAATGTTTGTCTTTTTTCTTTTTATGTTATCAGGCAGCCAAACCACCAGATTTAAATCCTGAGACAGAAGAGAGTATCCCATCCAGAAGTTCTCCCGAAGGTCCAGATCCTCCGGTTCTAACTGAGGTCAGCAAGCAGGAGGAACAGCAGCCTCTGGACCTGGAAGGAGTGAAAAGAAAAATGGATCAAGGAGGTTACACTTCTGTGGTATGTTAAAATTTGGAGGTAGCACCTCATTCTTGTTAGAATTGCTCAATTATAAATATCTTTCTTTGGTGATTATAACAGCTTGATGTTTATTGTACAGGGAAAGCTTTAAAAATACGAATTAATACATAATTTTAAAGGGAAGCCTTTAAAATATTAAAATTTACACCATTTTGTTGCATGTTCTTCTACACTGAGAATGCATTTTACAGCTGTTGGTGAAAAATCTTTTTTCAAGAAAACAGGACAGCATACCTTTGTGTGTTACTTTTAACTGTTTATAGTCCAGTGACTTCATTGATTTTTGCTTTCATCTGTATTCTCTGGAAATTATTCATATATGGAGGGAAAACTGTCTTGAGAGCAGTGTATGTAAAAATGGTAATATTACCTGAATCAGCTTGAGCAATAAGGCACCAGTGTTGAATAATGTGATAATCTTAGTAATTCTACTTTTTCAGATGCTTTTGCGTTTTAAGATAGAGTATACATTATTCCCATTTCTACCACATGCTGTGTGTCTTTAAAATAACATACTTGACCAAAACACTGTGTAAAACGGCTAGTTCAGTTACCTCATAAGATCCATTGACTTTGGTTTGTTTCTCTTGTGTTGGGTGAGAAAAAAGCAGGTAAACGTTCACTCACTAGTCAATTCACAAATTGGTGTGCAGCTTGAGGATCAGAATCCCTTTCAGTGGGGGCTTACTGTGTGGACTAAGAATTTGGTGATTGCCCAGTGTGCAGAAGAGGGTCCATGTATATGAACTGTGTGTTTTCTTATAGTTGGAATTTAGCGATGATATTGTGAAGATTATTCAAGCAGCCATTAATTCAGATGGAGGGCAGCCAGAAGTTAAAAAAGCCAATAGCATGGTCAAGTCCTTCTTTATTCGGGTGAGGAATGTTACAGTTTATTTTTAAATATTGTTTTCTGTTTAATGACCACTGAAGAAAAATAATTGACTTCCAGGTTAGCCATTTGTGCTACTACGGGAATTCAAAAAGTTCATCATATTCTGTGTGCTGAGCATCTTTATGGTTAAACTATTGGTTGGCTGTCCTTGGGATATAAATTAGTACTTTGGCAGTGTTGTCAGCCTTAATAAAGTGGTCTTGACTGCCGTGAGATGTCCACATTTGCTACAGACCTTGGATGAATTTCTTGGATCTTTTCATGAATATTTTATAATATTTCTAATCTAGCATTATTTTTATTTCAGCAAATGGAGCGTGTTTTTCCATGGTTCAGTGTGAAAAAATCCAGGTTTTGGGAGCCAAATAAAGTAACAAGCAAGTAAGTAACATCTAACAGCAGTGCCCTGCAATTTGTTAGTTGCCAATGCAAAAAAAAAAAAAAAAAAAAAAAAGCATGCTTTTAATAGTAGTGTAAAAAGTCAAATTCCTAGGTGGGTTCATTGTATGCATTTTATGCTTCTGAAACTGAGAGCCTAAAAGCATGCTATAAAATCTGGTTTAGTGTGTGCTGATGTGGTGTGAGCTGCCCTCTGTCTAGTATCATGTTCATTCTGTGTTTAGCTCATCCCTGGAGAAAACAGAAAAGCAATACAAATGCTGAAATGTAACTGTGGTTATGATGGGTTGGTCAAGAGCATATACAGGCTCAGAGTATAGAAGTGAGCCATAGCTGGATACAGACCTTTGGTAGTTTACAATGTCCAGGTCACCTGGGAGAGCCAGATCTGACAGTTGATTCCTCTTTGCATTTTCAGTGGTGGGATGTTGCCGAACGCAGTGCTGCCCCCTTCACTTGACCATAATTATGCTCAGTGGCAGGAGCGTGAAGAGCACAACCGTACTGAGCAGCCCCCTTTGATGAAGAAAATCATTCCAGCTCCAAAACCCAAAGGGCCTGGAGAACCAGATTCACCAACTCCACTGCATCCTCCGACACCACCTATCTCTAGTAAGAAACCAGGTCTCCATAGAATTGGCCCCAACCCTGGTGTGCCCATTCTTCTCCAAAATCTTAAGAGCCAAGGGGAAAACTGCATTAGTTCCCCACAGGCACTTATACATGTTCATTCTCTAAGAGAACACTTGGAACAGTCTGTCAGTTGTTTCAGGATCTCCTGCTAGTTCAAAGCTTATCAAGCAACCAACACATTTGCTATTTTACCAGAGCTGTTGAGGCACAACTAGGATCTTGGCAGCTGCACTCAAATACACTGGGCACAAGGGCAGGCTGTAGAAAGAGGAGAAGAGAGCAGCAGGACACAGGCTGTTGGGGCAGGAGGCAGAGAGGAGATTGGTAGGGACATGATACAGAAGGCAACATGCAGTTGCAGAACAGTGCTGGGAGCAGACAGAGAGAGAGTTCACCAGGAGCTCCAGGATAGACAGCACAAGTGGGATGAAGGTGGTTGTAATTGGTCATGGGAGCAGCCTGACATCATGGGATTGTTTCACAGAAAGCCTCAGCCCTTGGGGTTGTGGCTTTTTTCTTCACCCTCTTTTCTCTCTCTACCCACAAGGAGGAGGTAGTCAGGGGACCTAGCTATGAGACCAGGCATCCGCTGGTCCCTCTGCCTGTCTTTTCTGGGCCAAGAAGAAACAATTACAAGGAAGTGCCAGGGCAAAGAAGCACCTTAAATAACTGAACTTGAACTGTTGTCTGAGCTTCCTCTGCTAAGCCGTGGCCAGAATCAGAAAGTGGCTCTCTAGCCCCTGAGGTCTGCTTTACTGACCCTGCTCTGTGGTTTAAAACACACAGGCCAATCATGAAAGTAGCATATGCTGCTATTTGATTCTTCTATACCTTTGCACTTAAAATGCTCAAATTGACAAGTTTTCCAAATAATTATTTCCCTCCCCCACTCTAACAACCTGCTACCAAGAATAAACATTCTTTCTTCTGCTGTAAGGGTCTGATAGAAGCCGAGAGGATAGCCCTGAACTAAACCCACCTCCTGACGTGGAAGACAACAGGCAGTGTGCCCTGTGTCTCAAGTATGGTGATGATAGTGCTAACGTAAGTACCTGCATGGCTCTCTCTGTAAGAGGGACTGGCTGTGAGGATGGATTGTACTTTTGAGATGCCATTGATGACAGGACAGATAAACCTGAGTTCATTTGCAAATTCAATACAATCAATTTAGGACTGAATAAGGATCTTAACTGGTTAATGCACTACAAAAGTAGTTTCCCCTTGTCTTCATAGTCACATTTCCAAAGCAGCTGGTGTGAATGAATCACTTCCACCTTGACTTGATTAGTCTTATTTACACAACTACCCTCTTTCTTTTGTTGTCCTTATGTATACCCATGTCTCTGTAAACTCCACTCCAGTTCATCTGATGAAGTGGGGTTTACCCATAAAAGCTTATGCCCTAATAAATCTGTTAGTCTCTAGGGTGCCACAGGACTGTTCATTGTTTTCACTGATTATTTTGGTCATCAATTTAATGTTAGTATTGCTTTCATTAGGTCAAAATAACTTTTATTTAAGCTGGTTTATTCTGCTCAGGATGTGGGCTGCCTTTAATTCCTTTTTGCATTTTAGGAGTCACCTTTTTGTATGAGTTCTCCAAATAACTGCATGCAGGGGAATAATGAGCTGCACTCATTTCCAATAAAATTGCTGATTCTGGGGGACACACAGCAAACCTGTTGATACAAGTTTAATTTTTCAGCTTCCAATAGCAGTTCAAGAACTAAGGGGCGTGTGAAAGGAAAAATTGAAGTTTAAATACAGTTTGACTGTCTTTTTTTAAAACTGGAGATTACTCCCAATTTGCTAAACTTCCCTTTTGAGTAATTTAAATCCAGTGCAAATGGGAGTCTGCTGGGATCTTTGTGCGGTGCTGTACCTTCGACAGTGGTTTTCAACCTATGCTTTGCAGGGATTGTCTAATATTTCCAAAGGGGGGCACATCTCCATTCAAACTTTTTAGGGGTCTGCAAATGAAAAACAGTTTTAAATCACTGTCCTAAGGAGTCTTCAAAAGACTCTTTATTGCCTGTTTTTCTTTAGGATGCTGGTCGTCTGCTATACATTGGACAGAATGAATGGACGCATGTAAACTGTGCTTTGTGGTCAGCAGAAGTGTTTGAGGATGATGATGGATCTCTGAAAAATGTACACATGGCTGTGATCAGAGGAAAGCAGTTGGTAAATATAAGCAATCGTAGCTTGATTAGGGTTGAGACTGGTGTCCATCTAAAGGAATTCTTGTGTCCACCCCCTTCCTACTATTGAACTGATTTCTGATTTTAAGTTTTACCACTGTCTGTAGCAGTGTATGTTCCCTAACTAGTCCACTGGCTGCTTGGCATTTTTGTAAGTCAGCACTTTAGACTGTGGCATTTATTTAAAAATAAGTAAGAGCAACAAGGGATGCCAATTGCACAACTAAATGTTGCACAAAAATATGAAATACATAGTTACATGTGGTATATCGGGGTTCTTTTTCAAGTGCTTATTAATGTTGATTCCAATCAGTTGTCAGGTTAGTCTGGACACCCCTTGGAGTTGCATCTTCATAGCATGCAATGTAGAGCCCTGCCAACCACCCCTCCCGTTTCCCCAATTCCTTCTTATCGCCTGTGATGGCAGCTGGAACTTCTTGCTCTTGCTTCATCACTAGCAGTGTCCCTTTTGTATTTGTACATAGCTTATAGTTTTACTAATTCATTGGATTTTAGTACTTAGCTTAGATCTTAGGGGGTAATCCCCCATTTCTCCCCTTTCCCTACCCCAATACTGGGGCATGCCTCAATCTCTGGAGTTCAAAGCTTGTGATGTCTGTGGCTAGCTTATGCCAAAAAGTAACCCCCACACTTCTTATTTGAAGTGCCTTGGCGAAAGTTACCAAAATGACAAGTGCCGCATTTCCACCCTGGATCTTTAAGGATCATGAGCAAAGATTCAAGATCTTACTGTGGCTCTACACCCTGGATCCATCCTGGGGTCTGCAGATCCCATACAGAGCACCTCCTCCTTGGTTGTGATCCAGAACCTAGGAAGGAAGCCAAGAACACCTGGCAAAACATGGCGCAGAATGTAAGATGGATAAGTTCATGAAGAAACTCAAGTTCTGCATGATCTCTCTTGCCTCCATCATCCCTCACTGATGAGGAAATCCAGCAGACTGGTATGTCCCCCTCACCTTGAAGGCTGCATATTTTCACATCGTGATTGCTCAGCCCCACAGGAAGCACTTCAGGTTTGTGGTGAACAAAACCCCACCAATTTACAGTCCTCCCGTTCAGCTCATCAGCAGCACTTCAAGTCATCACCGAGTGCATTGCAGTGATTGCTGCGACCCTGCACAGATGCCAGGTACAGGTGTTTCCTTACCTTAACACCTGGCTGATCAGGGTCTGTTACATCACGTAAGTGGAGACACAGGACAGATTCATCAAAGGCAACTCTGACAACTTAGGTCTTCTCTTGAATGACACGACATCTACTCTGTCCCCTGTGCAGAGCTTAGCATTCAGAGGGTCAGTACTGGATTGGACCCAAGCCAGGGCATACCTGCTGGAACAGAGGTTTCAGGCACTGGCCAATATCATCAAGGCCTCAGACAATTTCCCACCATGACTGCTGGAAGCTTCAGGGATGTACGGCAGCCTATACTTACGTGGTGCAGCATGCCAGACTCAGGCTCTGACTGCTCCAACCATGGGTAGCATCAGTGTAGCGGCTGGCCCTGGACAGCTTGGACAAGATAATGACCCTCCCTTCCCCAGTCCCTAGACTTCCTCCAGTGGTGATTCAGCCCTCAGAAGGTCTGCTTGGGGGTTCTCTTTGCCTGTCTAGAGACGGATGCACCAGACCTGGGCGGTGGAGCACTTCTAAAATCTACAGAACTCAAGGTCTTTGGTCTCCAGCAGACTAGACTGCACATCTGCTCTCTACTCTCTGACCTTGAGCACCAGTGTGCCAAACTTTCTGGGTATACTTAATGGGACAATGCACATTAGCTGGGATGGACAGTATAGCAACAATGTTCCATATCAGCAAATGAGGAAGCAGGACTCCACACTTCTCTTCCCTGTGCCAAGTAGCCCTCATGCTGTGGGACTGCTGTGTAGACCATTCCATACATCTGTAAGCCTTGTACTACGCCAGGGTATAGAATGAGCTGGCAGACCAACTCAGTGGGTCGTTTCACTGCTACAAGTGATCCCTTCAGCTGGACATCACAAATTCAATCCTTCAGCCATGGGGGTTTCCCCAGATAAAACTATTCACCACACAGCACTATAGGAAAAGCTGGCAATTCTACTCCCCCTACAATGACAGCCGTCAGGCTCCAGAGCATACTTATTCCTCCTCCATTGGGGAGGTTGTCTCCTCTATACCTTTCCTCCTGTATTGCTTGTTCACAGAGTGATCCTTGAGATCCAGAGGGAACGAGCTCCAGGTCTCGATAGCGCTGGCCTGGCCATGTCTCTCCTAGACACGTTCATGGACGCCCCAGTCATCCTGCTGTTCTTCTCAGACATTCTAACACAAGATTACAGTAGGCTCTAACATCCAAATCTCTGGTCACGTCACCTAATGACATGGAAGTTCCATGGCTGAACTCAGTGGAGCTCTCCAGTTCAGATCATAGAATCATAGAGCTGGAAGAGACCTCAGGAGGTCATCAAGTCCAGCTCCCTGCTCTAGGCAGGACCAATCCCAGCTAAATCAACCCGGCCAGGGCTTTGTCAAGCCGAGACTTAAACACCTCTAGGAATGGAGACTCCACTACTTCCCTAGGGAACCCATTCCAGTGCTTCCCCACCCTCCTAGTGAAATAGTTTTTCCTAATATCCAACCTGGACCACTCCCACCGCAACTTGAGACATTGTTCCTTGTTCTGCATCTGTCATTACTAAGAACAGTCTCTCTCCATCCTCTTTCGAACCTCCCTTCAGGAAGTTGAAGGCTGCTATCAAATCCCCCCTCACTCTTTGCTTCTGCAGACTAAACAGACCCAACTCCCTCAGCCTTTCCTCATAAGTCATATGCTCCAGACCCCTAATCATTTTGGTTGCCCTCCGCTGAACCCTCTCCAATGTGTCGGCATCCTTTTTGTACTGGGGGCCCCAGAAATGGACACAATACTCCAGATGTGGCCTCACCAAAGACAAGTCCTCTTTGGCAGTGGAAAGTCCTCTACCAGAGCCACTTGTCTTGCCAAGTGGAAGAGATTTTCAGTCTAGTCAGTGCAGCACTGTTCATCCCAACACTAGCATCAGGGCTGCTTATTTTGAACTACCTCTTCCATCTGAAGCACCAGGGGCTTTTGTTATCAGTTAGGGTGCACTTGGCTGCTATCTTGGCCTTCTACACTGGAACAGAGGGTTGCTCCGTGTTTGCTAATCCTATGGTCAGCTGATTCTTAAAAGGCCTTGATAGATTGTATCCCCACATCAGACATCCCATCCCAGCTAGGAACCTTTCTTAGCTAATGGACCACCCTTTCAGCCATTGGCAGTGTGTCCCCTGCTCTATTTCTCATACAAGGTGGCATTCCTGGGGGCTATTACCTCAGTCAGGAGAGTGTCTGAACTGAAGGCTTGACTCCAAACCCCACTATACCATGTATAAGGTACAGCTCAGGCCTCATCCTGCTTTCCTCTTAAAGATGGTGTCGCAGTTTTGCATCAAGCAGGGCATTTTTCTTCCCAGTGTTCTGCCCGAAACTGCATTCTAGCGCCAGGGAGCAGAAACTCCACCCTCTGGATGTGTGTAGGGCACTGGCCTTTTACATTGAGAGAATGAAACCATTCACAGAGTCCACGCGGTTGTTCATGGCAGTGGGCAGACAGAATGAAAGGTCCATCTGTGTCATCACAACGTATCTCCTCATGGATAGTGTCCTGTATTTGTGAGTGTTACAACTGGTGATAGCTCCCGCAGCTTCGATCACTGCATGTTCTGCTCAGGCACAATCTTTGTCAACAGGGTTCCTGGCTCAGGTTCCCACTCAGGAGATCCGCAGGGCAGTGACATGGTTGTCCATCCACACATTCACCACGTACTAAGTGGTTAGCCAACGGGCTGGAGACGATGCAGCCTTCCAGTCCGTAATAGGCTCTGATCCCACCTCCTAGAACTGGGACTTGTGAGCCACCTGATTGGAATCAATATGAAAAAGCATTTGAAGAATTAAAAAATGGTTATTTGCCTTCTCGAAATTGTTGTTCTTCGAGATGTGTTCATGTCCATTCCAAAACCCAGTCTCCTGCCCCTCTGTCAGAGTAGCCGACAAAAAGGAACTGGAGTGAAAGAGGGTGCAGTTTGGCAGGGCTCTATATTGCGTGCCAGGAAGGTGCGACGCCAGGGAGCACCTAGACAGACCCGACACAGCAGATTGGAATGGACATGAGCAACACACATCAAACAACAACTGTTACGAGAAGGTGAGCAACTGTTTTTTCTCACTCTTCGTTGCACTGCAGCTCTCTTCTGATAACAGAAATCACTGCATGACCCCCAGAAATGCAGACTGATGCCTGAATCCAGCCAAGTGCCACTGCCGTTGTTGGGGGTGGGGAGAGCCTGAGCCCCACTGCCAAGGCTTTAGCTTCAGCCCTGGGCCATGGGATCTGATCTTGTTTCAGTTCTAGGCCCAAGCAAGTCTAATGCGTGCCCTGGCAACCCCATTAAAACAGGTTTGCAACCCATTTGGGGGTTCTGACCCACAGTTTGAGAACTGCTGCTAGGTAAGAGAGACAGTCTTCCTTGATCAAAATTCCAGGAGAAGTGTGCTAGTTCAAAATAAGTTCTTGACTAAACCAAAAGGGTCGCTTGCCATATGAGGATGTTCACAAAATCCAGTGTAGGCTGGTTGCTTTGTAGAGATCTCACTTACAGAGAGAGCCATCGTAATAAATTCTGCAAAAGATTGTCTAAATTCTGACCAAGCTTGGAAAATGGAGTGACCTTATTGTGACTCCATAGCTGCTGCTTTTCCAGAAGAAAGGAAATGGGGCTGAAGGCAATTGCACAAATCATACTGAAGTAATCTGGCCCAATCTTGGCGTTGCATCATTTTGCCTTAGCCAGGGGGTTTCATGTTAAAGCTTCAAAAATAGAAATAAATTGTTCCTGTCTTATGACCAGCTGCAGGCCCCACAGGAAGGGGTAGTTGCCATGGCACATGCACACTTGTGCAGGCTTCATCCAAGAATACCCCTGTGGCTCTTGTCTCAGAGAGAGAGGAGAGCTTCTCTGTGCATTTTGAAGGAAACAGAATTGAGGAGGAAAATTCAGAGAATTTGCTTTTCTGCCTTGCAAACAGCCCACCTCACACACGAGTGCTTTTGGGTTTTTGGGTGTGAGCCTATTCAAAATAACTCAATGTATCATTTTTTACTTTCATTAATATAGGCTCATTCAAATTCTAAATCCCCTTTTCAGTCTGTGGAAGAAACAAATGATAGACATACCATGCCTGGTTCAGAAATACATTGTTGTAACTTTCCCATGGTTTGGCTTTGTAGAGATGTGAGTTCTGCCAAAAGTCAGGTGCCACGGTCGGCTGCTGCCTTACTTCCTGCACTAGCAACTATCACTTCATGTGCTCCCGAGCCAAGAATTGCGTCTTTCTGGATGATAAGAAAGTATACTGCCAGCGACATCGGGACTTGATCAAAGGAGAGGTGAGATCACACACTCTCACCCTTTTTTGTCTAAGAGTGGGGACAGAGAACTGTGGAGATAAGAATGTGTATTTCTTACAAGGGCTAGGCGAATGTGCTCGCCCTGACACACTAGTGGGGAAGAGAGGTTAGTGATTAAAAGTAATGTGTTGCTTGGGGGCTTCTCACTCCAGGTGGTACCAGAGAATGGGTTTGAAGTTCTTAGAAGAGTTTTTGTGGACTTTGAAGGGATCAGTTTGAGAAGAAAATTTCTTAGTGGTTTGGAACCAGAGAACATCCACATGATGATTGGTAAGGCCTGTGTCTTTTGGTGTTTGTTCTGTCTTTTGGTGCTGGAATCTGATCTCTCTTCTAGAACTCTTCTGGTCCTCTTTCTGTTTAGGTTCAATGACTATAGACTGCTTAGGAATCCTAAATGATCTGTCAGACTGTGAAGACAAGCTGTTCCCCATTGGTTATCAGTAAGTATCAATTGTTTCATCATTAGGTAGATCATACTGTACTACACTCTTACCGGCCAAGGACTAGATCCATAGGTTTCCGAGAAATTTCTGTGGAAGCTGATTGTGGCTTGCTTGAACAAAAAACTGCTCAAGAATCTTGACATTTGGCTGGAATTACTCCAAATAGTAAAGGAAGCTTGTAGCCTCCATCATTTTGAGAAGATGAAAACAGAAGACAGGAATATGGAGGGTATCTCTATGTTCGTAATTAGTTATTTTGCTTTCTTAATATTTTCCAGGTGTTCCAGGGTGTACTGGAGCACAACAGATGCTCGGAAACGCTGTGTGTACACTTGTAAGATCATGGAATGTCGACCTCCTGTCGTAGAGCCAGATATCAATAGCACTGTAGAGCATGATGAGAACAGGACGATTGCTCATAGTCCAGCACCCCCAACAGGCAAGTCTCTTAAGATACTTTTCTAGTGGCAAATCTTCTCTGTTTTTCTTCAGCCACATGGCTCATGATTTTTAGTAAGCAGGTGAGGGAAATTCCATAAAGTGAATTCTCTGTCCAGTGTGTTCTTGGACATGAACTTGTCACAGAATCCATTCTGTGCTGTAGAACTCTGCTCCAGCATCTTAAGATTTTATTTTAAAAAATTGTTTCTGGGACTCCTGCACAGGTAATCTTGGAAACTTGAATCATGCAGCACTGCCTTCTATTCTTCAGGTAGCCTGAAATAATATCTCTGAGAGCGCTGCGAACTGACCAGTTTGTGATAGAGGTGTTAACACTGAAACAAAAAATTATGCTTTAAATGTCAATATTGGTAAATATTTCACTGCTGTTAGTTTTAGCAAAAACAGCTAATTGCTATGCCTATTCCACAGTTCCCAACTACTTCCTACTGTTACAGAGATACAGACTGCCTCAGTTACCTCTGTCCACACTGTCAAAAGCTTCAGCTTCACTTTGAGGCAAATTCTGCAGTGCAGTTATGTATTGTCAGTGCAAAAACCTGCAGCATATTAAAAACACACAAAAGGGTGCCTGTCTTATAGTTTTAAGCACCTCTGACAAAAATTTAAAAAAACAATAAAAAAAATCCCCTCAAACCGGTAATGCACCAGTAGTCCCCAATAAAATTCCTCTTCTCCTTCAAACCTTCATCCCCAGAAACCTGAGAGTTTAGATCAGTGTTGCATTGCACCTTGAAGATCAGCTGAAGCTAGCTGTTCTGATCTAGAGTGAGGATAGCTTCGAAAGCAGAGAACTTATTTGAAAATATTCTGTCACCTTGGGTCTCCAGTTGAAGCATCTCTCTTGGTCTCAACTGCGGCAGTATTGCACAAGAAGAGATTGTTTCTTGGGTGGGCAGATTCTAGGCCATTTGGATCAAAACCTAATTATTCAAATCCTCCATTTTTCTTTTAAACACAGTTGCTACAACATTTCAAGTTTGCTGCCCCCAGCTTGCTGTAACAGAGTCATTTGGGCTTTGCTGTAGAATTGAAATCAATTTTGCTGAAGAGTACATGGGGACTTCGACTATAGTGCATGTCTGTTAATAGAAGGGAGGAATAAGGTTTGTCTACGTACTGTGGCACTGTGCAAGTACTCTGGTGTAAATTGCAGAAGTGTTACTCTCTAATTGCCCCATATAGACCCTGCCAGTGCTTTCTAAGAGGTTCTTAATGTAATGGTTCAGAAAGGGCTACATAAGTGGGCACAAGACACTTTTTAGAGTGTGTCAGCAGGATCTATGAGGGGCAGTTGGCACACATAAGAACATACACCTCTCTTGGTGTGCATTGCTGCACTGAGAACCCAGGCTTGGGAGTCAGGAGACTTTCTTATTGCTATAGTAGCAAAGATGTTCTTGAGGCTTTCTTGAAATGTCGAAAGACAAGATCCTTGTCCCAGGACAAGGTATTAATGACACTGTTGTGTGGGTTTTACCCATGAAAGCACATATGTTATATTTCTTAGCCACAGAATAGCTCGTTGTTGTTAGAGACTAACATGGCTCCCCATCTGAGACTTACTGCCATGAGGGTGGGTCATAAGTTAGTTTTACATTGTGATTTTTTGCCGTGTTTCAGCTGGAAAAAAACCATTTTTAGGTGAGGAAATTAGACTATTACTTTGTGGGGATTATACAAGATGTCAGTGGTTTTATGTTTTGTTTAAAAATGTATCTTGACTTCTTTGAGTGAAATTTGTCAACAGCTGCTTTGGGGTTATAATATTTAATGTCTGAATTTTTATTACTCTTATTCTGCAGCAGAATCTCTAACCAAAGAGAGTCGAAATACACCAGAAATGGTAATCCCTCCATCCCCAGATCGTCTCCTGCATTCTCAGACCTCCCGTTCCTGTTGTTATCCTCTGATTTCAAAGGCTCCTAGGGTCAGAACACCAAGCTATCCTCTGACACAGCGGTCGCCTGGGTCGAGGCCTTTGCCCTCTGCAGGTATTTTGCTGCTTTTCTTCTGTTGTTTTTGTATGTGTCTCATGCTGTCTCAGGAGTTCTGCTCACTTTGGATGCTCAGTTTGCTTGCTGTGGAGATGACAGTGAAAAATAGGGCATAAGGAAAAAGGAGAGATTCTGGGAGATGTATAGGAGAGCTTATCTGTCAAAGACTGCATACACAAAAAACAAATCTGCCCAGAAAAAGGCTCTAGAATTGTAATAGATATCATAGTTATGGCTTATTAAGGTCCCAAACTTTTTAAATGGCACTTTATAGAAAGACTTGGGATTTCAGTATCTTGGCCGATTTACTTTTTTATGGTGATTGTGTGTTCTTTAAAAAGCGTTTGTGGAACGTACAGAAGGAAAACATGGCTGCCTCTAGGGCAGGAATCTTTCTAAAATTGTTTCCCAATTTTAGATTAATTCCTAACACATCTATTCAAGAAAAATATACTCTCTAAAAAGAGATCAAATATTGGTTAGCCAAAAAAAAGAGAGGGGGGGGGGGTCTACATGAAGAGGATGGTTAGCATTCTTAGGCCATGTTTCTACTTGCCTGTGCCAGAGATCGATCGTCTGGTGTTAAGACTCACTAAATCAATCGCTGAGGGTGGCTCCAGTTGGCACTAGTATTCCTCACAGTCATAAGGAGTAAGGGAAGCATACCGGGAGGGTTTGTGCCCATTGACCTCCCTCTGTGAAGATTGTGCCAAGTTCGGCTTAAGGTAAGCAGACTCCAGCTACATATTTTACGTAGCTGGAGCTGTGACCTTAACCCAACCTTCCAGATCTAGTGTAGCCCTGGCCTTGGAGGAAGGAATGTTGCCTAATGATTTTGGAGCAGGAGATTGGAATTCAAATTCTCCAAAGTTTTATTTTTAATTTTGCCACCTAGACCAAAGTCACTTCACCATTTCTCCATGCCTCACTCTTTCTCCTCTCTACAATGGTTAGAATGTTGTCCTTTACCATGTTGAGGAGTAAAGTTTATAAAAAGCACTGAAATCCTTTGGATGAAATGGAGAAAAGTGCAGTTTTAGTCAGAGAAGATATATTTACTGAGTTTTTTCCAAAGTGTGCTGAAACCTACAATTAAGCATCATTTCAAATTTACTTTTAAAGACAAGATACTAATCCTCTTCAGTTATTATCCTGAAGCTAGTGTGCTCTGACATTCTATTAACGTGTAATGTTGCCAGAAGTGAGCGTTAGCACTTAAAATGAACTTTTCTGAGTTAACTTGAATTATTTTGTTTAACTTTCGTGATGTCTTTGTAAGTCAGACTGAAGTTTGGAATTTCTTAATATGCAACTTCTTAATATGCAAAGCTGACAATATTGGATGATTACGGAGGGGTCTGATTTTGGGGGAATATGTATCTTCAGCCTTATTTCATTTTTGTTTTGATAGTGTTTCTAAAATGTTTTGCTGAATTTCTTAGGTATGTGCATCTTTTGTGTAATTAAATAGCATGTATGTGAAACCCATATTGTTTCACTATATTTTTTTTCCTGTTTTTCCTCTTCAGGAAGTCCTACACCAGTGACCCATGAGATAGTGACAGTGGGAGATCCTTTATTATCCTCTGGACTTAGAAGCATTGGCTCTAGAAGACACAGTACATCCTCCTTGTCACAACAGCAGTCAAAACTCCGAATGATTTTTCCCACAAGAGCAGGGAGCACTTACTCCAGGCACACTGTGCCTGGAGTATCTAGTAGTGGATCCTCCTCAGAGCATGAATCGAGCTCAAAAAATAAAGACTGTTTCAAAGAATCAGTCAATTTAAATGCACCAAGTGCTTTAGTTCAAAATAGCCCTAACTCTTCAAGCTCTCAGAGAACGGTAGCTACAAGTGGAAGTAAAATGTGTCATTTAGGTGGATCTCAGTCTTCAGAAATAAAACAGTCTACCAGTTCGCAGGTAATGTCCAAAAGCACATCTTCAAAGGGAGAGAAGACAAAATTGTTGAGTTCAAAGGACTCAGAATCTTCAGCTCATACCTTTTCCTCATCGGGGAATGCTAAAATGTCCTCCCAAAAGCTTAGTACATCAGGCATGGAATTGAACGTCAATAAAAAGGGAAGTTTTCAAGAACCTTCTGCACAACTTTCTTCCAAAGATACAATGTCCTTTCCATCTTTACATCAGAGAGGTTCAAGGAAAGATAGAGACCTACATATGGACCTCATGCAAGCAGAAAAGATCCCTTCTGTTGAAGAGACAGATACAAAGAATGTAAAGCCTGGTGGAATAAGTAGCAGATCTGCAGCAAGTGAGCATGTGGTTTCTGCTTGCAGAGATAGACGACCGAAAGGAAAAAAATTATCAAAAGATGCTTTCAAAGAGAAACATTCCATAAAAATTTTTACAGACTCTAGTCAAGTGGCAACCAGTGATGAAGGAAGTGTAAAACCAGAATTCATCAATCAGGTTTTGGCAACTGAGCAGATGAGTCAGAGGTTGTGTAGTAATGTTTCTGCTGAGAAATCTGGGGATAAGTCTCCTACACAAGGAGCATCTAAAGCTCCATTGGTACAAGTTGAAGTGCCCTCCAAGGAAGTTCAAGCTCCTAGAAAACGCACTGTTAAAGTAACTCTGACGCCACTCAAGATGGAAAGTGAAAGCCAATCTAAAGATGCGCAGAAAGAAAGCGATGCCGAATCACAGAGTAAAGATGGAGAACCAGCTGCTTTAACAGATCTGTCTTCAACTTCTGAAAGCCAAGGAGATAGTTCTGTTGTCCAGGGAAATCCAAGTGATACTTCTACCCAGGAATCTCAAAATAATTCTTATCCAAATCTGCCTGTTCAAGATAGAAATTTGATGCTTCAGGATGGAACTAAAACTCAAGAAGATGGTTCCTACAAGCGGAGGTATCCCAGGCGAAGTGCTCGAGCCAGATCTAACATGTTCTTTGGATTAACTCCTTTGTATGGTGTGAGATCTTATGGAGAGGAAGACATTCCATTCTACAGCAACTCAACTGGGAAGAAGCGAGGAAAGAGATCTGCAGAAGGACAAGTAGATGGCGCAGATGACTTAAGTACTTCAGATGAAGATGACTTGTACTACTACAATTTCACTAGAACAGTGGTTTCCTCAAGTACAGAAGAGAGGCTTGGATCCCATAATTTATTCAAGGAGGAAGAGCAGTGCAGTCTTCCAAAAATCTCTCAGCTAGATGGTGTGGATGATGGAACAGAAAGCGATACAAGTGTCACAGCCACAACAAGAAAAGTAAATCAGGTGACCAAAAGAAGTGGCAAAGAAAATGGCACAGAAAACTTAAAGCTTGATCGTTCTGAAGAAGCTGGAGAGAAAGTACAGGTCACCAAGAGCTCTACTGGCCATAAAACTGACCCTAAGATTGATAATTGCCATGCTGTAAGCAGAGTCAAAACACAGGGTCAGGATTCCTTGGAAGCCCAGCTGAGTTCCTTGGAAACAGGCCGTAGAGTTCACTCTAGCACGCCCTCAGATAAGAACTTACTGGATACTTTTAATACGGAACTGCTAAAATCAGACTCTGACAATAACAACAGTGATGACTGTGGAAACATTCTCCCTTCAGACATCATGGACTTTGTACTAAAGAATACTCCATCAATGCAGGCTTTAGGAGAAAGCCCAGAGTCCTCTTCATCGGAACTTCTAACACTGGGGGAAGGACTAGGTCTTGATAGTAATCGTGGCAAGGACATGGGTTTGTTTGAAGTATTTTCTCAACAGCTGCCCACTGCTGAACCAGTGGACAGTAGCGTTTCTTCCTCTATTTCAGCAGAGGAGCAGTTTGAGCTGCCTTTAGAACTTCCATCAGATCTCTCTGTTCTAACAACTCGCAGTCCCACTGTGCCCAGCCAAAACCGCAACAGGCTGGCTGTGATTTCAGAGTCTGCCCTCACATCTCCTGGAGAAAGATCTATGCTGGCTTTACCTTCCACGGAATCTGGAGAAAAGAGGGTTACAGTTACAGAAAAATCTGCCTCTGGTGAAGGGGATGCAACTCTTTTAAGCCCAGGGGTAGACCCAAGCCCAGAAGGACACATGACTCCTGATCATTTCATACAAGGTCACATAGATGCAGAGCACATAGCCAGTCCCTCTTGTGCCCCTGTAGAGCAAGGACATGGCACAAACCAGGATTTAACTAGGAACAGCGGCACTCCTGGGCTCCAAGTGCCAGTATCTCCTACTGTTCCTCTCCAAAACCAAAAGTATGTTCCAAACTCCACTGACAGTCCTGGCCCGTCTCAGATTTCTAATGCTGCAGTACAGACAACCCCGCCCCACCTAAAACCAGCCACTGAAAAGCTGTTGGTAGTCAATCAGAATATGCAGCCTCTGTATGTACTCCAGACTCTTCCCAATGGGGTTACACAAAAAATACAGCTGACTCCTTCTGGTAGTTCTGCACAGAGTGTGATGGAGACCAGCCCTTCAGTGCTAGGGCCCATGGGAAATGCACTTACACTGACTACAGAAATAAATCCAAGCCTGCCCTCATCGCCACCTTTATTCCCCCCTGCTAGCAAAGGACTGTTGCCTATTTCCCATCACCAGCATTTGCATACCTTTCCCACCGCCACTCAGAGTGGCTTCCCACCAAATATTGGCAGTCCTGCATCAGGTCTCCTTATTGGTGTACAGCCACCTCCAGATCCTCAGCTTTTAGTATCTGAAGCAAGCCAGAGGGCAGACCTTGGCACTACAGTTACCACGCCAACCTCTGGCCTTGGGAAGAAAAGGCCAATATCCCGACTGCACTCACGAAAGAATAAAAAGCTAGCTCCTTCTGGAACCCCTTCTGCTGTAGCCCCTACTGATATGGTTCCCAACATGACTTTGATTAATTTTGCTCCCTCCCAACTTTCCAATAGCTCATTAGATTTGGGGACCCTTGGAAATTCAACATCCCATAGAACTGTTCCCAATATCATAAAAAGGTCCAAATCTGGAGTCATGTATTTTGAGCAAGCATCTTTGTTGCCCCAAGGAGTGGGAGCAGCCCCTACAGCAGCAGTTGGCACTTCACCCAGTATCATTGGATCAGATGCTGGCCACCTCACGGCAGGGCCAGTGTCAGGATTGGCATCAAGTTCACCAGTGCTGAATGTAGTATCCATGCAAGCCTCAGCAGCACCAACCACTGGGGGGTCCGTCCCTGGCCATGTTTTGGGGCAGGGTTCTGTAACTTTAACTAGCCCTGGGTTGTTGGGAGATCTTGGCTCAATTAGCAATCTCTTGATCAAAGCCAGTCAGCAAAGTCTTGGTCTCCAGGAACAACACATGACTTTGCCACCAGGTTCTAGTATGTTTTCACAGCTGGGGACGTCTCAAACTCCAGCCACAGCAGCAATGACAGCTGCATCAAGCATATGCGTACTGCCTTCAGCACAGACCATGGGAATGGCAGTTGCTCAGTCATCCACTGATCCAGAAGGTCCTTATCAGCTTCAGCATATGACACAACTTTTAGCCATCAAAAATGCTTCTTCCCAGCTGGATCTTGGCACTACATCAGCACCTCAGTTGTCAAGCTTTCCACAACTAGTGGACATTCCTAACAACACAGGGCTTGAGCAAAGCAAGGTTTCCTCCTCAGTAATGCATGCCAGTTCAGCTTCGCCTGGAGGCTCCCCGTCATCTGGCCAACAGTCTGCAAGTAGCTCAGTGCTCGGTCCCACAAAAATAAAGCCAAAAATCAAACGAGTTCAACCATCTTTAGACAAAGGGAATGGAAAGAAGCATAAAACTTCGCATATATGGACCAGTTCCCCTGACATACACATTCCGGACAGAGGGACCAGTGCTGTATCCCAGGTCTCAGCTGCAGGGTAAGAGAAACGTGTTTGCTCTTGCATATTCTTGAGGTTTTGTTACAGCTGTAAAAAAAATTGGTTCTTGTTGCACCGGTCCCCACATCACATTTCCTTTTCATGTTCTCAGAGAGAATCCTGTAGTAGCAAATTCTAGAGTAGCACATTTCTAAAGATATCAGCACAGTCTTTGCTTTCATTCATGGCTGACAACTCTAAGGGCATGTCTACACTACAGGTTATTTTGAAATAAGCTATTTCAAAATAATTAGTTCGAAATAGCTTATTTCGAAATAAAGCGCCTACACACACAATGCATTTTGAAATAGCGTTTTTCTATTTTGAAATAGCACATCCACACTGAGTGGATCTTGAAGTGCATTTAAGGCTGGTTGGCACCAGTTCCGGCAAGGCATCAGGTCAGAAGTTGCCTTGTGGACAGGCCGGTCAGCAGGGCGCACTGGGAAGGGCTGGAGGCCCCGTATTTTGAAATAAGTGTCTACACAGTGCTGATTTTGAAAAAGCAATTTTGAAATTGGCACTATTTCTTGTGGAATGAGGTTTACCAATTTTGAAATAAGCCCTTCGCATTTTGAATTAATTTCAAAATAACGGAATGGCTGTGTAGATGCTAGGAAAATTATTTCGAAATAACTGTTGTTATTTCTAAATAACTTTGCTGTGTAGACATACCCTGACAGATTCTTGGTAATCCATTTATTTTCAGGAAGCAAAGTAGTTTGCTCACTTAGTACCTCTAGCTGTGCTATAATTTAGTTGGTGACTAGCTATCATGTTGATAGATGCTTTGGATCTATCCATTTATACTTTTTATCTTAAAATCTGGCAGCATTTGGCTTGATTAGAACTTGGCTTGGAACTCTGCAAGGAAAACGTGGTGGTTATAGGAATGTTTATGGTTTGAGGAAGTTACATTCTTCCAAGTCAGTACCAAGCACCTGCTCTAGTATAGTGGGGCTGACAGATTTGCTGGGCCTTTGGGTAAGGCAAGGGGGGCAGCAGGTTAAAGGGGCTGTGGCTAGCTTCCCCTAGGCAGCTGTCACTGCTACTAGGAACATACCACACAGGGCTCCAGCGGCAATTTAAAGGGCCTAGAGCACTGCTGCAGTAGTGTGGTCGGAAGCCCCAGGCCCTTTTGAATCACTAGGTCATGGGACAGTTGCTCCCTTTGTCCCTCTGCCCCTCCTACCTGCTCTGGTCTGTGCCTATGGAAGTATGAGAAACTTAAATCTGAGCCTTTAACCACTTGTTGTCATGTGAAGATCCCATGGTACTTTTTGCAAAACCGTTAGTCCTGACATCCTCACCAAGTGTCTAATAGCATTATTACAAAAGCTTCAGAGGGGTAGCTGAGTTAGTCTGTAACTGGAAAAACTTAAACAACAAATAGTCTAGCAGCACCTTAAAGACTAACAAAACATGTAGATGGTATCATGCGCTTTCGTGGGTACAACCCACTTCTTTGATCTGAAGACGTGGGTTGTGCCCACGAAAGCTCATACCACCATTTACATGTTTTGTTAGTCTTTAAGGTGCTGCTAGACTATGGATTATTACAATCTCCCTTCCCCTATTCACCTGCTATTTCAAGGGGTTATGGGATTTTTCACACCCTAATTGTTGTGTGGTGTTGCTCTGTGCTGGGAAACAGAAGTTATATTTCACCTTTAGAAGTGGCTATATGTTAGTGGTTGGTTAAGTGGTCTCCCTAGGTATAGTTTGTAAATAGGTTTTGAATTTCTTCTACCCTATATTGTTCCCTCTTGTTTTTTTAGTGCCATGTTGGTACAATTTTAAAATGTTACTGGAGTAGAATGCTCTGTTAAATCTTGTTAATAGCATGTTAATGGTGCTGAGATTTAAGAGTCATAGAACCTTGGATAGATGTCTTTTTGGTTGTTTAAAGGGTTAAGGCTGTATGTCAGTTAATGTTAGTAATCACACCCTGCCACCGAGTTCTCTTTTTCCTTTGGAAAGAGGAATCACAAGCTATTGGGAATGTTTGTAGAATTAGAACTATTTTAAAGAACCCTTTACTACTTGGTATCTTCTCTCTGTGAAAGTATGTAGTCACTATCAAGTCAACTCACATTCTTCTTAGGTTCCTTCTTGGCCTACAGTTATATAATCTGTTATTATTTTGATAAGCTAAAGAAACTGTACGCCAGTTTCTTTCCAGTCTCTGAGTTGAAGAAGCATTTGTCTTTGCAATTTTACTTGAGGTACAGATCAGTAGGGAGAACGAGGACTGTGGCCTTAGCTGCTGAATATGGCGCTTAGCTTTTTTGTTCAGAAAGTCCCCAAGTATCTTCTCTGTATGACATTGTCAGCAGTCTGTTTGATAAAGAATTTGGCTAAGGGCAAACCAGCAATCCACAGCAGTTCCTGGAGGTCAAGGGCCTGCCCAAAAGTACCTTTTACTCTGGTTAGTAGGGTCATATGACTCAGTTCTACAGTGCCTTCGTTTTTTAACGCAGTGCTATAAGTGTGTGTTGAAAAGCAATTGATTCACAATCTTTTAGACATAATTGGTCTCCTGTTTGTAAATATTTAAGATATTTTTGCCAGCATGCCATCCTTAATGGAGTGACTCCATGGCTACATTCGTATGGTTATGTAAAAACATCCTTGTAAGCTTCTGCTAGTACTCTGTCCCTTTTGAAGTGCAAGTCTTGAGTCTAACCTAAAGCACTAACCAATGTGATTTACTCTCTGCCCTCTGCCTTCACAGTAGTAGTATTTGTTTCTCTTTTTGTTGTTTGTTGAAATGCTGAATCATTTGCGGCAGTTCCCACTTAGATCCATTATTTCTGATCAAGTCTAAGTTACAATAAATTCCTATTTATCCAGTCTTTTCAGTTATCTCAAATCTTCTCTCTCAGGACTCCTACAGCAAAGGCAGATGTTCAAGATTCAAGTGTAGATCAGCTACCACAAAAGCAATCTGGGCAGCCTTCAGGGTAAGTATTAAAACAAACCTTTCTTATCAGGTTTGTCCAGTTTGTATTCAGTACTTTATAAACAGAATAAAACTGTTTTTTCTTCCTTGTATTTGTTGTTGTAAATTAAACTACCCTGGTAGTTTTCAGTGTGGAATACATATCACTTGTTAGCCACAATATTAAAGCCTTAACTCCGAGCATATGCGGCAATGATAAATGTCACAGAAATGAATGTCAGTATACGAGAATATTTTCATTTTCAGTTCAAATTAGCTGATTTTTGAATACCTGATTCAGGAGTAAATGCTTAGAAGTAGTTGCCTACTTGTGTGGCATTTAAATTGTTTATAATTTTCTAGGGCAACTTGAGCTACATCATTGTGTAGCTTAAGTCAAAACAGCTTAATTCGGCTTTCGGTGCTGTCTACACCGCAGGAAGTAGAAGGAAAACACTCTTCCTTTGACTTCCCTTACTCCTCGTAAAATGTGGGTTACGGGAGTCGGAATAAGAAGTCCTCCAGCTCGCCATTATTTCAAAATTATGGCTTGCAGTGTAGACATGCTCTTTCTTATTTTGGAATAACGTCATTTATTCTGAAATAATGCTTCTGTGTAGACATAGCCTGCGTTGTCTCATGCCTGCTTGGTGATGTAGCTTCATCACTCAGTGCTTGAGGGCTTGATCCAGAATTGCCAATCAGCTGTCTTCTCTCTTCCGGCTCTGCCCAAAGTTTTTAGCTCTCCCTCAGAAAGCATACCATCACTTCTGCATGGTGACATGTGCTTGCCCCACCATGCCATATCCTCTGTTTCTTCCTCCTTTTGCCAAAATGCCAACACTTGGTATAGATTGTTTTTCTGAGTTGGATGTGTGCTAAGCCTCCGCTGGAATAAAGATAATGGACAGATGTTTTGAGTGCACCAAGGAGCTCATTTACTTGAATGAGTTGTTAAGTTGATACCATTTCTGCCCAGGATCCCCAGAAGGTGCAGACAAGTTCTCTCTGAATACACTGAAAACATTTGGAGATGCACAGTGGTATTATGAAGCAGGGGATGTATCCCAGGAAGTCTTAGTGTTACAGCCAAATGAAACCGTGCCAGTCTGGATACAGGACATTACAGCTCCGCTGCTCCCCCAAGCATGAGTTAGATGCCTGCAAGTCACCAGGGCCGGATGAAATGCATCCTAGAATACTCAAATAGCTGATAGAGGAGATATCTGAGCCTCAAGCTATCATCTTTGGAAAATCATGGGAGACAGGAGAAATTCCAGAAGACTGGAAAAGGGCCAGTATAGTGCCCATTTATAAAAAGGGAAATAACAACAACCCAGGAAGCTACAGACCAGTTAGTTTAACTTCTGTGCCAGGGAAGATAATGGAGCAAGTAATTAAGGAAATCATCTGCAAACACTTGGAAGGTGGCAAAGTGACAGGGAACAGCCAGCATGGATTTGTAAAGAACAAATCATGTCAAACCAATCTAATAGCTTTCTTTGATAGGACGACGAGTCTTGTGGATAAGGGAGCAGTGGTGGACATGGTATACCTGGACTTTAGTAACGTGTTTGATACGGTCTTGCATGATAGTCTTTTCAATAAACTAGGCACATACAACTTAGATGGGGCTACTATAAGGTGGGTGCATAACTGGCTGGATAACCATACTCAGAGAGTAGTTATTAATGGTTCACAATCCTGCTGGAAAGGAGTAACAAGTGGGGTTCCGCTGGGGTCTGTTTTGGGACTGGCTCTGTTCAATGTCTGCATCAACGATATAGATATTGGCATAGAAAGTATGCTTATTAAGTTTGCAGGTGATACCAGCTGGGAGAAGTTGTGACTGCTCTGGAGGATAGGGTCAAAATTCAAAATGATCTGGACAAATTGGAGAAATGGTCTGAGGTAAACAGGATGAAGTTTAATAAAGACAAATGCAAAGTGCTCCACTTAGGAAGGAACAATCAGTTTCACACATACAGAATGGGAAGTGACTGTCTAGGAAGGAGTATGGCAGAAAGGGATCTAGGGGTTATAGTGGGCCACCAGCTGAATATGAGTCAGCAGTGTGATGCTGGGGCAAAAAAAGCAAACATGATTCTGGGATGCGTTAACAGGTGTGTTGTGAGCAAGACACCAGAAGTCATTCTTCCGCTCTACTCTGCACTGAGGTTAGGCCTCAGTGGGAGTATTGTATCCAGTTCTGGGCACTGCATTTCAAGAAAGATGCAGAGAAAATTGGAGTAGGTCCAGAGAAGAGCAACAAGAATAATTAAAGGTCTAGAGAACATGACATATGAAGGAAGGCTGAAAGAATTGGGTTTGTTTAATTTAGAAAAGAGAAGATTGAGGGAGGACATGATAGCCGTTTTCAGGTATCTAAAAGGATGTCATAAGGAGGCGGGAGAAAACGTGTTCATCTTGGCCTCTGAGAATAAAACAAGAAGCAATGGGCTTAAACTGCAGCAAGAGAGGTTTAGGTTGGACATTAGGAAGAACTTCCTTCCTGTCAGGGTGGTCAAACACTGGAATAAATTGCCCAGGGAGGTTGTCTAATCCCCATCTCTGGAGATATTTAAGAGTAGGTTAGATAAATGTCTATCAGGGATGGTCTAGACAGTATTTGGTCCTGCCATGAGGGCAGGGGACTGGACTCGATGACCTCTCGAGGTCCCTTCCAGTCTTAGTATTCTATGATTCTATGAGTGTTGAAAAATCCAATCTTGATTTAAAAATTCTCAGTGATGGAGAATTCACTACGACCCTGGCTAAGTTGTTCCAGTTGTTAATTACGGCCACTGTAAAAATGTACACCTTGTTTCCAGATTGAATTTGTCTACTTCCAGCCCTTGGCTCATGTTATACCTTTCTCTCCTAGACAGCCCGTTATTAAGTATTTGTTCCCCCATGTGGATATTTATGGACTGTGATCGTCACTCCTTAACCTTGCCTTTGTTCAGCTAAACAGATTGAACACCTAGAATATCACCGTAAGGCATTGTGAGGTTTGCGACAGAACTGCTGCCCCAGCTGTCCTATGGATGGGAAGGTCCCTCGTATTGATATTTCTCTGCAGCCTAGGGGATTCCCTGGGGATCCTCATGTGGGGTGGTAGCAAGGATCAGACTCTCTGCACTCACCATGACAGTTGGGAGCCAGAGCAACCAAGCAAGGTTGGAGCCTTTCCCTTTCCCCCCTGCAGCGATGGGAAGAGAAGCAACCTAGCTACAGCCCAGTGCACTCTGCTCTCCCGAGTGACACAGGTCACACTTCCTGCCACCATGATGAATTAGCATGGTCTGGTTGGGAGATGGATGCGGAGTGTAGCAGGCTACTGAGTTGCTCCCCTGCCTGCAGCTCCCACTGCTGTAGTGAGTACGGGGGGAGGGGCAACCCCTGCTGCTACCCTATGCAGGCCCCCTGGCAACCTGCTAGGTGTCATCCCTCGGGGGGGGGGGGCACTTGGGGAAAAGTATGCAAGGGGGCAGGAGGGGATGGAGCAGGTTTGGAAAGAGGTGGGTTGAGGCGGGGCTTGGGGAAAGGGGTGGAGTTACGGTGGGGCCTGGACCACCCTGGTTCTTGAATCCAGTCCAGGCCAATGAGGTGTTGTGCTACTGCCTGTACCACAACTGTGGGTGACTCTCAGCGCTTTGCTGTTTTACCTTGCAACTGGGGTCGCTCACAAATGGCATACGAGCATGCAGGCCACTAATACATTTGTATATAACTGCAACCCTGATCCAGCCATCTATTAGCAGAATTGCAGTCACATCCTGGCTTCAACCAGTCTTTGGTATTACTTGCAAGGTGACCCTCATCACTTCTAGTCCCAAATTTCAGAATGTGTTTTGCACTGTCCAACTCGCTCCTGCACATAGTAGAGATCCGTGGACTCTGCAAAGGGTCAGTATTCAATGATCAGCTGCCGTAATTTAGCGAATATAACCTGCTGGTTATATTTGTTTTTACAAACCCCGCACCATCCTCCTCCCCCGCCCCAGCCCCCGCGGGCTATAGACGTGCACGGGTTATGTAGGTTTTTTTTTTTACAGAAATGGCAGAGGATCCCTCCCCCTCCCCCGCCCTTCACTACCTTTGCCGGGCTGGGTACAGAACAACGCGGGGAAACTTACAGGGGCCGCAGCAGCAGGAAACGCTCCGGAGCCGGGGCAGAGACATCCCCAGCAGAGGCAGGAAGCTCCCAGCCCGGGCTGACAAAGGGAAGGAGCTCTGAGCAAGTTGGCGGCCAGCAGCAGCGGCGGGAGTCTGCAGGCTATACAGGAGTTTTTTTAATACAGAAAGGAAGACAATGAGGACTGTTCCTTGATGAAAGCAGCATATTTTAATTTAGTAATAGAAGACTGTTATGTTCCAATTCATTAAAATTATTTAAAAGACATAATACATTAAAACACATTTTAAAACATTACTTTATTGTGCAACTAGTAAAAGAATAACACTGTAAAAAAGAAAGGCTTCACATTCTCATTCACTCTGATCTCTAGAATCAGCACCAGCAACATACTCCTCAGCATCTGAGTTGTCAAAGCCATCAGAACTCTCATCATAGTCAGTGTCTTGAAAAACATCCATAATATCCATAGCCAGGGCGAGATCAGCTTCTGTGACATTTGAGGTTTGTGTTTCTGAATCAGAATCACTATCGCACTCCCAGTCGGAGCTTGAAGAGTAATAGAAATGTAGCCGTGTTAGTCTGGGGTAGCTGAAGCAAAATGCAGGACAATGTAGCACTTTAAAGACTAACAAGATGGTTTATTAGATGATGAGCTTTCGTGGGCCAGACCCACTTCCTCAGATCAAATAGTGGAAGAAAATAGTCACAACCATATATACCAAAGGATACAATTAAAAAAAATGAACACATATGAAAAGGACAAATCACATTTCAGAACAGGAGAGAGATGGGGGGGGAGGAAGGAAGGTAAGTGTCTGTGAATTGATGATATTAGAGGTGGGGAGAGTGGGATGTCTGTGAGCTAATGGTATTAGAAGTGATAATTGGGGAAGCTATCTTGGTAATGGGTAAGATAGTTTGAGCGTTTGTTCACTCCTTCTCGGAGAGTGTCAAATTTTAACATGAATGACAGTTCAGAGGATTCCCTTTCAAGTGCAGATGTAAAAGGTCTTTGTAGCAGAATGCAGGTGGTTAAGTCATTGAGAGAGTGTCCTTTCTGGTTAAAATGGCAAGAAACTGTTTTTTCTTTGTGATCTTGTCTGATATCTGTTTTGTGGGCATTAATCCTTTGGCGAAGTGTCTGAGATGTTTGTCCAATGTACATAGCAGACAGACACTTTCGGCACATGATAGCGCAAATTATATTTCTGGATGTGCAGGAATATGTGTTCTTGATCTTATAACTCACTTGGTTAGGTCCAATAATGGTATCAGCAGAATGAATATGTGGACAAAGCTGGCAATGGGGTTTGTTGCAAGGGAAGGTACCAGGGTTGGTATTAGTGTGGTATGTCCTGTGGTTGTTGGTAAGAATCATCTTGAGGTTAGGTGGTTGTCTATAGGAGACTATGGGTCTGTCTCCCAGAGCCTCTTGGAGTATGGTATCCTGTTCCAGTATAGGCTGTAGTTTATTGATAATGTGTTGGACAGGTTTAAGTTGGGGGTTGTAGGTGATGACAAGTGGTGTTCTATTGTTGGTTTTCTTGGGTCTGTCTTGAAGTAGATGGTTTCTAGGTATTCGTCTGGCTCTTCCAATTTGCTTTTTTATTTCTCCAGGTGGGTAGTTGAGGTTTATAAATGCTTGGTAGAGATCCTGAAGCTTCTGGTCTCTGTCAGTGGGATTAGAGCAGATGCGGTTGTATCGAAGGGCTTGGCTATAGACGATGGATCGTGTGGTGTGTTCTGGATGGGAGCTGGAAGCATGTAGGTAACTGTATGAGTCGGTGGGTTTTCTGTAGAGAGTGGTGTCTAACTTTCCATTGTTGATTTGTACTGTGGTGTCCAGGAAGTGGATCTCTCGTGTAGAATGGTCCAGGCTGAGGTTGATGGTGGGGTGTAGGTTGTTGAAATCTCTGTGGAATATCTCCAGTGTTTCTTGGCCATGCGTCCAGATCATAAAGATGCCATCGATGTACCATAGGTAGAGAAGGGGTGAAAGGGGACGGGAGTTGAGGAAACGTTGTTCTAGGTCAGCCATAAAGATGTTAGCATACTGTGGGGCCATGCGTGTACCCATGGCTGTGCCGCTGATCTGGAGGTATAAGTTGTTCTCAAACTGGAAATAATTGTGGGTGAGAACAAAGTTACATAGGTCTGCTATCAGGTTGGCAGTAGTGTCCTCTGGGATAGTGTTTCTAATTGCTTGTAATCCGTCTTCATGTGGGATGTTGGTATATAGAGCTTCTACATCCATGGTGGCAAGGATGGTGTTATTGGGGAGGTTATCGATGTTTTGTAGTTTCCTTAGGAAGTCAGTAGTGTCTCGGAGATAGCTGGGGGTGTTGGTTGCGAAGGGTTTGAGAAGAGAGTCTACATAGCTGGATAGACCAGTAGTGAGCGTGCCAATACCAGAGATGATGGGATGTCCGGGGTGCCCAGGTTTATGGATCTTGGGAAGCAGATAGAACAATCCTGGTCGGGGGTCAGAAGGTGTTTCTGTGTGGATTTGTTCCTGAGTAGCTGTGGGGAGGCTTTTAAGGAGACAGTGTAGTTTCCTTTGGTATTCCAAGGTGGGATCAGAGGGGAGAAGTTTGTAAAATGTGGTATTTGAGAGTTGTCTGGTTGCCTCCTGGTTATAGTCGGCCTTATTCATAATGACCACAGCACCCCCTTTGTCAGCTGGTTTGATTATAATGTCCAGGTTGTTTTTGAGACTCTGGATGGCATGGTGTTCAGCGCGGCTAAGATTGTGTGTCGCTTGTTGTCGTTTGCGAATAATGTCAGTCTGTGCGTTGTTGCGGAAGCTTTGTATATAGAAATCCAGATTGTAATTCCGACCGTCAGGGGGAGTCCATATAGAATTATTTTTCCTTTGGTGTTGATAGGGGGGATCTGGTAGGTCAGATTGATGTTCATTGGTGGTTTGGAAATATTCTGCGCATCCAGAAATATAATTTATGCTATCATGTGCCGAAAGTGTCCGTCTGCTATGTACATTGGACAAACATCTCAGACACTTCGCCAAAGGATTAATGCCCACAAAACAGATATCAGACAAGATCACAAAGAAAAAACAGTTTCTTGCCATTTTAACCAGAAAGGACACTCTCTCAATGACTTAACCACCTGCATTCTGCTACAAAGACCTTTTACATCTGCACTTGAAAGGGAATCCTCTGAACTGTCATTCATGTTAAAATTCGACACTCTCCGGGAAGGAATGAACAAAGACTCTAACTATCTTACCCATTACCAAGATAGCTTCCCCAATTATCACCTCTAATACCATTAGCTCACAGACATCTAACTCTCCCCACCTCTAATATAATTAATTCACAGACACTTTCCTTCCTTCCTTCCCCCCCCCTGCATCCCCCTCTCCTGTTCTGAAATGTGATTTGTCCTTTTCATATGTGTTCATTTTTTTTAATTGTATCCTTTGGTATATATGGTTGTGACTATTTTCTTCCACTATTTGATCTGAGGAAGTGGGTCTGGCCCACGGGAGCTTGAAGAGTCATTGTCGGGTAGAATTGGTTGTATATCAAAGGGGTTGTATATCCCTTGCCCCTTGATGTTATCAGCTGCAGCTCATTAACAGCTGATTACAGGAGCTTTGCATTGCTATCATCAGCTTCTGCTCATTGACAGGTGATTAAAGGGGCTTTATTCATGGAGTCTCTCCTGCGGGCTATAGTTGTAGGCAGGGTATACAAGGATTCTTAAACTCAAAAGGGAAAAATCACTCGGGTTATACTCGGGTGCGGTGTTTATTTAGGTGCAGGGTATATGCGCTAAATTACGGTACTTTAGTTGGAGTTACTAAACAGTTCAGTTTAGGGACAGCCTTCGTCTGGTTTACAGTAAAAGAATAAAACAGGTTTATTAACAAAATAAGTTAGGATGTTAAGTGAATTCAAGTATCAGATATTAATCAGAAATGGTTACAAAAGAAATAAAGATAATACCTTCTAGTAACTAAAATTCAGCAATTTAGACATGGTACAAGGTAAAATTCATATCACATCTTCTCAGGTCAGGATATGTTAAATGGCCAGTTCCTCTTTCTTAGCTCAGTGATCTCCAACCTTTTTGAGCACAAGATCACTTTTTGAATTTAAGTGCAATCCAAGCTCTATGCTCTTATTTTCCGCTCACCTGTGTTTTCTGAAATGCAGATTTGCCTTGTCTCCTGCCATTTTCCCCCTTGCTATTTCAAGGACCCCGTTTACATGTAAATTGAGGTAAACACATTATTTTGTTTAGGATTGGCCAGTGTAACTTTTGTCTAATCAGCTGTGTGGTTTTGAACATATGCTGCTAATATACAAGGGGATTTCATAACTTTACATATAATCCTGCTACATATATTTCATTGATATTTTTACCAGTGAGTTACTAGTTTCAAGTATAATTCACAAGGCAAATTTTGTACAAAGATTATTACGATAATGTGTAGGGTATACAGAGGTGCTTTTGGTGTCAAGCATGCAATTTGGTTCACTTATCTTTTGCATAGTCAGTTTCTCCCTTTCTGAAAGGATTCTCATAAACTGCTACCAGAGGCCTGAAAAACTCTCATAAACATTTGGGATAAGGATATTATTTCAACTGTGTTCTATTAGAAACTAGAACTTTTTATATGTAATCAGTTTAAAAACATTCAAATTGACATTGCCTATGTGATACACAAACACACAAGTCCAACTGGTTAAATAGCTCAGCCATAGGAAATAAACAGGAGTTGCCATCTGAGGAGTGGTTTGTTGCCGAGCATTATATTACTTTATTTTTCCCCTTTCCCTAAGGCAAATGGCAGTTCTTACAGACCTACAATCAGTGCAGAACACAGCAAATGAGCAGGAAAATACAGGTATGTCACTCTTCCATAAACAAAGTTTCTTGATACCTCTGGTGTTGAACTATATAGAGTCATTTTCAGGTTTGACCTCTTTAAAGAACTCTTAGTATTGTTTTCTGCTAGTTTTGGAGGGAGTTAAGTTCCAATCACAATAATGTGAATTGTATGTATGTCTGTAGAAATTTGCAACTTTGATTTTTTTGTTCTCATGTTGCAGTCTAATATTTCACCTATCTAAATGAATGTAAAATTCATGCTCAGGACCTCAGTTCTTGTTAAGAAAATGAGAGCTCCATAACAGTTGTAGACTTTAAAAAACAAGATTTTGTTTGGGAGTTGAATTGAAAGTCTGCTCATCAGCCCAGTGCCCATGTACAGAGAACAGAATTAAAATTGAGGTGGTAAAGTTGTTGTCTCATTAACTGCAGTTTTCTTTCTGTTCATCATCACCAGAAATTGATATTCCTGTTGTATGGTTCATGGAGAGACCTGTCTTTGTTTCTCATTTTATAATTCCCATTGCCACTGGTGATGAGAGGTGGTTCAAAAGCTAATCCATTATTGTGGAGTTTTAACAAGTCCCTTAATATTGTGAATATAATTGTTTTAAATCAACCATGGGTTGGTTTGCACGAAAAGGATCTCGAAACTATGGAGTAACTTAGGTAAACTGGTAAGGGAGGCAGCTCTTACCAGGAATGTTAATTAAGTTTTGGTGGTTGCTTCTTAGAAATAATTATCCATTATTCAAATCAAGGACAGATTCTTTTCACCATTAGGTATCTGTTTGGTGAGAGGTACATTAAGAATTTAATTTTGCCCAACTGTATCTTCATGTTGGTCTGTCTGTATTCCAGGATCCAAAGCTCCTGAGGAGGAGGAAGGCACTTACAGCTCCCCACTTATATATTGGCTGCAGCAAGAGCAAAAGAGGAAAGAGAGCCTCTGTGAGAAAAAGCCAAAGAAAGGACTAGTTTTTGAGATCTCAAGCGATGATGGTTTTCAGATCTGTGCAGAAAGCATTGAAGGTGAGGACAATGATTCTCTGAGCTTTCATTTCCAGAGGTTAAAAACAAAAGATGCTTTAAAGAAATTGTGATCTCTATGTCAAGCTTCTTCAGAAGACTTGTCTTTGCTTAAACATAAGGCTTTGGAACAAAATCCTATCCCAGAGTGCCTGGTTTGTGTTCAATACCTGCATTGTCCCATTTTATCTTGAATCCACTGACCAACACTATTGTTGGTATATAAAGTAGTGGTGGGACAAAGCAAATAATTATCCCTGCATTGTGTCATCTAAATATTGTTTCAAAAGGCATTGCTAAAGCAGCTTATTTGCCTGTGCACCAATAAGTTATTTTGAAGAGGGAAACTGCAGAGGTAATGAGTTTATGGCCACTGATGTATTTGCCACATGACACATTTGCACTTTCACCTGGTGTGACACATACTGATAGGTTTCTGTCTGCATGTACATACACGCACGTCTATGGAATATTGGCTGCATTACTGCAGACCTGCTTGAATGAGGAGACAATTAGGAGACAGACCAAGTAGCTGTTCCAGTTACTCCTGATGTCTGATAGATGTAAATCTTGTATTATTTTTTTGTCTTCCAATATCTAATCATAGATGCCTGGAAATCACTGACTGATAAAGTTCAAGAAGCTCGTTCCAATGCCCGTCTGAAGCAGCTCTCATTTGCAGGTAATGCTAAGCACTGAGATTGTTTCCTCTTGGCCAGCAAAGTGTATTTTAAGAGCAGATAAACTATTGTTATGAAGAAATTATCAAACAAGAGTAGAGCCTTCAGAATAAAAGGGTCTGTCTTTTATAGACAGCTCACTTTTTTAAATGGAGAAACATTTTGTCAGCAAATATTCTGATTTAAGCAGGGCAAAACTTTTCAAGGTTTGCATAAACAAAAATCTTCAGTATAGCAGCAACTGGAAGTTTATATGAGAAATATTTCGTGTCAGGGTTTGTGCTTGATCTGCTGAGAAAGTTAAGTTTGCTGTGAAATGCTGCGCTTTAGTTGTACAAAAGTTTAGGCAATTTTGCTACTTTTTAAAATAAGACAATTATGCTTCTTAATGTATGGCAGCTAGTCACCTGAGCCTATTGTATCTTTTTTATTCTGTGTATTAGTTGCACAAATAGCAGTAGTTTAGATGTGTCCTCAAGTTCTGATGTGAAGTTTTTTAACAACATGGTCTGATCAGAAATCTCGCTTCAGAGCAGACTGCCTGCATTATGCTAAAAACAAATACCTTTGATGGCTGGTGATGGGGCACTAGATGGGGAGGACTTAGTTACTCCAGAGCCGTGGTCACCAACCCGTCAATCGCAATTGACTATTAGATCGGGAGGGCCCAACCAGTCGATCTCAAGGCGTTCGGGACCCTACCATTTCCCCCCACCCCGAAGAAGCCCCACTGCTTACCTCCAGTGACAATGGAGGTAGCACCGGCTTCCTGCAGGGTGGATGGAAGTCCCACAGCTGCGCACCAGTTCTGGGGTTTCAGGAAGTGCGCTGGCTACTCCCCCTCCCCCAAATAGCCAATGCAGTGCCAGACACAGGTCTGTGGCATGCTGAGGACTTCCTGCGCAGGGGGGTAGGAGTCCCAGGAGGAGGCGCACGCCGGGATGTGCTTCCCCTGTGGGGGGGAGGGCGTAGGAGTCCCCGGAGCAAGCGAGTGCTGGGACGTGCTTCCCCTGCAGGGGAGGGAGGGTGTAGGAATCCCCGGAGCAGGCACAGTCCGGGACCTGCTTCCCCTACGGGGGGGAGGAGGTAGGAGTCCTCAGAGGAGGCGAGTGCCCAGGGACTGCCTGTTCCCTGCCCCCACCAACACCCTGTCCCCTGCTGCAGCACCCACTGGCAGCCTGCTACCTGTCCCCGACCCCCACCAGCACGCTGTCACCAGCTTCAGCACCCACTGGTACTCTGTCCCCACTGGCACCCCATCCCTGTCCCGAGCACCCTTCCCCAGTACTATGTCCCCTGCTCCCACCAGCACAGGGCCACATTAGTGAGGCTTGCGGGGTTTTGGAGGAGGTCTTGGGTTTTGTTTGTTTGTTTGTTTGCATCTCATTTCTGTGGCCCCATCTCACTTTTCTGTGGGTCACTGACCCTTGACTCAAAACAGGTTCCCTGCCCTTCTCGTAAATAAAGACAATGCTGAAACTTTGTGTTTGACATAATATTTTATTTAAAAATGAAGCCTGGCCAACAACCCCCCATTGGGGCCAAGCCCGCATCTGGCCCCAGAATCATAACACTCCTGTACCGCCCCCAACCCCAAATCTGAGCCTATCATACACTGGAACCACCTGTCCTGAGCCTCTCACATCCCCAAACTCCTGCACCCCCACATCCTCAGTCTTCTGCCACAACACTTCTGCACCATCCACACACCGCAAATCTGTGTCCTGAGCTCATCATTCTCCCAGCCTCCCTGCCCTGAGCCCCTCACATACCTCAACCCAAACTCCTGCACCCTCACATCCACAAGCTTGTGGCTTGCTCAGTACCCCAACCCTCCACCAACACTCCCCAGCCTGGAGTCCCCTCCCCGTGCCAACATCCCCTTCTCCTCCGTCTCTTGCATCCAAATTCCCTCCTAGAGCTTGCACCTCTCACCCCTTCCCACACCCAATTCTCTCATTCCCACCCCAGAGCCCGCAACGCCTGTCTCAGCCCAGTGAGGGTACGGTTAGACTGCAGGAGTTTTTTCCAGGTATCCCAGAAAAACTCTTCTGCATCCAGGGATGTGTTTGTTCTTCTGCTTTTTTTTTTAGCAGAAGAGCAAACACGCTCTTTCGGCAATCCCTGTATTCTCCCTTACACGAGGAATAAGGGGGCTTCCGAAAGAAGGGGTTTTTCTGACATTTGGCCCAGACTAGACACGCCAAATGTTGGAAAAACCTCTTCCAACAGAAGAATCAGGAAAAAAAGCGGCAGTGTAGTCATACCCTCAGAGTGTATAAGGGCCAATGATAGTAAGTGATGGAGAGGAAGAGAACAGAGAGGGTGGGGCTTCAAGGAAGGGGTGGAGACTTGGAGGAAGGATGGGGTACATCTTGGCTTGGTCTGACATTTAAAAAGTGATCTTGGGTGTAAAAAGGTTGGAGACCACTGCCGGAATTCTTTCCCAGATGTCTGGCTCCTGGGTCTTGCCCACATGCTCTGGGTCTAGATAATTACAGTATTTGGGGCCTGGAAGGAATTTCCCCTGGGTCAGATTTGCAGAAACCTTGGGGTGAGGTTCACCTTTCTCTGCAGCATAGAACACCGGTCACTTGCAGGTTTAAACTAATATAAATGTTGGATTCTCTGTAACTTGAAGTCTTTACACAGTACCTCAGCCAGAAGTTTGGGTTCTATTCTAGGAGTGGGTGGCTGAGGTTCTGTGGCCTGCAGTATGCAGGAGGTCAGACTTGATTATGATAGTTCCTTCTGACCTTACAGTCTAATGAAGCACTAACGTAACTGCATAGTATACATGTGGAGGACCCGGGATTACCCTGTAAGATCCAGTGTGCTTTATTATTAGTTAGGCATCATTTGTAAGCCTGCAGTAAGGTGTTAGTATTCTAACCTATTTGCTCACTATCTAAAAGCCACTGTCTTAGGTAGTTTTCGGAAAAGGGCAACAAAAATGATTACAGGTGTGGAATGGCTGCCATATGAGGAGAGATGAATAAAACTGGGACTTTTCAGCTTGGAAAAGAGATGACTAAGGGGAGGTATGATAGAAGTCTATAAAATCATGACTGACGTGGAGGAAGTAGATAAGGAAAAAGTTATTTACTCCTCATAACACAAGAACCTAGGGGTCACCAAATGAACTTAACAAGCAGCTAGTCTAAAATAAACAAAAGGAAGTATATTTTTTCACACATCACATAGTCAACCTGTGGAACTCCTTGCCAGGGGATGTTGTGAAGGTCAAGACTTTAACACGTTTCAAAAAAGAATTGGATAAGTTCATGGAGGATTGGTCCATTGATGGCTACTAGCCAAGATGGGCAGGAATGTTGGCCCTAGCCTCTATTTGCCAGAAGCTGGGAATGGATGATGGGGAATGGATCACCAGATGATTCCCTGTTCACCTTCTCTGGGGCACCTGGCATTGGCCACTGTCTGAAGACTGGGCTAGATGGATCTTTGGTCTGACCCAATATGGCTGCTCTTCCATTTTAGATCATCTGCTAGTTGCTGAACTAGGGATACGTCTTGATGCAGAGACTGAAACAAAAGAATTTTGATTTTAAGTTCTCATTGGAAATTAAATCATCAGTAATGCAGGGCTCTGGCAGGAGCATCTACTGGTTTCAGATGGGCTGGCTTATTTTCCAGGCTGCCTGGCTTCATTGTTGCCTGGTTTCTTACCCTTTCCTTTTGTACTTGTTCTAGGTGTGAATGGTTTGAGGATGCTGGGGATTATCCATGATGCTGTTGTGTTTCTGATCGAGCAGCTTTATGGAGCAAAACATTGCCATAATTACAAATTTAGGTTCCACAAACCAGAGGAAACCAATGAACCACCATTGAACCCACATGGTTCTGCTAGAGCTGAAGTCCACCTCAGGTAAGGGTGAGCTTTGTGATGGGCCGGACTTGACACACGCACAAGTCAGAGTAAGAGACTTTCCCTAACAAGTGAGGGGCCATAAACTGTAAACTTCTACAGAAAATAAACTTTCAGCTAAAAGTAAGATTATCACTTTGATGGTATCTTCCAAATGTAAACTGATGGCCTGTATATTTCTGGGTGTGTATACATCTGTAATGCACCTTCTGCTGTTTTTTGCTTTGCCAAGCAGTAGGACATTGAAATTCAGAAGACTGACCACTTTACCACTTCCATTCACAGTCCTAAAGATTATGCTTATTGGATGTTGCTGCTTTACAGCACTTTGATCAGCACCTGAAGTGAGCATGAATTACTGAGAAGGACAATGAAAAATCGGGTAGAGAAGTGATAGAATAGAAAACATGCATAGCTCTTGCAGCTGCCACATTGGTGTTGGAAACTAATTTTGCCAGTAATGCACATGTTCTTTGCCTCCAGGAAGTCAGCATTTGATATGTTCAATTTCCTGGCTTCTAAACACCGACAGCCACCAGAATACAACCCCAATGATGAGGAAGAAGAGGAAGTGCAGCTGAAGTCTGCTCGGTATGCAACTGGATTTGTCTTCAAAAGGGGAGGGTACTAAGAAAAGCGAAATATTTTTGTGTTTTCTATTGCACTTGGAAGTGTGGTGGTACGATGTTAAATGTACAAAACGCTGGAAAATAGATTGTGGAGGACCATCCTGCATTAGCCACAGGACCTGGCTGCTGACGGTGGCCAGATCCCTTCTCATCTGTTTCCATGCTACTGCAGAATGTGCTGATCAGAGTTCTTGGAGAATAAGGAAAGAAGATTGCTCACATTAAATTTGCAACAGAGGAGAGCTGGTTAGCAGTAAGGAGTTTGTCTGGGATCTGAGATTGAATTAAGGACAATTTTATAATACTTATATAAAAATACACTATTAATCTTGGTTGCTTTGTTGGTGGGCATTGGGCTGCAGTGTCACAATGACTAAATGTTAACAATATCTTTGAAACTATCAACTAATGCTTGGCATGGGCTCTCGAATAAAGGTGATCACTTAGCAGTGTCTCTTTGTTCTAGGAGAGCAACTAGTATGGATCTGCCAATGCCCATGCGATTCCGACACTTGAAGAAGACCTCCAAGGAGGCCGTTGGTGTCTACAGGTATGGTTTTCCTCTGGTGCTTTAGCTCTGTCTTGGGGCAGAGGGAGATTAAAAATTGAAACCCTTTGCTAAAGTCTGACTGGAATGTTGAAAGGAAAGAGATCTCTTGCCCATTGTCTCTTCCCCCTCTGTGTTTTCATGTCAAATCTTAAAAAAGCTGATCCTCAGTACAAACCACTTATTACTGCCAGCTCACCTTGGTGATAGCTCAGGCATTTATTTTTGGGATGGCAAGCAAAGTGAGAAATATTTTGGTTACATGCATATGGTAGCAACACAGTGAGGAGAGTCAAACCCTTTGTCCCTTTGAGGAAGAGTTAGCTGCGTAGTAAAGTTTTCTGGTCTTTAGTTGATATGACATAGTCCAGTCTTGCTGGTTGAGAGTCGCTTGTTTCTTTTTACTAGGTCTCCTATCCATGGCCGAGGCCTATTCTGCAAAAGGAACATTGATGCAGGTGAGATGGTGATTGAATATTCAGGCAATGTCATTCGCTCCATCCTCACTGACAAACGAGAGAAGTATTATGACAGCAAGGTGAGTTCTATGACTTTCACCAGCATTTGTAACAGGTGCAATTAAATCCCTTCCCCTCACTTTTCTCTGGCTGGTGACCTGAAGGGAGCATTCCCAGGAGGAAACTGATGTCTTTCACGGGGGTTATGAAACCGAAACCCTGTGTAACTATGGGAAAAGTACATGCCCTAATATGTGGATTCCTATAAAATATTAGCACTTGTATAGCACTCCTGATCTTCAGTGTACTGTACACACAGTCTTTTAAGGGGCAAAGTGTATAGATGGGGAAATTAAGGCAGATGAGCTAAGCTGTTTGCCCCAGTCTAGAGAGCAGATTGGTGTCCTAGCCAAGACTAGAACTGAAGGGTTTTGGGATGCCATTCCTGTGCTCAGACCCCTAGACAGTATGTCTTGCCATTTAAATTATAGAGGCCAAATGAATTTTATGCTCTGATGTGTGTTTGCTTTGGCCAGATGCCCATTGTTGGTAACTTCTCCCATACATATCGACATTTTCTTCTTGAAGACTTTCCTGTCTGGGTTGATGTAGATGTTTGCAAAATAATATTGAACTGAAAATAATTATAGAAGAGAGAGGAAGCTCCACATTTGTAACCTCCCAAGTGCTTTCTGACAGCGCTCAAACACTATTTCTGGTGACTTTAAAACTAGTATTACAACCTCCAGCAGCAGTTTGTAGAGAATGGGCCACGATCCTGTCCAGACTTCATCTGTGGGGATTGCATGGGGCATAAATATGTCTGTGTGGTACAAGGGTGGGTTAAAGGGAGTCTACTTAGCATGTAGTGCAAACTTTAATAGGTGTGAAAACTGCACTTGAACTCAATGATTTGGAGTTTAGACTTCCCACATTTTCCAGCAGTGACTGGAGCTCTAGCAACACTTCCTTTGCTTCCTCTAAGGGCTTAGGAAATTTGAGCCATGTATCACCACTGCAGATTCAAAGGGGGTGAGGGTAAAACAGCTTAAGCAAGTATTTATAACTGGAGTGGCTTCCAGATTCTAAGGAGATCATGGGTCCACATAGAATAAATGTTCATTTCTCTTGTTTAGTTACGGTAATAAATCATCACCTGAAACTCCAGGCAGGGGAAGACGACTCTTGGCTTCCCTGAATGCTAAATGCCTTTCTTTCCTCCGTGCCCAGGGGATTGGCTGCTATATGTTCCGCATTGATGACTCCGAAGTGGTAGATGCCACTATGCATGGGAATGCAGCCCGCTTCATCAACCACTCCTGTGAGCCCAACTGTTACTCCCGTGTCATCAACATTGATGGACAGAAACACATCGTCATCTTTGCCATGCGCAAAATCTACCGCGGGGAGGAACTCACTTATGACTACAAATTCCCCATTGAAGACGCCAGCAACAAACTGCCTTGTAACTGCGGCGCCAAGAAGTGCAGGAAATTCTTAAACTAAAACTTTCATGAGCTGTGAGTGAGCCTTGCGGGGCCTGAGGCGAACCAAAGTTACAATGCATCTCTTCCCCACCACTTGGGAGGGAGGGGAGAGGACAGAGACAGAATGAAGATTGACTGGGGCTCAGGGACGTAAGTAATGACTGCACTTCTCCGTCAGAGTCCACATCTTCATGTCTCACATGCGCACACTTATCCTTGTGAAAGACACGGACGATCAGAGAAGACCCTCAATATGATTGTTATGCTTTTTCCACTGCCCTTTTTTTCCCCTCCAGTATTTGTCGTCACTGTGGGATAGTGAGTGGGAGAGGGGGAGGGTGACTGGATGAGGCAAAAAAGACCAAACCCCATATACGGGTAGGGGCCTCAGATTTTGTCTTTCTTTGTTGTCTCTGGTCTGTCAGGACTCAATGACCAGCTTTGCCAGGAACGGCACTGTAGGGTTTTCAGTTTTCTTTGCTTGCTGTGTCATAAGTAAAAAGGACAGTACTTGACTGAGCTTTTCCTCGGAAGAGAGATTGTATCCACCAGCCAGCTCTGTGAAGGACGCTCTGAGCATCTGTGGTTCCTTCCACCATGCATTTCCAAAACACTATTTGTGAGCAGACTGGGTCTTATCAGAAATCTTATCGCAGCCATAGGTGGTCCAGTTCATTTCTCTTGGTTGGTCTGTCCTTTATTGGAGCCTGGGAAGAGTAAATAAGGCTAGAGCAGCCTTAAGTGAACGGAAAAGGGTTTTGGTAGCATTTTTCTCTGAAATTCCTCTTGTTGTAGAAGAGAATTCCTAGCTACCTGTAGTTACGGAAAGGGCTGTATTGGGCTTATGCTAACTGATTACAGAGTGATTCGCACGTTAGGCTTTACAGTCCAAGGTGGAAACCCTTGTCAGCAAACGCCTTGTTTTAGTAATGAAGTCTTTTGTAGTGTAGGAGCAACTCTTCTCCCATTAGAAATGGGCACTCTTCTGTGATCTAGGGAGCTGCAAGGTTTGCCAGGCGCGCACACATCCCAGAGACCTGCCTCTGAGCCTGTCCAAGCAATGGAAATCCATGAGCAGAGTAGCAGGAGCTGTCAGCAAAGGAGAGCAGTTCTGATAGCCAGTCAGTACTCCCAACAGAAACCAGCAAGGGCGATTTGCAGAGGTATCAGCAGGAGAAGCTCTGCTCAGATTATTTAAATAATGTAATAGGATAAATAAATCAGGCAAATAAGTGATTTCTTTAAGCACATCCCTCTCTCTAGGAGCCATTTCTAGGGTATGGTTTCTTCAGTCTTCCTTGTAAGACATAGGAATAGGCACCAAAAGGGGTCTAAAAGCTCAGTGGAAATGCAAGGCCAAACACTAACCATCTGAGCATACTCCTTGTAGCATTTAAATAGATCTTTAGGAAACCAGTTTGCAACTACCACAGTTAAGCCCACCTGAGTGAAATAGTATATCCATTGGAAAAGCAAAACAGAATGACACTAGTCCTGGTTCAAACGTGATAACTTCCCCTTATAGGTCCGCTCCACCCTTCCAAAAGAAAACAAAGCCCCGAGCCTGTTAAATTAAGTGATTGGATTTTACTCTGTTCTGTTTACAGTTTAGTATTTAAGGTTTTATAAATGTAAATATATTTTGTATATTTTTCTATGAGAAGCACTTCATAGGGAAAAGCACTTACGACAAGGCTATTTTTAAACAGTGGTATTATCCTAATTTAAAATAATCTGTTTTTAATAATGTTTTTATTTTCATAGGATGGTTATAGGAAATATCTGGCTGGATATAGTCTGATCCTTTCTCCATAGAGAGGGATACTTTTATTTTACGTTTAATCTTGTTCTGCCTTGTTGACTTAAGTAACTGTTTCCTGGAAGCTTTTTGCTGGACCTTAATTATATTGATTTGTCAAGGGGGAGGGCATGGGGAACAATCACCCATCTCAGGAGTTTGACTCAGTGAAACTTTATTTGAATTTCTGTTAGCATTTTTTTGGTACAGTTTCCCTGCCACTGGGCAGAAAGAAGTATTCTGCCTTGACACATGCCACTGTTGTATTTATAGAAAGGTGAAGGAGAGGAGGTAAGAATTGCTATTTTCACTTTTCCATTAGCTTGTGCAGGGCTCAGAATTAGGAATTTGGCAGGAAATATGATTTTTTTCCCATCCTGCTCGTTCCACTTAAATCTTGCCGAGCAGATATGTCATCCTTAATAACTCACTGATTCTGTCAGGATAGTTAATGAAAGTCAGGGGTCTCTGCATCTCTTGTCAGATCACTTTAATATAAGCCCAGGACTGTGGCTGGTAGAAGGGAAATCAACTTCACATCACTCACCACTATTTCCAATGCAGCTTCTCTGGATAAAGAGCCAGAGTGGATTTTCATTCTGAGAAAATTCTCAACTCTCCAGCCAGAGAAACATGGTCCTGTGGAAAGCAAGCAGAGCAACAGAGCCCCAGCCCTGCCATTGTTCACCATCATCGGTAGGAGCAGGTGTGGAATTTATACCCACAAATGCACTTCTTAGCCCCGAGTGCCTCTCACTTGGAAACATACTTTTTTTCCTTTGAACTGTAAAATCATAATGCTCCCCTACTCCTCTCTTCTGGGCAGGCCTTCTACCATTGGCTGAACTAGCAGAGTGAAAGGCTGCTGTAAAACAGCAGCAACAGCCACCTATGTAAATCGGACAGCAGTGACTAATAACTCTTTAGCGCTCACAGCCTAGCACTATGTATCTGTGCCATTCAACCCCCGAGACCTCTTCCTCTGACCTGAGAATGAAATGTAGCGCTCAGAAGGGTCAGGATTTGCTGTTTCCTTTTTTTTAATTGCACTGTGTGATTATTATTTTGTAAAACTTTTTTAAAGGAAAAAATCCAAGTCAAAGCTGCATGTGTTACTGAAATGATTTGATGCACTGACAGTTTGGAAAGGCATGCACACTGAGAGGCCAGAGAGCACGCCTGGAGAAATCTCAGCTCAGCAACCCTAGACACTGCCCCCCTCAGCAATGCTGGGGGACAGTTCCAGTGTTGGACACACTGGTGAATTTGAACTTCAGAAGGTCTAGTTCAATCCTTTCCTCCTTCTCCTCCCACTATGATCCCTTATTCTGACAGAGTCAGCCTCTGCAGCTGACAACAATCCCATTCTTGTCTCTTGCCAACAATCTATGTAGCTATAAGCTATTTGAGAAGCAAAATTGAGTCCTCACCAGAAATCCACACTAAGAGCAAGCTCTGATCAGGAAACACTGCTCCCACAACCCCCTTAGTTAGGGGGAAAAAAACAAGAGGAGGGGGAAAAATAAGCGAAGGAGAAAACAGAAGAGAGATACCACCTGAGTCCCTCTGAGAACCAGGCACTAGAAATTTCCTCTAGCGTGAGGACTGAGAGAGCAAATGGATCAGGTTAGAATTTGGTGGAAGATCCAGCTCACTGAATGCTTTGCTGCTATACCTGATGTGGCTGCCTTAATGAGCAGCCGCTGTGGCCAGTGAAACTGTCTGTAACCCAGAGAAGCTGAATTGTGCTGACATGCAGGCTGGGCCAGGGGTTCCCTTGCTCCCCACTTCCATTGTTCTCATCAGTCTATCTCCAGCACAGAGGTTTTCAGTCACTTACAGTTTTAAACAAATAAAAGGAAGGCGGGGAGAAGCCTTGGCAGCTAGTATTTAAGTTTTCAATGATTCCTCTGTAGGACACAGGCCTATGGGCTCTTTAACCCTGTCCTGCCCAGGCGAGTAGTGAGCACAATGCAGCTTCCTCATATATGAATGTATATTTTATAAGGACTGACATAGATCATGATATCTGAAAATACTAAAAGTCAAACCTTAAGGCATTTATTTTTATTTGTACAAACCAATTTTTTTTAAAGGAAAAGCGGGTCATTGCAAAGGGCTGGGTATAATCTTTCTATTTCATTTTCTTTCATTTCCAAGCAATACCAGGTTCTTCAGCAAGATGGTCTCTGTGCAGAATCATGCCATTCAAATCCATACTACTGGTCCATATTCAACACACTTGCGAGTTTTTTTTAATAACTATAAATATGATATATATAGGAACTAATATAGTAATGCACCGTGTAATGAAGCCTAGTTCAGTATCGGTCCATGGCTTTTAATTCTCTTAACACTATAGATAAGGATTGTGTTACAGTTGCTAACAAAGGCAGGAAAAATAATCAAGCTGTGTACTTCTGGGTGAACAAATGTAAACTCAAGGGGGCTTGCTTGGCAGTAGTGCAGAGCACCTCAGCCTGAAGAGTGACAGCATTTACACCCAGGAGCCTGCTGCAGAAATGAAATCGTTAGACCGTAGTTTCCCTGCTTGAGGATTTTTCTGACCTTCAATGTTACCAGTCAGTACTTGTACAACTTGTTTTTTGTTTTGTTTTTGATTTTTTGGGTTATGAATGTTGGGGTACCACCTGCATATAGGGAAAAATGTGTTCTGTGCTTTCCTGGTATCTTTTTAACAAGGTACTGTAGCTTTGTCTATCAACCAAGAACTATACTTGTGGTGTTTCTTTTATTAAACTTAACAGTCTCTTTAGTAAATACAGGTAGGTGAATAATTGTTCAAAAAAAAAAAAGCTCTACAATGGCAAGGTTATGTTCTAGAAATAATACATTTCTTGACAACTTATCATGTATAACAGATCTTTTTATTTCTTTTTTTCTTGTGTTCTTCCAAGCTTCTGGTTTTAAAAAAAAAGGAAATGTCTAAAGTACATCAGTGTTAACTCCCTGACACAGGGACGAAGGAAATACTTTAACAGTTTAAAAAATGCTGAAAGCTCTGCGAAAGACTGAATGTAAAAATAAAAAAGTGTACATAGTTGTAAAAAACAAAAGGAGTTTTTAAACATGTTTATTTTCTATGCACTTTTTTTTATTTAAGTGATAGTTTAATTAATAAACATGTCAAGTTTATTGCTGCAGAGGGTGACTCTTGATTTACTTTATTTTTAAAAAGCTGGAGAGGAGGAGTTCTGGTGCCAGCATCACTCAGCCCATCATGTGAATCTCCCTTTCTTCAGAGAAGGCACTTGGTATCACATGTGTTATAGCTCAACAGATGTGTGCTATGAAATAAATGAGTCCCTGCCCCCAAAGGGGATGGTTCTTGACAGGTGACCTCAAAGCAAAAGGGCATTCAGTGATGGCATGGAAGAAAAGTTAGTGTGTGCAGACAGGATAGCAAACTCTATTTGGGAGGTTTGAGAAGGGGTGTCTTGGAGTCTCTTGCAGCAGCATGGCTGTTGTACCAAGGGACACCGGTAGCTAAAAACAAGGCAGTTTCAGAATGGCTCCTGAAAGCTGGGGGGTAATTGAGCACAGGTACTCACAAAGATGATGGCACAGGCAGCAGTACCAATGGAGACCTCTTAAAGAGCAAGGAAGGAGCCTCATCCCTCACAAGTCCATGGTCCCTCATGGACACAGATCAAGTGAAACACCATTTGTGAGAGTCACCGAGGAGCTAAGCAAACCCTGTGCCAACAGGTGTGTGCGCGGGGGGGGGAAATACTTAACCAGTGCATCGGGCATCCATGTTCTAAGAACATCAGGAAACAAACATTCACGTATATGGGGCATCTCCCCATCACCGTGGCCTGTGTTATGGAGCACAGCTCCGTGGGTGGAAAGCTAGCTCCATGAGAGTAGTAAATATTTGTATGTTGGGAGAGCCCAAAGGCCTCGGCTGGGGTTGTGACTGCATTGCAGAGCAGTGCACAAACCAATACACGGAGAGGTGTGGGTGCCGTACACAGCTCCATGCACCTGGTGAGGAATTGTCTCGGCAGGGTTAGTTTCATGGGTGGTTGGTTTCAAATTGAGGGCAAAGGGAAAAAGGGGAAGGACAGGCCCAGCTTGTCATCTGCCCAGTGACACCTTTTGCTTTGGTCTCTGCAGGTGGACACAGTGATGGGGATTTCCTCGGGCAGTGTGGAAGCGAGAAAGGCAGAAATTGCATTAATGGGCCAGGCTGGCAGGTAACGAGTCACTGGGTTGGAGTGGGGCCGTTGGGAACTTCCTTCAAGGCGGAGACAAGTATCTTTTGTATTTGATACCCAGGTGGAGGAGGAGCTGCCAGAGGCACGCGGGGCCTGGTGTCACAACAAGCAGAATAAGATCCTGGCAGAAAGGTGTTTGGATACGAGGGGAGCAAGGGGGCAGGAGTCCAGGCCAGAAGAGACGGTTCTGTAGCTGTTGAGGGGTCCGGGCTTGGACGACAGTTTTGGCTGGGTATGCTGGGGGCAGGCTGATGCTAGAGGAGGCATGTAAGAGAAACATCCAAAGGTAGTAGTGGCTGAACGTGCATCCTGCGTGTTCCCGTGTCTGTGCAATAGGAGCTGGTAGTGCTTTGGGTGGGGCTAGAATCCCAATCCCTGTCCCTGCCCTCCTCCTTACTGACCTCAGCGTCCGCAGCCCTTCTGGTGCGTTCAGCTCAGCGTGTGACAGCTTGAGTGTCTGGACTCTGCAATTCCCCTGGGTTAGCGGCCAGCGGGCCCCGGGGGCGGAATACTAACAGGCCCTGTGAACATTAACCTCCCCTGCTGCTGTGCAGTGCGGGGGGGCCCCCCTCCACCCCCCCTCCTATTGGCTACTCTTAGGCCAGCCTCCCATTTGATCTCCCCACCTCATTCCTGGCTTGTTGGAGGGGCCTTTTCCTTCCTCTGTCACTGCTGTTAAACATGGCTACAAGCAAGGACAGGGCAGTTCTGCAAGCCATCTTGAATCCCAGTGCTCCTTTTGGGGATATCCTTGGGTTTGCCGAGGAAGAGGAGGCGGCAGCAGTTCAAGGGGAAGGTGAGGTTTGATTTAGCAGCAGTTCTCTCTTGGGCTCAGGTTCTCGCTGGTAACTAAGGGTCTGTGATGGCTCTGATTTACCCTTCCCACTGGCGGCGGGGCTTTGCCATTGAGGCGGTGTGCGCTGGCATTGGTTAGTGAAGGGAATTGGGGGCTTTGCTGTGTAGACACTGCTGTAATCCAAGAGAAGACAGTGGAGTTACAGCAGGGAAGAATGTCGCATGGGTGTTGTGGAAAGACCCAGTGTTCCCCTGGCAGGGACTGACGGGGGTTTGGAGGCTCGGGAAAGCTCACTAAGAGCTGAGAGGAGAACCTGCTAACTAGATGTGAAAGGAAGGTATTGAGGCCTACCCAGAATGTGTCAAATGAGCACCAGTTTAATTGTAAGTGTAAAGGAAAGGTTTGTAGGGTATTTACTGTGCCTTCTAATTTAGTTATTGTGTTTCTGGCTTTTTTTTAACCAGGGCTAAAGTACACGGACCCCTTTATTTGGATCCCATTTGTCGGCAGTTAATTTTTTCTTTTCTCTAGCATATCTTATAAGGTCCTCTAGTACCTCTCCCATCAACTTGTCAGTTGTTTGACTTGGCAATTTTAATATTTCTGGGGTACCCCCATTTCCATACGGATCTGTCGTATCGGCTGTTCTTTCTAATATGTTTTGCAGTTTTTTATAATCTGTTTGTTTCTTTAAATGGGGTTTTTTGTGTTACATCTGGTAATGGTACTTTGCAATCTTTTAACTCCCATTTCGCTAGATCATTATTAACTATTAAATATCTCAACCCTGAATGTTACATGTAGGGTATATGTATGATTTTCTTCCTTTATTGCTAGAACTGCTCGTATTTTGAGCATGTTTTCTTCACTCTCATCCTTATTATGATATAATTAGTGGTTGAGAGGGCTTATACCTTCTGTTTTGTTTAACTTATTAAAGGGGCACCCTCTGCTCTTGTCAAATCCTGTTCATGATGCCATTTCGGTAAACGGGTTTGGTTCTTTAAAGGATTTGAAACTACAGACAGAGGAATACTTCTTTTTAGAGTCAAATAAAGATTTTTTATTTTTTCTATTTCCTTTATAATTAATTTTCCATTTAAATCCATTCACTATTTTTGATTCTTTTAAGACAATAGAATATACAAAGAAAAAGTAGAAAAACAGTACAGTTTAAAAAAAAAAGAAATAACTTCTAGTACAGATATACCCTACCCTCCTGATTTACCTTTAAACAATTTATGGAGTTAACAAATATATAATACTCACGTTAAGAAAGATAGAAGCATTGCTTAGATTCAGGAGATATTCTTTTCTTTATGTTTTTCCTTTTTTTTTGGATTTTTTGTTGCAACTTATGACCTGTGTTGTTCCCCTTTAAGAGCTTATTTGTTCCCCTTTCGGTGCTTACGTGTAGCAGCGAGATTCAGCGTCGGGGAGGGAGCTCTGGTTTATCAGATCTAGCTTTTTGGATTCGTAGCCCGTCCGCTCTTGGTCTGTTCCATCCAACCTTATATACCCTGTTTCGGTATTTTGGTATCCTCCACTCGCCTGACAATTGCTGACGTTAGATTTTTTGTTGTCTCATTCTGCCCTTACAAAAACTTTCATCTGCTCCATTTGGGGTAATCAGCACTTTGTTGCATACTGCTGTCTGAGTTACTTACTTCCCTAAAAGTGGGGTTATTGTTGGTCATCCAATCAAATTTTGTTTTAATTTTTATCTCCTGTATCTCACAATGCTGCCTTTCCTTTACACTTATAATTAAACTGGTGCTCATTTGACATATTGGGTAGGCTTCAATACCTTCCTTTCACACTAGAAAGACAAGTCAGGTGGACTGACCCAACCTTTCTGGGACTGGGGTCCATGCTCATTAGCACTGGAAAGCTCTTCTCAGCCCTGGAAGGGAAAATCTCTGCAATGAAAACCAAGTGGTGCAAGAGAGCTGCCTGCTTGCCCCCTGCCATGCTGCACATCTGTCACCTTGGCTTTGTCTGTGCGTAACTGTTTTTAAAGTGCAGCTGTGACAGTGCGTTAAACTGAGTGTGTGGCCATGGCATGAGTGCTGGAAGCTCTCCCAGTGTGCCAGGTAAACCACCTCTGTGAGGGGAGTGGCTAACAGTAGCCTGGTTCTCACTGGTGCTTAACTTGCTGTCTTTGGGAAGGAGGGTGTTTTTTCACACCCCTGAGAGTGACAGTGCTGTAAAGTGCCAGTGTAGACTTGGCCTTAGATGAAATGTCACCAGGGGTCTTAGCATCTGTTACTCTTTGCTGAGAGTCAGGGGAGGGGCCTACAGACCAGGACCAGAATGACAGCAAGTAGAAGGCTTTAGCCAATACCTGCCTCATCAGCTTCAGCCTGCTTTCTACATTCAGGCAGTTACTGAAGCATCTCTTGGCCAGGGATACTCTCCTGCCAGGAGCATCAGTACAGTTGGCTTGAGAGGTACTTGTGCAGGCTTCTCAGGCCACGTCGCCTTTCACGAGTTGCACAATTGTTACAAATAACCAGGGAGTCTGGCCTGGACCAAGGTGCTGAGAGGACCCCACTAGACCTGTCCACAATACTTTTCTAATTCACCAGGGAGCGGTTCGGACACTGGCTGTGGGCCAGGCCTCAGGCACTTTGCAATGAGATTCGTGGGCAGCGAGTTTAGGTGAAAGGGCAGGTGCGGAAGTTACACTGCTTGTTGGATTGAAGTGCGGCCTGCTGCTGCCCAGCCTGCATACATACCTGAGTAAAAGTGTCAGGTCGGAATGTGCTATCTCAGCAACCCACTGACATGCTGCTCTGCCCCAAGAAACCTGAGTCCCATCAGGAAACCTGAGTCCAAGATTAGCTCAGAGGCCTCATATTAATCCCAGGTCCTGTGGGCTCCCCTGTCCTATGTCTGGTGATGGTGAGACTCTTCCTTCAGTGTGCCCTGGTCTGGTACAAGGGATCACCTGTCCTCAGCTGGGTGTCTGCTCCATAAATGAGGCTTTTCCTTCACACATGTCACAGAAGGAGCTTTCACCTCAGAGCTACTGGAGCAAGTCAAAGAGCTGGAGCTACAGGGGGTTTTGGCAGCTGAATCTGGAGATGTGAACAGAGCCCTCGAGAAATTCAGCCAGGCCATTCAACTCCTTCCAGAGCGAGCCTCGTGCTACAACAATCGTGCCCAGGCCCTTCGTCTCAAAGGGGACGTGGCAGGTACTTGAGATGGGGAGTTGTGCCCATGACACATGGGTGGGCAGTTACACTTGGGGAGGGCTGCAAACAGATGGGTCTGATTGGTTCTAGCAGTGACTGAGCCAGTCTAATGGATAAGCACAATCTATGTGAATTGCACACAATAGTGGAGCAAATCTTCCCTTCAGTTCTGACTTTTAACCCAATAGTTCATGTGACTTCCCTGAGACCCATGATCTTCTTTTGGGGGTTCTGAAATGCCCCAATTTTTTCAGTCCCATTGTTTGTTCCAATGTGTAGCAATACTGGATGGAATTTGCTCTGTATTTACCAGGAACAAACTTGCAGGGCAATGAATGGGGTAGGATGAGAGGAGACACTTCCGGAGTTGCTGTGGGCTCAGTGAATGCTCCTGGTTCTTGGTGTTCCATAGCAGGTAAATTCAGAACACGTTCCTGTGAAAAACCCTCCCATCTGAGAACCTGCCCAGGTTGCGGGTGGATCAGAAGCTGGAGCACAACACAAAAAGTGGGTATTTTGTCTACTGAACGAACATTTCCTGAGCCTAAACAAGCCCCTCAAAAGGACCCTGTTTTTAATTTTGAAAATGTGGTTACAAGATCCCAGCTGTGAGAGTCTGTAGGTGGCTGTGGTCACTGCCCTGCAGCCTGTCGAATCAAAAGGGATGATACTTATTCTTTCAACGAAGGCAGTGGGAAGTTCACTGTGCTGTGCATAATAATTATGCGTCTAAAACCCCCAGAATCTCGCAGCTGAGTCCCAGCACATTGCACTGACCAAGGCCAGATGGATTCACCTTCTTTCCCTTCTGCCTCCAAACAGGTGCCCTGCAGGACCTGGACACAGCCCTGCACCTCAGCAGGGGCACAGGCCATGTGGCATGCCAGTGCTTCGTGCAGCGAGGCCTCCTCAGTCTGCTGCAGGGGCACAAGGATAAGGCCAGACTGGATTTTGAGCAGGCAGCTGGCCTGGGTAGTGCCTTCGCTCGGCACCAGCTGGTCCTGATGAACCCGTATTCAGCACTCTGCAACCAGATGCTTTCGGAGGTGATGAGAAAGCTGCAGAACCCAGACATCCAGGGAAGCAACTAGAGCCAGTCTTTCCAGGCAAGGGTCAGCTGGGAGTGTCCCGGGGAGAGGGTTGCTGATGAATCGCTCTGCTGGGCCAGGCCAATAGGATGCCCTCCACCTGCCCCACGCAGAAGTCTGACCTCTCCACCTGGGCCATCTCCATTGGTGCACCCTAAGAAATGGCTGATGTTTATGGGGAAGTTTGTCTTCCTCAGTGCCTGAGGCATCTCAGTCCTTAGTGCAGACCATATTCTGTCAGACTAAGATCTGTCACAGGCTGGTTCCTAGATGAGACCCCCAGGCAAGAGTCATGTGGCAGACACTTCCCAGGTGATGGGCCCCTGTGTACAAACCAGACCATGCCCCTTCCTTCCCAGAAGCTTTTGTTGTTTCTAGTAAAGCTCTAGAATCTTATGAGCGGATTGGCTGTATCAGAATGGCACCCTGTTGTGGACATGGCGCCCCTGTGGCTGTTCCTGAGACTTGCTGCTCCAGAGAAGAGCTGGCCGGACTTCAGCAATGCTCTCCCCTATCCCAAATAAACTCTCTACTTTGACTGGTACTGGCTGCAGTTGTCTGGGTGTAATGAGTGTGCTTGTTGCTTTTATGTGCAAGTAGTAATGAGAGAGTGCTATGAAAACCCCTCCCCTGCCTGCCCCTCTAGCCAATGTTGTCATCCTGTTCTCTTCCCTAGGCCCTTGTTCACATTTCACTCTGCTGGGGCCTGGAAATAGACCGGCCTGTGTTCAGTGACCAGCGCAATGAACTGGGTCTTTGGGAACTGGATTCAAGTCCCTGCTCCATCCCAGACTCTGGGATCCTGGGCGAGTCACTCCGTCTTTCTGCCCCTGGTGGGCTTGTCCCTTTCAACAACTGGCATTTTGAGGCAAGGTCTGGCTGTGTACCTAGCACAATGGGGACCTTTAGGTACCCATACTTTCCTCATGCTGGAAGTGACTGACTACACCCCCTACTTGCTTATGAACTCCCCAGCAGGTGCTCAGCCAGGTGCCTCCAATGCTGACAGCCAGGGCCTGGCTAATCTCAAATGTTTCTCACCTGATACCTCTGGAAACATCACCTCTGCCGCTGGGCTGTTCAGTTTGTTTAGAGCAGCGGTTCTCAAACTTACTTTTTGGGCGCGGGAGCCCTTTACGTGCCTACAAATGTGTGCGGAGCCCCAGCGGTCGGTCCCTGATTGTACGTGTTTACCTCTGTGTGTCCAGCTTGTCAACCTGGCGGAGCCCCTGGAGATGTTTTAGGGGACCCAGGTTTAGAGACTCCTCCCAGGAGGTGGCAGGTTCAAGTGCAGGTGCAGTGTAGCACACCCTGTCCAGCCGCACCTGCTGCACTGCCCAGGGCTCCCGCAAGCCCCGGGCCTTTGCCACTGACATCGGACCTGTACGCGGGCGGGCCGCTGCGCTCGCAGCAGAGCCCCGGCAACCCGAACTAAGAGAAGCGTTCACACGGGCCGGTGGCAGAGGAATGGACCGGAGTGGGTTCGGATTCCGCCAGCCAATGGGCTGCGGCGCCGCGCGGAGCCCGGCCCCCAAGCGAGGCTGGGACTGCAGCGGGCGGGCGCGGAGCCAGGGCGGTGGCGCCGGAGCCAGCTGCAGCAGCGGAGCTGGGCCGGGCCCCCCGCTGCCGGGATGGGCAGCGCCCCCGCGGGCCGGAGCGCTCGCTGGGGGCCGGCGGGGCTGATGGAGCCGGCTCCAGGCGCCTCGGCCGCCGCAAAGAGCGCAGGTAACGCGCCGGCCGCTGCGCGCGTCCCGGGGGCTCCCCCGCCGGCTGGGGCCGGGCTGCCCTGCGCCCTGCGCGGCGCGGTGTGAGCCCTGCCCCTGTGCCTGCCACGGGCGCTAATGGGGGGGGCTGAGAATCCCCTGCCCTGGGTTCGCAGCGAGGAGGCCTGGCTGGCCGGTGGCCCCCGGGGGTCCCCGGGTTGCAGTGGGGGCCGCATGGTACCAGTTCATCCCCTAGTGCCGGTGCCCAGCGCAGATGCGTGGAACCCCCCGCGGATGCGCTGTGTTCGCCTCTCGCTCGGCCACAGGCCCGAGTTCACGATGGGCCGATTCCCTCAGAAGCCACGTGGAGAGCAGCACCCAGGTACCGTCTGACTCTCTCCTAGCGCCGGGGCACTGATGAAATTGGGGACCCAACCGGAGCAGAGATGGGGCCCACCAGGCACCCGCCCAGCTGCCGTGCCGCCCTCTCGCACATGCTGCTGTTGCTGCACGTTGAGATGCTAGTGCACTCAGGTAAGGCCCTTGCATGGAGGGCAGTCCCCGTGCCGGGGGGGGGGAGGGGCAGACATGGGCCCTGTGCATGGTGTGTCCGTGCATTGCTGGGGCTGGACTTGCCCCCTTTCTCCATCCCAGCTTGTGAGGGGCCCCCTGAAACTGAGTCAACAGGAACTAAACCAAGGCCCCTGCTTTGGGCTTTGGTGGTGAGGGAGGAGGCTCCTAGAGGTCATGCCTGCCAAGGCTCCCTCACCTGGTCTGTTGCAGTCTCCTGGTCCTGGACTGGCCTGAGTCCAAGCTCCCCAGCTGCTGCCTCAGCCAGCTCAGTGCAGCCCGGATTAGATTCAGAGCCCCCAAGCACTAGGCCTGTTCCACTGTTGGATGAACTGGATCCCTGGTGTGTATGGAGCAGGGTTGGGGGTATAGGATAAGCTCCTGGCTCAAGTGTGCTGCTTTGATGGCTTTTCCCTCCTGACTCCCTGTAGGGATGGGGGAGCCAGATCCCAAGATCAATGGACAGTCGTTGTTGGTGAGCACCATGGAGGAGGATGAGAGCCGCGATTTCACCTGCCAGGTGGACAGCTGGCAGGCCGGGCCCATGCTCACTTGGTACCTGAACGGCAAGAAGCAGGAGACCAACAGCTCCATGGTGGTGACCACCTCGGCTGAGGCCTTTGAGCAGAGCTCCAGCACTTTCACAGTGACGGCGCAGCGCGCAGACAGGGAACTGAACTGCTCACTCACAGACCCAGCCTCTGGCCAGACTTCCAACGCCTCGGTGCTCCTCAACGTGCAGTGTAAGGATCAGCCCCGGGGGCTTTGCCTGGGCTCCTGCTCCATGTGGGCCAGGTCCCTCGCCCAGAGAACTCAGTATGGGAGAGACCAAGAACACTGATGTGGCATCTCTCCCCTCTGCTAGTCCAGCCGTGCCCCTCTGTCCCTCCATGGCCCATGGCTATTCCAGCTCTGTCCTTTTTCTCCTCCCAAGCTCTGCTAGGTCCCCCCAGTCCTGACCATGCTAGCCCAGCCCTTCTGCCTTGTCCCCAGCTTTTGTGCTGCCCCTCAGTCCTGACTGCAGCCCTGGGTACGGCAGGCAGAGGCAGCTGGTTACAGAGAGTTCTGAGGTGCCTCGGGTTCCCCCAAATGTGTTTCTCTGGAGAGTTGAGGATGGGTTGGAACCAGCTCCCCTGACTGGAGAGGTTAAGAAGGTCCGCACTGGTCCTATGCAGTTAGGCACAAGGGGATGGGAGAGGCTTCCCTCCCGCCCATGCTTGTGTGTCTGCACCAAGGAGGTAGAGAACACTGGGGCTGGACTGGAAGGGGTTAATTGTGCAGTGCCCTGGATGCCCTGGCCAGCTGCAGGGAGGCTGTCATGATTCTTATTGGCAGCTAATTGGAGCCAGCACCAGAAGGGATTGAGCCCTGCTCCTGGTTGTCAGATGTGCAGAGAACGCAGGACAGTGACCTGGATCCGTCACTAACGATCCACTAAACTGCACTCCCTGCCCTCCCTCCCCCGCTCCAGGGTCAGAGTTCACTAGGTTCAAGGGCAGGGACCAGCTTGATCTCATACTTGCTTGGTTTGTGTTCCTCCCTGCCCAGTTAAACCAGAGATCATGAAGATGAATGCAAAGTACCAGGAGGCCAAGGACCCGGGTCTCTTCATGGTTCTCTTTGTCCTGGTGCGGGCCAACCCCCCAGCCAGCATCACCTGGACAGACCAGGATGGGCACGTGATGCTGAATACGTCTGACTTCCTCATCCTGGACACCAAGAGCTACCCCTGGATGACCAACCACACTGTGCAGGTGCAGCTCAGCAGCGTGGCCAAGAACTTCTCTTTCAGTGCAGCCAACAACGTGGGCATCACCAACTCCTCCATCCTGCCGCCGGGTAGGTGGTGCTGGGGCTGGCGAGCGTTGCAGAATAAGGCTCAGCTGACAAGGGACCCTGGTACTTGAGCCTGGGCAGGGAGTGCAAGTCACCTCCCCAACCTGGCTCTCTCAGGCAGCCTCCAGACCGGGCTACAGAACAGCGTCTCACCAGCTGGAAGGGTCCAGTCCCGCCTCTTCCGCCCCCTGCGCTGGGCCATGTGGCGTCACCCAGACCTGCCCTGCCACCCCCCCCCCAGTGGTTGTTTGGCAGCATCCGAGAGACGCTGGGGGTGAGACAGGGAGGAGCTGGGTGGTGGGGCAGGAGAAGCCCACCAGTGTATGCTCAGCGCTTGCTGTTTTTTTCTGTGGTGCTGCAGCCCCAGAGCACCTATGGAGTCAGGGCCTGTGATCACTGATAAAGTTTGCAGATGACACACAGGTTGGGGGAGAGGTAAATAATTCGTTGTAACAAAGAGAAGGTGAAGGGGTGACGTGGTTGCAATCTCTGAATATCCACATGGGGAGCAAATATTTAATAACGGGCCCCTCAGTGTTGCAGAGAAAGGTCCCGTGTGATCCCGTTGCTGGAAGTTGAAGCCAGACAAATTCCGTCTGGAAATGAGATGTGAATTTTGGACGGCGAGCGCAGTGAACCATTGGACCAGTGTAGCAGGGGCTGTGGTTGGTTCTGTCACTGCTCTGGGAATTCCTGGCCTGTGTTATAAGGTCAGACTCGATCGCCTTGGCCCCTCCTGGCCTTGAATTCTACAGACGTGTGATGGGGGAGCTGAGGGTGCTCTATGGGCATGGCCAGTGACCACAGCCCGTGGGGTGCCATAGGCCTGCTTGTGCTGTGTCTGGAGGTCTCTAATGGCGGTGGCTGGCTCTGGTGCAGGTCTCCTGGACACCCACGTGGAGCTGCGCCTCCTGACCATCATTGTTGGAGGAGCCTTGGTGCTGGGGACCCTCCTCTGCCTCAACACCCTCATCGTCTGTGTCGTCTGCAGGAAGAGGAAGAAGGCATCAGGTGAGAGTTGGACGTGTCAGCACTGCCCATGCACTGGACACTGGGCTTTTCTTTGGGCATAGGAGTGCACCCGCTCCCAGCCGCGAGGGTCACGGGCCCGTTGCCCAGCTCTGTGTAAAGACCAGGCTGCCAACTTTGCCCGTAACACTCTCTTTTCTTTGCCAGGGCTCCTGGGACCTACACCTCTGCCTCTGAGGTAACCCACCTGCCCCTCGCTCAGAGTCTCTGGTCTGCCAGGGCTTGGTGGAGGGGTAAAAATGCCTTCTGTATTCTGCTTCCCACACCCTCACTTGTCAGCCTCAAGTCTGCACCTCTCCCACGCCTCTGTGCCTGCCTCTTGAACCCCGTCACTACCTTGGCATGTGCAGTTTTTAGGGAGGGTCTGGGTTTACTCAGAGCTCCTGGGGGTTGGGCAATGGCATTTTTGCAAAGTGCCATGTTCACAGCACTGGAGATTGGAGTCCTCTGCAGGGACAGTCCAGGCACCCCCTGCCCTGCCCTGCATTGAACAGACCCAAGAGGAGGGTCCAGTGTCTGGGGCCAGCTAGGGCCGACTGTAATTTGGACCCTTAGGAGCTAGACTGACTCCTCCTAGCTCTCTTCACAGAGGGGCCCCAGCTGTAGCCTGAGGACAGTGTCCAGTCCCTGACCCAGCCCCCCACCCTTGTGCATTGTGGTTCCAGGGGACACGGATGCAGCAACAGGGGTGTTCCAAGGCTCTGCCGACCCAGTCCAGAATGAGCCAGATCCACTGAAACAGGCGCATGGGCATGAGGGGGGCAGGGCCTCTGAGCTGGGGGGAGGCCTGCACCGCAGTATGTGCTGTGCCGCCGGAGGGGGCTCTTGCAGCCCTTCAGTTTTGTTCCTGTTCCAGCGATTCCAACAACCGGAAGCTGAACAGCGTGCGACTGCCCCGAGAGAACATGTCCCTCCCATCCAACCTGCAGCTCAATGACCTCACGCAGGAGACCAAAGGTGAGTTCCCTACCAGAGCCAGGCAGCTCAGGGGGACATCCCACCTAGCAGATGGGTGGGATTTCCCTTTCCCCCAGGACTCCTCTCCTCCTGCATCTGTCTGGGGCAGGAGGTGCTTCCTCTTTGGCTCTAGGGCTCTGCTCTGGGCTGGGTACCTGCTGCATTTGGAGGGAGGGCTGGGGCCGGAGTCCCCAGGTAGGGAGTCCCGGCTGATTGGGGCAGTAGAGACGTGTGAGACTCCTGCTAATCTGAAATTCCTCCTTCCCCTGACAGCCAGCCATGGAGACACGGGAATCCAGACGGAGCGGAAGGACAATGCCCTGTCAGAGCCAGAGAACAGCCTAGGCCTTGGTAACAGAGGGAGCATGACTGGGCGGCAGAGGCCCTGTAGGGACAGGGAGTGGATCTGGAAGGTGGTTCCATCCTGTGATGGACTAGTGCAAAGTGCTCACTGCTGCATGCACTTAGCCCAGCTCTGCATGGGGGAGTGGGGCGCTCAGGTGTAAAATGGGAGGTCAGCCGATGTGTGGGGATGCACAGTATGTGAGCTCAGGAGGGTCGCCCTGCCAGCTCTGGTCCCTGGGAACTCTTGCTTTGGGCCAGTGCTGATGTGTCCTAAGGCAAGTATTCGATGAACAGCGAATAGCAAGAAGCTGGAGCCCTGCTGTAGAGCATGATCTTCTGCACTCGAGACATTGCACCCACCTTAGTCTCATTCGCTCCTTGGACTCAGAGACGGGCCAGACCCATCCAGGACACGGCTTTGTTTGGCAGCAGGGAGGGTGGGCTCTGTCGATTCTGGCAGGGGCTCTGGGAGAGACCAGAAGCCCTGCTGATGAGAATAGAGCTAGTAAGTAATGCTGCTCCCAAACTCGGGGTGAGCGATTGTTAGAGACCAGCTCTTGCCAGCGGCTGCTTCAGGGAACTCCATGGGGCTGGCTCCAAAGAGAAGGCTGTAGTGTAAGGCCACAGAGTGGAGCTTGTTTCCTGACCTTGTGTGGCTGGACAGGAGAGCAAGCAGCAAACCAGCAGAGCTCTCTGTGTGGGCACGTGCAACATGGCATGTCGCTGCTCTCAGTAGCACTCTGGGCGGATTGATTTAAATCAGCCACACAGAAACCTTGGTATAAAGAACTGATTTTATCTTCGCTTGCATTTGTACCTTTTATGTTCCTAAAGGAAGACTGAGTCTCATTGGCTGATAACCATTAAAACATTTTATGCAACTAAATGCAGCCATTTCACTAAAGCTGCTGCTTTTTTTGCTAACTGGTAAGTTACACTATGGGACAAAGTCAAAGTGAGATACTTCAGCTACGTTAATTGTGTACTGAAGTCGAAGTAGCTTAACTCAACTTTTGGCGCTGTGCACAGTGCAGGAAATCAAAGGGAGAACACTCTCCCATTGACTTCCCTTACTCCTTGTGGTAGCAGGTTCACCAGCATTGACTGGCGCACCCCTCTCAATTTGAATTAGCTGCCTTAACTAGACCTGCTAATTTGAACCCAGGAAGATTGACAGCAGCAGCTTCAATCTTCTCTGTAGTGTAGACATACTCTATATCTGCATGTTTATTTGGGCTAATTCAGAGGCTTAACTTTCATATGTATTATGTTGGAAATACAAATTAAATTAAAATGCTCATATGCATTTTAAATTTGTTCATGTACTAGAAATGTAAGAGAATTTTTATGAAGACATGATTTTATTTCAAACTAACTGGTTTATTAAAAGTATTTGTAGGTAGCAAGTTGAATTGTTTCTGATCACCACATCCTTCAAGGTTTTAGAACTAATAGATCATATTCTCTCAAGCCAGTTTTTTTCATAGATTGGAAAACAAGCTTTTCTGACTCCCAATCAGTTTAACACTGAATGAACTAGTCATTTAAATGAATTAGTTGAATGAACTGAAATTAAGAAAATATTCTTGCTGCACCTGCAGAAGAGGCTTCTGCTGTCAAAGGCTGGTTTAGCATGCCAGCAAACTGTGGTTCCAGGTCCTTAGCCAGTGATTCCAGCCGTTCAGTGGTTTGCCTTTCTTCAAAAGTTGGTAGCAAGCATGTATTGCTTATTTAATTTACATTTATTTTAATGGATTATACCATCATTAGACCTCTCCCTGTGCAGATATAAAAAATGAGCTGAAAGTGGAGAGGCTGGCAATGGCAGGCAACTGCCATGGATACATTTTGAACAGTTTGGGGCTTCCTACAGCTACATTTCCTGCCCCGCAGTCTGGCCTGGCTATGCAGTAGGGTAATTGTAATGGCATTTCTTTTGTCCTCCAGGTTTTGTCCGGTTCCCGATGGTTGGACACATTTATAAAGTGTCCAGCATGAGCAGTGATGAGATATGGCTTTGAATGTGTAGCTCCTGTGGGGTACAAATTACCCTTCCATCTTCTGGGATGAGTTTACTGACCCATCAGCAAGGCAGACACATCCAGGAGCTGATATTCTCCCCAGAATCCCAGATGACAGAGCCCACCCAGAACAAGCTCTCTGTATAACGACCATCCGAGCTCCAGCTGAGAAGTGCGCCGCCAACTTCCGGGGCCTGCATCTTCCCCACCCTTCTGCCCCAAGGATCCTGGGTGCCTCAGCTAGTCTTCCCTAAAACACCATGGAATCTCATTAAGAACTGTCCAGTGTGCTGGGAGCAGTTGGAGCACCAGGACTGCAACTGGCCTGTGCTCCTGCCCGGGAGCAAGAGGAATGCACGCATTCAGCAGCCGTGGTCATTTCATCTCCCCTCAGGCCTGGGGAGCATCCATCTCTGAGTGGATCAGAGCTGTGGGCAGGAGCTGCTTCAAGGAGTCAGACTGCTGGAAGTGGAAGCAGATGAGGTAATGTCAGCATCTATGGGGGGGAGGTGGAGAGAGGGGCAGGGAGCCTGGCTTGCCTAAACTCCACTCTGTCAGTCACAGCTTCCTTCTCAGGCCTGGCCAAGTCCCTAAGTCCAACAGCTTTCAAAGTGGCTCTTGATTTTGGTGCCCAGGCTGAGTCCCGATGGCTGGGGTCTGCTGTCCCCAGGGGAGTAGGCAGCTCAGAAGATCAGGATCTGGGTATTCCAAGCTATTACAGGCTTCAAATATTAAGGACCACTTTGGAAAATGTGGCCTGTCCCCAGGGGTGTATTGTGCAGTAGGAGATGGAACAGACTTTCTTCCCCATGGGGCTGGGAGGGGCGAAGCATGCCAAGAATGGCAAATGCCAATACCTGACATAGTGAGCCCTGAGGCAGTTGTCAGCTGCTCTGGTTCTGTGCACCTGCTGTGCAGGGCACAGGTGCGATGAAACAGCAAAAAGAGCATGAGTGCCCCTGGTGCTTCTCTGCTCCCAGCTACCTCCACCCTTGTAATGAGCAGTGATGGGCTGCTGCTGGGTAGCCCCTATTCAGCCTCTGAGAACGGACTGGGGGTGGTAGCTGAGTGAAGCCCATGGCTGCCTCCTGGAGAACCAGAGTGATAAAGGGAAGCTCTTAGTCTTTGAAAAGAGCATTTAGGAGAGATGCATCCCTGCTCTGCCCTCATTTACACGCATGCACGTCCTTGCAGAGAGTAGGCATGTGTCACGTTTCTTCACTCTGAGCCCAGGCACTGCAGTACGCAGCAAATTTCTGTGTGAAAAACCACTGAGGATCTAATCCTCCACTGCAGTGACTGGTGTGTAAATCCTGTCGACTAGAGCTGCTGCAGCACCTGGGCACAAGGATGGCTCTGGGGCTTTTAGCCTTTGCTGTGTGTCTTGCTGTGGTGACCGTCTTTTTGTGAATGCGCATCTGCAAAGAGCAACTCTTTCCTAGGAGACTCCCATTTGTGACCCTTCTCTCCTGCCAAGAAGTCAGCATGATCTGGGTGCTAGTGAACAAGCACAAATGGAAGTGGCCGTTCAGGCTGGCCAGCTTCTGCGTAATACATTAAGCTATGCATCAAATTATCTAGCAGCTGCTAGTTCAGTTAGTTGTTTTCAGATGCTGCATTGTTAGGTGAGGCATGTTTTTTATGTAACTTAAGCACTTCAAGAATAAAATGCTGTAATCAAAGTATAACACAGAGCTGCTTCTAAACGGACTGATGCTCTGGCACGAGTTATGGGCTGGAGGGACCTACCTGGGCTTGGCCACTTGAAAGGCTGACTCCCCGGAAGAGCCTTCAGCGGTCCTCTCCCAAGGATCTCAAAAGCACTGACCAATGGGTTGTCTCAAAAGAGTCTGGAAAATTCTTCCAAAAGCAATAAACCAAAAATTGTCTGTAGCAGTGGCCGGTTATTTCTAGTGTTGTGTCCTCATCTCCCAAAATACAGAGCAACTCTAAGCCAAATTCTGCTGGAAGTTACAAGTGTAAACCAGGACTAGCTGCTGGATGTACCCTAAGCTTGTGCTCTCGCCTCTCCCCAGAGGGTGATAAAGGAGACATTTCACGTGTTAACTAATGCTACCTCCAGGAACCAAGGGGGAAAGAAACTCCACTCTTCCTTACTGTGATGGTATTACCACCACCTCCCTTCTGTTGGTGCCCTTAGTATTCCTCCTTGAATAGCTGCTACTGAGCTCCCAACACAGAGCAGAAGTTCATCCATAAAACTTCCTTCTCCCCTTCATTTGCTTCCAGTGACAGCTCTTCGCCTTACAGGACAGGTTTACACAAGCACACACACTGGTGAATACATCTCTTTATTAGAAATGCCTAAGTCCACCCCCCCAGGTGAATGACATGTTTGTGGCTTTCATCTCTCCATTCAGTGGCTGAATCTTGTACTCCTCTCATAATGGAAACTGCTGTGGAGAAGCAATTCTGAGTCCATTCCTGCAGTGAAATCCTGGTTCTCCAGCAATGTAGGCTGGGGATCTGGGCTAGTCATATTCCCCATCATTAGCACCAACCCTGAAGCTCAGTAGACTGTAAAGCCACGAGGCTGATTTCAGATTCCTAGGACATTGTTACTCGCAAGCCTGCTGAACCATCTGGATGTGAGTCAAAGGGAAAGGTTCACGCATTTCCGGCTAAAAGCCACAAGTTAAATTCTAACCTTGACTAATTCATCCATCTGCCAGTGCAGAGAGAAAAGATGGTTTCAGTAATGCTTTGCTCTGCTGGTTGTCTTAGGCCAAGGCTCTACTCCTAAGTGCAGGCCCTAGCTCTTGAAGAAAAGGTCTTTTTCTCAACTGAAGCGTAACACTTCTGCCTCTCCTGCCTGTGAGGGTGGATTGGATAGAGGACTCCCTACCTTTCTCCCTTCAGCCAGGGCTTTGAAGTGCTGTGGGGAAAGAGACTGTGTTAGTACAGTGACTTGCTCTGGTCATTTGACAACACAAAGCCAGCTGTTTAGAGAGAATATATTTAGACCATCCAATGAAAAAACTCCCAAAAAACTTCAGAATTTCATTAAGCAGAAAATTGATGCAATCTGAAAAGCTACTCAGCTACATTAGTGAAACAAAGGTTTCCATTTCACCCTACACAGTATAATCTCATTTAGAGGGAGTAACTGCATTCATTTAAAAAAAAATAAAGTTTATGGCGGAGAAATGGGGAAACAGATGAGGCAATGATCCCCATAAACACATTAATAAAAAAATGAAAAGTATATTAAAATTCATCAGTGGAATGTAAGTGAATTTATGGTACTGTGATGGGCAAAAGCTGGGCAGAATTTCTCCATCTACACAGCATGTATTGAAAAATGAAAGACACTTTGGAAAGTCCTCAGGAGGCTCCAGAAGAGAGAGAAGCAGCATTTTACTGAAATGTTCTGCAAATTGCCTTTTCTAAGAGCCCTAATGACCTGATCACTCATTCTCCAGCTGCTACTGGAAAAAATAACTCAAGCCAGCTATTGTCTCCACTTTAATCTATTAAGAAACAAGGAGAAATGGGTTGAAGTTTGCTGAAAGGGGATCACTCATTGCCCATCACCAAAGAGGAGTCTAATAATTGTAAGTTATAAGCAAGGGAGAAACCTCTTCAATAATAGTCAAAATTAAACTCAAGATTAAGATTTAAACCCAACTGATGAGAGGAGAGTGTGGAAAAGCATCGACTGCAGTATGTGATCAACTACCACAAAATTGAGGAAAGGGACCCATAACAGCTTTCCTCGGTACAGCTTTAGGGATTTCCATAGGCCAATGTATGTGAACGTATATACTAACTTTATCTCATAAGAATGGCCCATCTAGCCCAGTAGCCTGTCTGCCTCAGATGGAGGGAACACAACAGGTAATCCTCAAATGATCCCTCCCATATCACCCCTTTCCAGATACAGGCTAGGGACACCATTCCTACCCATCCTGCCTAATAGATTCATGGAGGTTAGGTCCATTAATGGCTATCTAGCTCTTTTTTTTGAACCCTGTTAAAAGTCCTAGGCATCATCACATCCTCTGGCAGGGAGTTCCACAGGCTGACTGTGTGTTGAGTGAAGAAAAACTTCCTTTTGTTTGTTTTAAACCTGCTGCCTATTAATTTCATTGGTGACCCCTAGTTCTTACATTGTGGGAATAAGTAAATAACTTTTCTTCAAGTTTTATAAGACTTGTCATAAAAGAATGGATGTCACCTGCATTCTGCAACATGCTAGCATGCGTTTGGGGTCCTCAGTGAATAGCAGGAACTGCTGGGAAAGTGATGCCTGTTGCTGGACTGAACGAGTGACCCAGCAAGGTCACTTCTGGAAAGCATGAAGGGAAAAGATGTCCCTGTTCAGATCCTTTGGAACTTTCTGTACTTGTAAAGTTGTTAGGAAGCATTTGGTTATCTGCTTCCCTAAACCTCCTGCAGTTTCAGCTGGGAAAAGATTTTTCATTAAGTTCTCATTCAGCTTCCAAAATGGTATGCCCTTCAACAGCAGGTGTGTCCTATACGCACATGTAGGATGTAGCCATGGGAAGCCTGAGAGGTGAAAACAGCAGTTATAGCTAAGAAATAATGGAAATGCTTCAGAAAGAGGCCAGGATATGTACTGTTGTTGGGTGCTCTTCAATGCACAAGAGTTGTTGTGAATTTTAGGACAAGTGACTTAACATTGCCTTCCTCCCTTGTAACAGTGACAGCCTGGAAGGTGGTGGACAGGGCTGGAGTCACCTACCTGTGAGTTTTTGAACTCTGAATACAGCGAGAAGAGGACATGCAGGGACTGGACCCGACTCTTATAGACAGGAATGTCCAGAATAGCTAGGACAAAACAGCAAGGTTGTGTTTAGTATCCTTATGTTGCCTGGGCATGGGCCCTCTCCAAGTAGCAATACCCTCTGAACACCTCCATGGCAACCCAACGCTTGGGGGCTTTACATGCTAAGTTCTTTCTTCCAACTACAAGCACCATCTGCTTAGGTTGGGGCTAAACTTGGCTGCAGAGGTCTCTTGCTTTTCCTAACTATGATGCCATCTCTAGTGCTACTGCGTGATCAGTGAATAGGACAGGGTCTGCCACTGAGTATACAGAGGGAACAGACACATTTAGAAATATGAGGCACATCTGTTTCTCTGCTCAAGGACATGATACTTGGAACACAACACCCATCTCCAGAAAAAACAAGGGCCATTCACCTTCCTGCAATGTGAAACAGCTACAGGTTCTGAAGGGACCTCTTATCAGCCCGTCCACTGGGGGCAGGCTGACCCCACATCTGCAGCCTAGTGATATAAAAGGCTAAGCTTGAATGGTAAGATGCAACAAATGCACCTGGAATACCTCTTCCAAACAGGCAGAGCACACTGCTGTTGGGAGGAAGTGCTGCCTGCTCAACCACCGTCTTATGGGTGTAACACGTCATACTTTGTGTGGTGGTGGTGGTGGTGCGTGGAGGGTGGTAAGGAGCTGACAATCTGCTGCCTTTGAGAAGATAAGCGACGTGTACAGGTTCTTTGCTTACCACATATCATGTCAATGTACTCAGCCAGGCCACAGCTGATGTCTGCAGTTGGAAGGCTCACCTAGAAGGGACATGGAGAGGAGACTCATGTTCAGTTCCCATACAGCAAGAGCATGGACTAGTGTTCCCAGCAGAAAGAAAGCACAGCCTGGACAGCAGCAAATTAAGCTTCCTCCTTGTCCCACCATATAAAGGGGAGGAGGTCAGGGAGACGGAGGCCCATTCATCGCTTGGCATCTCTACCAACGTGGGGAACAATTAGCATCGACTTGTGATGTGGATGCCTGTTCCCTAAGAATGGGACTGAAACTCACCCATTTCACACAGGCCGCTGAACAGTTACTACAGGGTGGCAGTTTTCAACCACCACTGATTGACCTTGCTGGATTTGAGGCTTAAGCTGATGAACTAGAGACACCAAATTGCCTAGACAGTAGTTTTCCTTCATAGTGATACAAGAAACCCAAACAGCTCTGAACCAGCCTGTGTGAATGAGGGACAAGATAGTGTAGAGACACAGGCCAAAATGAAAAAAAAATCCAGATAATGCCTGTAATATACAGCTCAGGTAGCTGTTAGGTGGGCTGACAACCTACCTTTCCCAAGAGCTCCTCAAATTCTGGAGACCATTCCTGCATCAGAGTCTCAATATCGGGCACTGGCCTGCAAGGGGAGAAAAATTAAACACAGTAGCCCAGCATTAATTCTGCAGGATGTGAGGCTTGACAGAGTGCACTGAAAACAGACTGGTGAGACTGTGACACAGCAACTGCACTCTTATCCTCAGGCAGAAAACACACATTTGCCTCTCCAACCACACAGAAGGGTACTGACTAAGCAGCTTTCACACAATTAGGGTATTTAAGGCCAGGTCCACACTAGGGGATAAGTTCAAATCAAGATACACAACTTCCTCCTCTCTTCTGACTGTGCATTTTGAAAAGTGTTAACTATAGTTCTTTGCTGACATTCAGAGCCTTTCATATCAGCACTTCACAAATGTTGGAGAAACCTTTCAGTCCTACTCCCAGTAAGTCAGAGTTGCTATCCTTATAGGACAGGTGGAGAAGCTGAAATGCAGAATTGAAGTGACTTGTCCAACATCGAACAACATGTCTGGGGCAGGTAGAAAATAGAACCCAGGAGTCCTGACTCTTAGTCACCTTCTCTAGTTGCTTAAACATGCTCCCTTTCTACAAAGGCAAACTGTAGCTAGCTGAATTACACAAAGTCAGCAGGAGAGACATTCCATTGATCAAAGGCTACTCAGAACTGCATCTCTGCATACAAGACAAGCGTAAGGAGTAAGCAAAGTAAATTACAAAAGCAGGAGACTGCAGAGAGTTCACCTGGTGTAGTGCACAGTAGCAGGAGGTTTGAAGCGATGTAACTCACTGATACTCTCAATCCAGTTATCAATAGCTTTGGGATTCTTCTCTGCATTCTCCAAGCTCTTCACTTTTATTTGCTGCTGGGAACAGAAATGAGATTCTAGAGACAGACTCTCCATGGCTCCCTGCAAACCCTGTGCTTCATTCCTAGATGGGCAGTGTGGTTTTGTTCTCTTTCCCAGCTGCGCTAGGTCATCCAGCATCTGCATACTGGAGCAGAACAGTAGCTGGCAAAGAACACAGTTACCCAAACCAGATAGGAACAACCGCAAGAGATGAAGCTCTGGCCCAGGGAAACAAACAAATCCAAACTCTGTTAATTAAGGCACGTGAGTCAATGAGAGCAGACACACAGTCTAATGGCATGGTAGGAAAATGTTTTCCGTTCATGAGAACTTCAAGTCAAATCCTTACTGTGTTGTAAGCATGGTAGTGCTACAGACACCCAGATTAGAACAAGACTCCGTCTTTCTACTCCGTACAGTGTGGGGTAAACGACTCTTATTTTCATAACTTACTGCAACGTTGTGCTGTTTGGAGTTTTCCGTTAACCAGAGAGAGAGCACCGTGGGATCTGACTGTTTTGTGGATGGCTCATCCAGTACCAACAGGCCAAGGTTATCTGGCTTGCCATCAGGCCGTGGAACCTGCAGATGAAGAGGAACTGATTTTTGTTTCTTCTAAAGTAAAAAAAACAGGCAAGTTTAAAGGATGTTTAAAATAAGCCCTTTTAAAATACTGCTTTGGAAGATCATGTTGCTGTGCACAGACTAGCCTTAGAAAAAGTAGTAGGAGAGAGCGTTGCAGAGCTGCCTGGCACTTCTGGATCAGAAAGAGAGCTGCAGTTTAAATGGGATGCTACAGAAAACAGAGCAAGAAGTAACATCAGAATTAAGATCTCTGCTCTATCCACTTAAGTCTCAAAATAGATTCAGAGATCCGATTGTGAAATTTCATCAAGATCAGCAGAAATATTTAATTATAGAAAGCCAGAGAGCATTCAGAGCTCATTCATCTTCATTACAGCTGCACTCAGGAGACCTGATATCCACCAGAGATAATGATCCCATTTACACACTCATTCAGCTTCCACAATCAGTCGCATTATCCAGTATGAAACTGCAAACAAGAGAAATTATTGTGTTCCAGTCACGTGGGACAGAAATCCAAATCTCAGACATACTGGAAGGATAATTCAGAGGTAAAACTAAGAATGAAATTCTGGAAAAAAACAAACAAACCCTTAGAAGATGGCAAAATTCAAGAAAAGGAGGATTGGACAATCAGACAAAAGGCTCTACTGAATGTACCTGAATAGCAGAAGTGAAGCTGAAGAGGAGGAGTTGGATCCCTGAGGGACACTTAATAGTAACTACAACAATGTAAGAAAAAAAAAGTACTAAGTGTGCTTTGATTGGGGTGATAGAGGCAGCAGAGTGGGGGGGAACTCCCTCCACCCTCTTTTAGTCTTGTTAATCCTAGCTTTCTAGGACAACTCAAATAATAAGGGGGCACCGAGAGCCATAAGTGGGTTTGGGTTCTTAATCCAGCACCCAATGTGCTGAGATTACTGCTGTTCCAACAAAGAGAAAAGCAAATGCTACTTTTCACTAAGTTAATATTGTTTTCATGGGTGCACAAGAGGGAAGGATCTGAAAGCTGTGTACCTTTAAGAAGGCATCAATGTCTCCAACAGCTGGAATAAAATCTGGAATGAAAGGCTGCAGTTTGTGTTCAAGCTCTATCATTTGTGGAGTGTACCTGAGAATAACACAAGCAAAGTATCATCCAGGAAAATAGTATTTCTTTCTGTAACCATTTCAACCACCCGAAGGACATTCCAACACAGACTCCTTATACTCACCTCCTTATATACTGGAAGAGCTCTTTAATCTCTGCAGACACTGGTAGATACTCATAATCTGCAGGGTTGTAGGCACTATAGAAAAGAGATATTCAAGACCAACAGATTCTGGAAGATTAACTTAATGGAGAACTTGTATCTGATCCCCTAGGGGTGTGTTAAAAGAGGAGAGGGCCTTGAATGCTTTCCTTAGCCTAGTATACCCATACTGGGGGCTGGATCTGGCTACAGAACAAATTTACAGATGAGATCAAAAGAATCCAGAGTTTGACATCTTTAAGAAATGCTTCAAATTCTTCCTCTTTGAAGATGTTTCCACCATAAGAACACCACTCACAACACCGATTACCCCCTTTCTTGATTGGAGTTTTAATTAATAATATCATAGTGATGGGCAGCAAACCAGACTCTCAACAAACTTATATTACAATACAATGTAATGATAAAACAATTACTTCCCTTGAGGCAGGCTAGCCTGCATGCTAGACATCTGTACTCTCTTTCAGACAATTGCATTCTGTCTTTGTCCAGCACAATGCTTTGAGTATATTAATGGGTCCACTAATATCCCTGCCTTCTGTTACTGCTAGTTTATCATACTAAGTCTGAGTTTTTGCCAGGCTACCTGGCTACGCTCTATGCTACCTCAAAATGTTCATGAGCAGGTATTTGTAGGCAGGAAACTTAACAGGCATACTTGAAATTAAGAATTCTCCCTGTGTCAATGAACACTTCAGAATCTTGCTTAGGAATCCAAGTTTTAAGTTTTCTAAGAACAATTCTATCTATGAACAATGCATCTTTACTGATGCATGTCAAATCCCAGTGACACTCGTCCTGTCCACACGGTCAATGGCATTCCCTCTACCCTACCCTCCCCCCTTAATATAGCTATATCGTTGTATCTTCATTTTTCAGGGCTGATACTCTGAAAACTTACTGTGCCATTGCATCTGTATATTATCTGTCTCAGCTTTTAAACCCCTTATCCCACACTGTCTAATCTAAAGACACATCTGCACAGTACTGTCAGAATATAACATTACTCATTTGGCCTGTTAGGATGGAACAGGTCTCTCTCATAAGGGAGATCTTGACTTTAATTCCAGTGGTTCCTCTAACTGTTCTTATAAATTGAGAGTCCTTCATACCCCTCCAAAGGGGCTCCATGCTCCTCTTCATCATCGTCATCGTCCGAGTCAGTTTCAGACGAATCATCCTCATCCTCTCCATCCTCGTTCTCACTAAATCCTCGCTGTGGGGCCAGTTGAGCTACCTTCTTTTCCTAGGTCATGTTAAAACCAAAGTTATGGTGCAACAGACGTTCCCAACAGCCCCATTTCCCAGCTCTGCCATTTTTCATTCTAAACAGAAAAACACCCTCTGTTCAAAGTTTGCCACATACGGGTGGCACTGCTGTGTGAAAAAGAAACTTCCTTGGGTGGTATGGAAAAGGAATGCCAGCACAGACAATTAATCTAGGGTTACTACTGCTCTTAGTCTGACCCAAATGCATGGGTTTCAGCAATGGGGCGGGGGGGGAGGAATATTTAGTTCTAACAAACAAGAATTTATCTTTTTTAGAGAATCTCAAAATGGTTTATAAACAGTACTCAGCCCTTTCCAAGGCAGTAAGTACTATGATCCCACTTTACAGCCAGAGAAACTGAAATAGATAGGAGAAAACTGGCTCACGCAAAGCCACACAACTGATTAGTACAGAGCTGGACATAGAACTCAGGAGTCCTGACCTATAGTCAGTGTATGTTCTCTAAACTGTAAAAAACACTCCCTACGTTTCCAGCCAAACGTGGGTGTAAGCTATTGATCTCTGACAACCCTCTTTTTATCCCACTTCAGCCACTGAACAACAGTGGGCCTGGTAAAAGCAACAAGGAGTCCTGTAGCACCTTATAGACTAACAGATGTATTGGAGCATAAGCTTTTGTGGGCAAAGACCCACTTCGTCAGTGGGCCTGGTATTCATTATATCCACACTGGATGGTATCAGCTACCATGATGTGAAAATTCCCTTCTAGACCGATTCTCCCAAATTCATATACATTGTTCCATCTGTTTTACTTGAAGAAAAAAGAAATCTGACCCCCTCCTTACCTTCTATTTCTAGTACAAATAATGTGTCTTGCCAAAAAGTACTGCAATTACATTTCTTTCTACTCAAAATGGGTCTTAAAAATAATCACAAAACATTAAGAAATTTCCCCAGTAGGACTCAACATACAGATAACAAGTCCCAGGTAGATGGGGGCTACAAAATGCTGTGATCAACTACATCAGCAAAGAAGAACATGGACAACCTCATACCTTGTTTATTTCTTCATCATACTCATCACTGCTGTTATCAGCCATGTTTTTGAGCTGTGAGCATGTGGACCTAGGACCTGCTGAAGAGATCATCAAGAAGGTTTCTGTATATATGCTACCCAAGCTTGGTTGTGAGATTGCAGCTTGGATTATCACATTGAGGCACCTATCTACACAGGCCCTACACTGAAGTTCTAACAGTCATGTTTACTCAATTGCAGCATGAGGCTGAACTAGACTAGACTGCAGCTGGGCTAGCCACGGTGGAAAAGCCCAAATCCCTATTCCACCAACCACGTGCACGCCTAGGTTTGTGACAATTGTCCTTACCGCATCTAGTCTCTCAAGCTTCTTTTTCACCCCCAGGGAACACCTTTGGTATTTAAAACGCGTGTTCTGCTTTACCCCCACAGCACCGTGCGTCCAGCGAATCCCAACGAGCCTGCTCCCCTCCAGTTTTGAGGAACTGAGTTTTCATCCCCTGGGGGAGGCTAAGACGCTGTAGCAGCGAGGCTCAAGCTGCCCGTCGGCATTTAGGGCGGGAGCGGAGGCGGCGGCGGCGGCGGCGAGGGAGGGAGGGAGCGGAGGCGGCGGCCCTACCTCGCTGCCGTGGAGTTGGGGTGTAGACACTGGCCACCTCTTCGGAGTCGTTGATCTCCAGGCTCTCGTCGTAGGGCTGGTTTTCCACTATTTTGGTCTAGTGACAAAGACAAGCGCGTCCGGGTCACTGTCGCTGCCGACTGCAAAGCGCCGGGAGCGGCCTGGGGCTGCCCGGCGGGTGCTCGGGCCTTTCGGGACCCAGAGCACCCGGGCAGCGCCGCCCCCTGCTACGGTTTCAACCCCCGCCCCCAGTCACCTGCAGGGCCTCCGCCATGTCCCGGCTTTCAGGGCCCTGCCCGAGGCCGGGCCTCCATCACCCCCTGTGTCCCGTCACCCTGGAAACTGGCTCTCGCGAGAGTTGCCGCCCCAGCTCTACGGCGGCCGGATCGAGTCACGTCCATGCGTCTCCTCTCCTGTGGAAAGGGGAGGGCGTCGCGCAGCGGCCCCTAGCGGCCGGGCCGCGTCACTGCAAGGAAAGAATGACAGGTGCGCGGGGCTGTCGGAGCGCGGGCTGGAACGCGCAGTCTGGGGGGGGGTGTTTCTGCTTCTCACCTGCGTGCGGGCCCCGCCCCTGCTCGCGCGCGCATGGGCCTCCCCAGCAAGGGGCGGGGTCTCCGGGGCTCAGAGCACCGCACCCACGCGGCGCGGCGGGCGGGGGAGGAGCGAGGTGCTCCCGCCCCCGTGCGTGGCGGCGCTTCCGGCTGGGGACGTGGCTCGGCGCCGCCATCTTGTGGGGCCGCGGGAGGGAGACGCGGCGGCCGCTGCTGAGGCCGCGGGAGACTGAGCGCGCCGGGCCGCAGTCACGCTCCGCCGCCATGGTAAGCGCCGGGCCGCGCTCCCGCCCGGCCTCTTCGTGCCCCTGCCTGGCGCCTTGCCGCGGCGGCCGCTCGCCCCAGGCCTCGGGCCGCCCGCCGGCGTGTGGCTCTCGGGGCCTCGCGTGGGCCTGCCCCGCTGTGGGGGCCTCTCCGCGGGCAGCCGGCGATGCCGGTTCCGGGCAGGTCCCGGGCCTGGCCTGGGACACCTCTGCCGCCCTGCCAAGCGGCCAGCCCCCTGCGGCGGAGAGAGGCTTGTGGCACCTCGCCGCTCCCGGGCTTGGTCACACGGCCGTGTGGACGGGTCTGAGTCTAACCTGACCGCTGGACATGGGCTGGGTAGATCCATGTGTAAGATCACAGCAGTACACACAGTTGGCTAAAACCTGTCTACAAACGTGTGAGAATACTGTAGTTCAACGTACTTTATTGCTAATGGTATTAACGTGCATAACCCTGTTGTGCAGATATTATCTTAAGTTTACGTTGGCAAAACTTGAGGTGCACAGCAGTTAAGTGGTCTTCCCGAAAATTACATGAATCAATAATATATCTGGGAAAATAATCCAGTTGTCCTCATGATCTTGTGACCTCAGACCTTGTGACCCTGCATTTGTGGGGGGTTTTAAATCTAGTCCAAGTACATTTACTTTGCTTGTCCAGTTGAAAGAGCCTTACTTTCAGAGATTGATTACTTCACACTGTCTGAATATCAGGTTCCTTTAAGTCATGTCAAGTGGGCATGAAAAATTGCTTACTAATCCTACAGTTTAATATTGGTCCAGAGTTTGTATAAACAGGTCAATACATCTATATGATCTATATATCAGCTTGGAACGATACAAATATATACATATATATAGCTTCATGTAGGGGATTTAAACGTGTATCAGTTGTATTCTGTTTTTTATGAACTCACATTGTAGCTCTTTGTATTGCAAAGAGGCTAGATTGGCTCCTAATTGCAGTAAATTACATTTGACTCTTTGTAGTAACAGGCTTGTACCCAACTTCAAGCATGTGGTTTTTGTGGCCAAGGATAGTATAATTTGCTTACATTTCTTGATAAATTAGTAAATGAGTGTTAAACAGCTTCATACCCTGTTAGAGGTGGAGAAACAACTTTGATTAGAGAAAAGACCTGTTAAATGATATAGAGGAAAATGTTACACATCATAGAGCTGGAAGAGACCTTAGGAGGTCATCAAGGCCAGCCCCCTGCTTTAGGCAGGACCAATCCCCACTATATCAACCCAGCCAGGGCTTTGTCAAGCTGAGACTTAAAAACCTCCATGGATGGAGATTCCACCACCTCCCTAGGTAACCCATTCCAGTGCTTCACCACCCTCCTAGTCAAACAGTTTTTCCTAATATCCAACCTAGACCTTTCACACTGTCATGACAGTATAGCAAGCAAAGTGCAGTGTGGGATAATTTGCACACAAGGACAGATTAATTTAAAAGAGCATGTACCTTTTGGGGTTGTTCCTTTGAATAATTGTTCTTCTTTCCAGCTAGTTTTGTGGTCTTTGAATTTACTGGGATAAATATTTGAACTGTGTTTTAAAAAAAAAAAGAGAGATAATTTGACTCTTTTCTTAGTAAGCATAATGCATCAAAATCAAGTGCTATATAACTTTGTTTCAGTTTCAGATTTGTACATAATATCAAATTCTTTCTATTCAAATATCCTGTGGTGTTTGAGGATTAGTTTGATATAATTCTTAACTATTCACATTTCACAGCTCCTTTAATGAGGAATTGCTTTGCTATAACCTTTTATTACTGGGAGAATATGTAATTTAATTTAGTGAGGCTAAGAACAATGTACATAAGAATGGCCATACTGGGTCAGACCATAGAGACCAGTCTTGTGTCTTCCAACAGTGGCCAATGTCAGGTGCCACAGAGGGAATGAACGGAAGAGGCAATCATCAAGTGAAAACCCTCCTCTTTCACCCATTCCCAGTCTCTGACAAACAGAGACTAGGGACACCATTCCTACCATCCTGGCTAATAAGCATTGATGGACTTACCCTTCATGAATTTATATAGCTTTTTTTAATCCCTGGTAAAGTCCTGGTCTTCACAACCTCCTCTGGCAAGGAGTTTCACAGGTTGACCATGTGTTGCCTGAAGAAATACTGTCTTTTTTGTTTTAAACCTCTTGGCCTTTAAAACAAATTCCAAACCAAGAATACCTAATTTAATTTTTGTCCCCTGTGAAAAAGAATCAAAATATTTGCAATGCAGCATAAGATATTAAGTATCTTTAACATGGCGTATCTCTTGCTTTCCCAAGGTAGTCTCAAGAAATTATGGCAGGTTGAAAATTCTTACTTTTTTAATGTGGGGTGTTTGTAATGTGCTCTCCCCACCCAGAAAGTACTATCTCCTAAGTAACAAAATTGTGAATTAATAAATGGAGCCAACCTTTTAAAACCTAGTTAAATATTGAGGTGTTAGACTTGCAATGTTAGTTAAATCTAATCAAATAAATCCGAACAATTAAATCTGATGTTTGTTTATATATTTGTTTTTAAGTTACAAGATATGCAAGCTGCCATATGCAATTGTTCAGCATAGCTGTACAAAGAGTGAGGACTTTCTTGAAATTCTTGATCTAGTGACCTTAGATTGTGCAGATCACTGGGACATTTTATATGTTAAAACAGTATTTTTATACTCTAGATCCTTGCAAAGTGGAGACTAAGGATGTGTTAACTTTTCTGAGTCTCCCGTATTGACGCACTAATCAGTACTAACAGGCCAATGTCCAAAGCCTGAAAAAAGTCCACTGTGACTGAACAGTGGAATATGCTCAAACCTGACATACATGCTTTTGGGTTGTCAGTGACTGGGATGAAGCAATGACACATCATCAGTATTTGCTTCCTAAGTGGTAATGCTTGACTCAGAGAGACAGTGTCAAAGGAATTGCGGTACATTATAAGCATACAGTAATCTGTGACCGCTTCCTTAGGTGAACTTACATTAATTGTTTATACAAATTAAAGGCTTTTAAAGAATATGAAGGCTTTCTTCTTTAGTAGAACCTCTGAATTTTGTGTGTGTTTACTGCCTCATTCAAGTGGTAATCAGACTCAGCCATCCTAGGGTAGTTGAAGGCTGTAAGTCAGGGCTACTCAACTGTGGAAGCCCCGGGGGCCACAATGATGAGCACATGCCGATGGCCACAACCTAAGTGTGGTTGCATATACATGCAAATATATATGCAATTATATTCAAATTACTTTTCACATTGACAGGCATGAATACAGAGATTAAGACAAGCCTATGCAACACACAGGCCCAATTTAAGTCAGTTCTGCTAATATTAATACAATGCAATATTTACCTGCTTTCCACCCATCTCACAGCACTTTGAATGAGTAATGACAGTCAAGGAATTTAACTACTAAAACGCATATGAACAGAAGACCGTTACCTTACATTAGTCCAACTCCGAGAGCAATGCAAGCCCATGATATGCACAGGTTAGAAATGAGTCTCAGGTTCCCACCATTGCCTAATTGGAATACAGCATATCACTAGGCAGTCCAGAAGCCCTAAGCATACTTACTACATCATCCACAGGGGCACTTTTGTACAATGGACTGGCAGGCTTTGTGGAGATGTCATCTCCCATCAGATGAGCCAGAGGATTGTGAATGGAAAGCAAGGACAGGACTTCCAGGACTGTAATAGTGAAAAGCTTACAGCAGGGCTACTCAACATGTGGCTCACGGTGTGGTTTGGGTTTATGCAGGGCTCACATGTGGCTCGTGGGTGGGATCCTTTGAACATGGCCTCCACTGGGAACAAGTGGCAAGTCAATGTAACTGTTGCCCAGATGGGATTTAATCGGTTTCATCAAGTATCATGTCCAGCTAGGAGTGGCTTGTGCAGTGTGTGGTTATGAGCATGTTCAACATAGGGTCCTAAATTTGTCTGCACTTGAAATATTTGCTTAATCAACAAAGAGCATGAAATAAAGAAGCAATTGTTGAATCTTTGGCCATAGAAGGCAGGTTCTGTTGAAGACTCTCAATTCAATTAAGTAGTTAAGGTAATCTCTTTCTAGTAGAGAGAAATTATTTGATAGAAAGCTGAAGTTTCTGATAGAACCTTAAGATATATAGTGGCAACTCTCCTACTGCTTTTAAATGATCAGTTATGTGAGAACATCTGAAAAGTACAAGGGACGCTCAATGAACAGTAATTAATTTTTAATATTTTATTATCATAAATGTGTTATCAGTTAATTTGTAAAAGGGTACTGTGCAAAGAAAATAAATTTAAAAGTACTTCCTTATTTGTTTTTAATGTTTGTATTAAAACAGAATTTAAAACAGTTCTACCTTTTCAGTATCTTTGCCTTTGGATTACTTCCATAATAACATTCAGAGCTCTGTTTGTTCCCCAAGTACAAAGCAATGTTCCACTGTGGGTTTCCAGTACTACTTGGGAATATAATTTAAAAAAAAGTTTGGTGAAAATAATCTTTTAAAAGAAATGTCATTAAATCCTTTCCATTGATGATAGATATGGTAAAACTATTAACATTTGCCTCAAAGGCTAAATTTTGGGCCTAAACTCCATAAATGTACCTTTTTAAACAAGCTGATATGTGAAACAAATAGCAGCATTTTAATAATGTCCAAAGCACTTTGAAGGCGTTGCTGAAGATTAATGTTTTAGTAGCTCTGTTCTGACATTTGCCCTGCCCATTGACAAATGATCTTTTGGTGTGGTTGAACTATTGGTAACCTCACTGAAGACCATGTTAATGTATGTACGTAAAACTCCATTGGTCCAGCATCCAATTCTCCGGCGCTCCTGATGGTCCAGCACCAACGGGAACCTGGAAGTGCTCCAGGCAGCCAAACAATTGGAGCTGCTCTGCGCCCGGCTTCCCCGATTCAGCCGCTGCTGAAACTGACCAGCAGCTGAATTGGGGACTCCTGGGGCAGAGCAGCTGGAGTGCTGCCGGGTTGGTCCCGCAGCACTGTGGGGCAGCATTACGGGACCAACCTGGCAGCACCCCAGCTGCTCTGCCCCAGGCGTCCCAGATTCAGCCACTGCTGAAACTGACCAGCAGCGGCTGAATCGGGGATGCCTGGGGCAGAGCCGGACTATAGGAAGGGGGGGGGGGGGGGCTATGAGGGGTCTAGGGTGGCAACCCCACCCCAGACCCCTCATAGCCCCCCCTTCCAGTAGTCTGGTATATCTGATAATCCGGCACCCCCTGGGTCCTAAAGGTGCCGGATTATCGGAAGTTTACTATTCTAGCAAGTAGCATTTGAAATCCTTTTTTGTGTGTTTGTGCTTTAAGTCAATCTGAAGACTTGTTTAGAACACTTTTGAGATTTCACTGCACCATTTGTGTTAGAGCAGTCTATGAAATCAAGTTAGGTAGCTGTTAGCTCTGACCAGTGTGACATGGATTTGGTGGATGGGAGGAGCACCAGAAGCCGAAGTGGGTTCTCCCCCTGGAAGCATTGTGTTCTCCAGGCTAAGCGGAAGTATGGATGAAAACTATATACGTTAATGTAAATTTTTGTTTTTGATGCTAAGTATACCAGGCACTTCACAAAGCAGTGTGAATGTAAGGTCTCTGACCAAATAGTTTCACTTTCACAGTCAATGAACATTATCTTAAAGGTTTTGTGAGACTGTCTAGTTTCAGGAAATGTGTATGATGAATTTAACTAACCAGTGCTTGTATTCCTCATAGGTGCTCTTGGCGGCAGCCGTCTGCACAAAGGCAGGAAAGGCCATAGTTTCCCGGCAGTTCGTGGAGATGACTCGCACCCGCATTGAGGGGCTGTTGGCAGCCTTCCCCAAACTTATGAACACCGGGAAGCAGCACACGTTTGTGGAGACCGAGAGTGTGCGATATGTATATCAGCCAATGGAAAAGCTGTATATGGTGCTGATCACCACCAAAAATAGCAATATCCTAGAAGACCTAGAAACACTCCGTCTCTTCTCTAGAGTGGTAAGAACTTCATTCCAAGTTTACTTAATATGCATTTTGGATGATACTGTCCTGAAGCAATGATGTTATAAAGTGCTGTATTGGGGAGCTGTTACTGCTATATCCACTGCCTCATAATAGAATCTAATCTATGTCCCATTAGTGACCTAGAAGTAATCATTGAATCTGATCCTAAGTTTCTTCTCTCTTCCTTGACTGAGGCCCATATGGAAGAAGTGTCTGGCTTTGAGTTAACTTTCTTTGATTAAACCAGAACAACCCAACCCTTCAGTAAAATAAATATTTGTTAACAAGTATGGAGTGCTATAAACAAAACTAAGTACCACTTGTACAAAGTAAATAAATAGAATGTATTTAATTTGCTGTGTGCAATTGGTATAGTAGTTAAGGATGTTAAATTGCAGTTATATGGCTAATCATGTGGTCGATACAATTTATATCGACTACGTGATTAGTCAAGAAGAGCTGCTGGGCTCTTACTACATTTAAAATCCAGAGACTGCACTGTGGATGGCTCCCAGAGCCAGCATGAGCCGGGACTGCTTGGTCTCGGCTTGAGCTGAGTCCAGCAGCCCCTATTTGTGGTGGCCAGTCACATCCACTGCAAATGGGCTGCTCTGGCACCAGCCACTTTTAAGCTGACATCTCCCAGCACTGGTTCCTGTTTTCCCACCCTTCCCTTGCTGCCTTTCATAGAGGCAGCGGTGGTGGTGGGAGGCGGGAGGGGCTGAGGAGGAGGAGGAGAGGAGAGGAGAGGCGAGGCAAGTAGTTGATACTTCAGTCAGCTACTCACTAACATCCCTAATAGTAGTAATCCTGTTGTAAAAATCTATCTGCATATGTATTCATGCTATCATCTGTATAAAGCTTTGAGATTTCTTTGTGTGTCAGCCAATTACAGCCTGGGGAGCTCCTGGAAATCACTGCTTACTATCTGCCAGTTCAGTTAAAATGTAGCTGAAATAGAATATTATAATTCAATTTAGTCTTTAAAATGCATGTTTTAATAGTGTCACTCTTTCCCTGTATTAAGCAGTTGAAACAAGCAATGACTGGTTATTGACTTTAAAAAGATAGGATTGGGGTGGCATTTTGGGGCCAGGCAAGGCTGGGAGGGTCACAAAAGTGATGCCTTTGGGTAAAATTAATCCTAGTGCAGACACTACATGAGGCCTCAGGACCACTTCAAGTCTCACATACTTAAAATAGAATGTAAGTAGTGCATAGGCCTTCTGTTAAGCCTCTGCACAGGGGAGAATTCCACCTGTACATATGGTGGGGGTAGTTAGTCATCTTCTCTTCCTTTGCAGAGACCCTTATTTTAATTATTCTTCCTAACCAGATTCCTGAATATTGCCGAGCTCTGGAGGAGAATGAGATCTCTGAGCACTGCTTTGACCTGATTTTTGCCTTTGATGAAATTGTTGCCCTGGGCTACCGTGAGAACGTAAACCTGGCACAAATTCGGACCTTCACAGAGATGGACTCACATGAAGAGAAAGTGTTTCGAGCAGTCAGAGAGGTGAGGCAGAGGCATTCCATGTCTTAGTTATGTGAAATGAAATTGCTGGTTTCTGTACAGTGAGATTGCTCCTAAGGATGTAATAGTGTAGTTGAATAACCGATAAGCAAAAGCTTATAGGTTAATGCTATAGACTACATATGTTCCCCTCCCCCCGCCAGTAAATTTTTCAGCAGGCTGGCCAGCAGCCCGACTCAGTCCTGGCTTGCGCTGGGTTCGGGACCTTCCCCCACTGTGGCTCTACGTTTAATATGTATTAGGAGCCAGTTGGGCAGGTAGCCCGGCTCATTTCTGGCTCATGACTGGTCTGGGAGCTCAGCCCCGCTCCAGACAGGGGCTGCTGTCACCCTGTGCTGCTGCCACCCCTGAAACAGAGGCAGCAGTGCAGAGTGGCAGGGAGCTCCTCGGGGGGTGGGCCCGGAGTGCGCTGGCTGCCAGCCTCACTCCCGCAGACTGTAAAATAGTTGAGTAACTGATAAGAATTCATTAGGTTAATCAGCTACTCAATTAACCAGTATTTAACATCTCTAGTTGCTACTGTTCCAGGTTTGATCCTAACCCTTAATTCGTCAGTGATCAATTTTAACATTTCATAAACAGTCTGTCCTGCTTTCGTCTCCTCTTTCCGTCCTTATTGCACTTTGACAAATGGAGTAGATCAGTCTTAAAAATCTAGTCAGTTGCTGTTCTTTTTCTTCTAGACTCAAGAGCGTGAGGCAAAGGCTGAAATGCGCCGGAAAGCCAAGGAGTTGCAGCAGGCCCGAAGAGATGCAGAGAGACAGGGCAAAAAAGCACCAGGCTTTGGTGGATTTGGCAGCTCGGCTGTATCTGGGGGTACAACTGCGGCCATGATCACAGAGACCATTATTGAAACAGAGAAGCCCAAAGTGGCACCTGCACCAGCCAGGTACAAAACTGGTTCAGGTAGACTAGAGCCCTGGCCAGGACTAGGGTAGAGCCCTGTAGCAGGACACGGGTCCCGTAGGACCTGTTGCCCTTATAATGGGAGGAAGATTAAAATGGCCCAGTGCGGGGCTGTAAGGTAGAGCATGTTCATCAGCAAGAGAAAAGATGCTGAGGACTGCTTGTTAAAATGAAAGGCTCAAGTTTTGGATTGCCTTGCTGATTGACTGCATTGCTAGACAAGTACAATTAAATGATGTAGAACAAGGGTGGCCAGCCTGTGGCTCCAGAGCCACATGCGGCTCTTCAGAAGTTATATGCGGCTTCTTGCCTAGGTACCAAATCCAGGGCTGAAGCTACAGGTGCCAACTTTCCACTGGGCTGGAGGGTGCTCACTGTTGAACCCCCAGCTCTGCCCTAGGCACTGTCCCCCTCCACCCTTTCCCCCTAGGATCCTGCCACTTCCCACCCTCTCCACTGGGCCTGTCACACCCATGCTTCCCCCCTCCAGTGTCTCCCACTGAGAAAAAGCTGATCCCAGTGGTCAGGAGGAAAAGGAGGCGGCACTGACTGGTGGGGCTGCCAGTGGGCGGGATGTGCTGAGTGTAGTGGTGGGGAGATGATCAGGGCTGGTGACATAGAACTGTTGTTCTTTGGCAATGTGCATTGGTAAATTCTGGCTCCTTCTCAGGTTTAGGTTGGCCACCCCTGATGTAGAGGGATGCTAAAAATGCACATAATATGTAAGGTTTAACTTTAAACTGCAGAGCTTTCAGCAAAGCCTCCGTGTATAACTTGTTGCTGCTGGGCCTGGCCCGGGCACGCCCCGGCCTGCGGTGGGCCCCACAGGGCTGGAGCAGTCCCTTGCCCATGATGGGTGGGGAGCTGCTCCAGTCTCTACAGTTAACTGGAACCAGTAAGCCTCACCCATTAAGGGTCAGACTTCCTGATTAGCTGGTTAACCTTTTACTTCCCTAGAAGGGCTCAAAGTAAAAGCTGTGATGCTGGAATGGTCCCATTGTAATGATGTGAAATTTGTGGAAAGGTTGTATCTGCTGCCGTAGTTGTCTGATACACGTTTCCATCTCTTTCTTTTTTTTCTTCTTTAGACCATCAGGCCCCAGTAAAGCTTTGAAGCTTGGAGCTAAAGGAAAGGAAGTGGACAACTTTGTGGACAAGCTGAAATCAGAAGGCGAAAATATCATGACCTCTTCTGTAGGCAAGCGTTCCTCAGAGGCAGCCAAGGTTCTCGCTGCGCCCATTAACATGGAGAGGTAGACATTGCCCTGGGCTGTAAGAGGGATGCTCTTTTCAGTTTGACTAGAGACTCTAGTTATGTCTTCTAAATATGTTAAAGCTCTTCATTTTATGAAACAGATTTCCTCACACCATACTGACCCTTAGGCTTTGGGTAAAATTTTCAAGAGGCTCTGAATTTATTTAGGCTAAGTTCCATTTTCAAAAGTAACTTAGAAGGTTAGGAGCTTGGGACTCATGTGTTTAAGTCATTTAGGTGAATTGGAAATTTTACTCCTTGTCTTCTGAATTTGTATTCAACCTAATATTTCTTTCTCCCAATTCTTTTATTTCTGGATGTCTGCCCCCTTCAGATTCTGAGAGAGAGCTCTCATCTTCTTACCTCCTCCATCTGCTCTAAACTCAGCTATACAGAGTTTTTAATAGTTCTTCATGTTTTCATTCCTCTGACTCCTTGACTGGTTTTGTTCTTTTGTCTGGAGCTTACCGATTTGTCAGCAGATACCAGGTATTGAGGTGACTGGTTCAGAAGTCTGCTTTCACCACTCTGTGTGTTGGTGGAGCCTTGAAGAGTTCCTGGCTTATTTCCAGTTAGAGTGCATGTATGCAAAATTCCAGTGTTCCATGTTGGAGCATAGAGCCATTGCTGCCATTAAAGATGGCATTATGCCTATTTTATAAGGCTAAGTGAAACACATGATTCTGACTACAGTCCTTTCTAGACAAGTTTTCATGTTGCCTACATATTTTCTATTCTGTACTGAATAGAACAGCTTGGCAGTGCAGTACATAAACTCATATAGTGGCTTTTCAAGCACCAGAAGTATCCATATGTTTCTTCCCAGCGTTCAGCTCTTTCTTTTGAAAACTGCCTAAGCGTTCTACAGAGGAAGAGCCAGGGTTATGTGTTTGGGCTCTTATCTGTTCCAGGCTTGTGCCATGCACAGGTGATTCTAGTGTCTTCTATGTGAATCTGTTTCGAGCAGAAGTGCATGTTTCCATAATACTGGTCTGCATGACTTCTCTCTGAGTTGTCATTTTTTGACAACATCCTCTTAAGCACTTTTTAAAAAATTGTCCAGTCAGGTCTCAAAGAAACAATTATCTTGTCTGTCAAACTAGGGCATTTGGTGTGTATTGGGCTTTTCTTTTCTGTCCAGTGTGCATATGAAAATCGAGGAGAAGATTTCCTTGACTTGTGGTCGTGATGGTGGGTTACAAAACATGGAACTGCATGGCATGATCATGCTGAGGATCTTAGATGAAAAGTTTTCCCGGATTCGCCTCCATGTAGAAAATGAAGATAAGAAGGGGATACAGCTACAGGTAAGGCTGGCTAATGGTCCTGGCTTACATATGTACTTCTGTCATGGATGGAAGCAGTACTGTATTGTATATTTTTATCCAAGTTCTCCTGTAGATACACTTAAAAATGGCAGTTACAGTAAATGTAAGTACAGCACAAATAAAGGCGAAATCTCCTGTTTAGAACACTCAAGTTAACTTGAAAATACAGTTTCTTACACTTATGCTCCCACAGCCTTATCTATCCCATGATTCATATTTGTGCCACTTGATTTCACTTGGACTTTGCAGCAGTCCCAGTGTGTTGCTTGATGTTAGTTCCATCATGAGTTTCTTGTATAAAGAAGAGGGTGTATGTATAAAGTTATTCTCAGCCAATGAAAATTATTTAATCAACCAGAATACAGTTACTTTTGCTGTCATTGTCCTTAATATCAGAGACGGTTTTTAGAACCATAGCTTTTGGGCTACTGTCAGTATTGTAAACTGAGGAGACTATCACATATTTGACCTTTCCCCTCTTCGTGTGGTTCCATGTGCTTGCTGAACCCTGAAGATTTTCCTGCTTTATATGCCCTGTATCATGGCTGCCATTACAACTCCTACAGATTAGGTATTGCCGCTGCTTAATTGGTCAGAGGACCTTGTGTGAAGTGATGGACGTCCTTATTGCCTTTCTAGGGACTGAGAATTCTTCCTCAACGCTCAGTATCAAGTGGCAGTTCCTATCCCTCCAATATGATTTAGATGTTAATCATCAAAAAGTAGCTTTACTAAAATAGCTGCCTGCTTCTATTGCTATAGTTTAATAACACTTGCATTATAAAGAGTGAATTTAATTTACCCTGTTTAGATGGTTTAATTTTTATTTTACTCTGAATTTGGTCAAGGAAAAAACAGTTTCACTGGCTTCTAATCTGTTCCATTCAGTAGCAGAAGGCTGCAAATACAGCAGGGCTGTTTTTATGTGCTTAAAATAAATTCAAGTTGAAACTTCTTTATAAAGTGGAAATATTCCTGTAGATCTCAAGCTTCATTAAAACATATTTTGGAAAAATCTAAATGTCCGCTCCAGCTTATTGGCTAAAATCCTTTTTAAAAGGAAAGCATTGGAGGAACAGGCCAAACATTTTGGTAAATTAACCTTCTGTTTCTTGGAGTCAGCTCTGGATTGCTGAGCAATCATGATCCTGTAGCATTCTGAAATCAGCAATTTTCCCTGCCAAAGGTGCTCATGTGTGGTCAGGAGCCCTTCACCAAAAACAGTATTATCTAGACACATCTGTGGTCTCCTTTGAATTCAAACTAAAGCAAAGAGTAGCTGTGTCTTGCTGTCTTCCTCATTTCAGACTCACCCAAATGTGGACAAGAAACTTTTTACTGCTGAATCGCTGCTTGGCTTGAAGAACCCAGAGAAATCATTCCCTATTAACAGTGATGTGGGAGTACTGAAATGGAGGTTGCAGACCACAGAAGAATCTTTCATTCCACTGACAAGTGAGTGCAAGTATGCATGTGTCATTCTTCAGGTGGGATGCTTGAGCCTGGGGTGAATAGGACATGACAGCCCATCTGCTACAACAAGCACTGCCTTCAGCAGAATGTTCTGCTCTTTGATATTGTGCAAGGGAAGACATTTTAGTGCCTCTTCCCTCTGAGATGTTTTATCCAATCCGTGGCTATTTTCAGTAATGCTAGACAATCTGTGTGTTGCTCTGCAATCGCTCAGGTGTGCTGGCAGCTCTGAGGTGATTGACTATTTCTCCTTCATTTAGAGCTCACCTGCATTTCTCTGTCTCTATCTTTCTCCAGAGGCCTGTCCCTGTAAAATAGCGATGGGCAACCAAGGCTAGTGAGTGAACAGCATAAGTTTCTCCCCATCTCAGGGGGTTGCAAGATTGAAATTGGGCATGTGCATTAACCATGACCTCAAGAATAAGATTAAATACGTTGCACTTGATTCCCCTTCTTTATCATACCTTTTCAACACAAGGTGATCCATTAAGGGCAAATTAAATTACAACCAAAAGTAACATAGAGAAACAGAGTGTGTGCATGGTTCTCACAATGGGTTGTGAAATTAACATGCACCTCACACCTTCCCTTGCTTTAAATATGTTTCCCTTCTATTTGCTGAAGGCTGCTTAACTCTCCCCTCTACTCCAGGCTCTGCTCTTCCTCTTCCCTGCTGCCTCCTTCTCTTCCCCTTTCCTTCCAGCATTTCTGGAGTGTGAGAACTGGCTGATTATTGTCCTTGCTACTCCTCCTCCCTCCCAGAACTTGAACCTTCTAATCAGCTGTTGTTTGAGATCCCTGAAGGAGGGGGCAAGAGTGGGGGACTGGGTGAAAATCAGCTGATTCACAGTGCTCCAGAAGTACTGGGAGGGTGGGGGAAAAGTAGGGGACAGGAACAACACATAGATTATCTAGCATTACTGAAAATAGCCCCCTGTAAGTCTGTAAAATATTAACCAGTTAGCTGTTAAGCATTAGCCTAACTGGCATACTTACCTGTTAACTGGAGGGCTGGACCTGGCAGAAGCATGTGAGTGAGAGGTGTGTGGGGGCAAAGAACACGGGAGGGTTGTGTGGACCCCACACAGAACCCGAATGGGCTGCAGGTTGCTTACCACTGCTGTAAAACAAGGTCACATGATCCAACGTGCGGTTTTGTGCCTTTAGTTAACTGCTGGCCATCAGAAAGCGGGAATGGTTGTGACGTTAACATTGAATATGAGCTGCAAGAGGAGAGCCTAGAACTGAATGATGTGGTCATCACAATCCCATTGCCGTAAGTAGGATTTGGGGGTGGGGCCGTGCTCAGCAAGTACCTGTAAATATCCTGTGGGGTTCTTCCCTTTCCAGCAGTCATGGGGGGTAGCACAGGAGTGATGGCAGTCATGCGACATGCGTGTGTCTGCTGTAAATTAGAGTTTGGTTCCCCCACCTGAGGAGCTAAAACTGCTTTTGTTACGCTTCATGGACTGACTGTTTTTCCTCCTTCATGCTCTCACCCATGCTAAAGGCCCTACCAAATTCATGGCCCATTTTGATAATTTCACAATTTTGGGATTTTAAAAATAGTGATTGCAGCTATTTAAATCTGACATTTCAGAGTGTTGTAATTGTAGAGATTAGGGATGTGAACAGTTAACTGCTAAGCCTCACCCTTAACTGGTGGGGGATGGAGCAGCCACCTGCTTGCCAAGAGCAGGGGGTTGCTCCAGCCCTTCGGTTTCTGTGGCAGGTGGGGGCATCCAGCACAGCCAGAGCAGGCCTTACCCTTGTTTACCACTGTGGGCAGGGGCACTCTGGCCTGACCAGCTGCTGCCCACCATGGGGGAGCCCCCTACCATCTCTCATTTAACTAGTTAGCTAATTAAATGGGATTTTGCATCCCTAGTAGAGATTCTGAGCTAGAAAGGACTTGGGTGGAGGGGTGAGTTTTGTAGTACTGCTACCCTTACTTCTGCATAGCAGCGGCACAGAAGTAAGGATGGCATGATAGGATATCGCTGCCCTTATTGCTTTGCTGCTGTCTGCAGAGCCAGGTCTTCAGTCAGCAGCTACCACTCTCCAGCCACCCTGCTCTGAAGGTAGCAGTGCAGAAGTGAGGACAGCATGGTATGGTTTTGCCACTCTTACTTTTGCGCTGCTTCCAGCAGAGGCGCTGCCTTCAGATCTGGGTTCCCTGCCAATAGCTGCCTATCTTTAGCTGCCCAGCTGTGAAGTCAGCACAGAATACCCTTGTGACACCCTCCCTCCCCTGCAATTCCCATTGGTTCAGGACCCCCAAATTGAGAAATGCTGGTCTCCTCTGTGAAATCTATCTTTTTGTCTCTGAATTTGGTTTGTGGAGGGCTTTTAGGTGGTGAGCTGTCCCCGTTGGGGCTGTGACAAGTGTGCCATTACCTGTGTGCAAATGAGCTCATGTTGCTCTGCTGCAGGTCCAGTGTTGGTGCCCCAGTGATTGGAGAGATTGATGGGGAGTATCGCCATGATAGCAGGAGGAATCTCCTCGAATGGTGCCTGCCAGTGATAGATGCCAAAAACAAGAGTGGCAGCCTGGAGTTCAGCATAGCAGGGCAGCCCAATGATTTCTTCCCGGTGCAAGTCTCCTTCGTCTCCAAAAAGAATTACTGCAACATAAAGGTATGGCCACCCCCACTACTTGTGTATCCTTCTGGGGCAGAGCTTGGGCAGCGCTAGCTTGAAGCCTAACGCACTGCAGTCCTCGGCGTGAACAGTTGCAATGGCACACTAATTGTTTTGTGGTAGGTGCGTGGCTCTGCATTTGTAGCACCCACCCAGTTGTGTCAGTGATACTCCTGGAGACTGTCTAGCTCTTGCTTCTCTTTGCTGTCTGTTGCACCATCCTTCGCAGTGCCTCTCCTTAATCCCTCTCTTTCTGCTGGATCTTCTCCAAGAGCAGCCTCTTTATTTGATATTGCTGCAGTTCCCTCTTGCTGCTTTTCTGCCCTTGAGCTATGTGGAGACTACCCTTTGTTCAGTCCGGTGTGTTCTTCCCACCTGACGCTGCTGAAAAAATAGGCAGCAGTGGTGAGGATGATTTGCAGCTGTAGCTATGATTTCTCAGCTTTCTGAAGGCAGGGAGTAGGGCTAGATCACACTAGAGGGGATCCCTCCAGGAAAAAGCTAAGTACTGCCTGAAGTGGTTGCAGTGAATCAGTAGTGCACACAGCTTGATGCTTGAGGCATTATGCTGCCATCTCCTTCAGAATAGACAGATCTTAGGCACCTGTGCCCAAGATGTTTTTTATGAGGCTGGGCATTCATGCTGGTATCCTGGCCAAATTCCAGTTCGGATAATTCCATTCAGCTTTTCTAAAACTTACCCTGCAATTTCAGCTATATCTGAATTTCTTTCTCAGTATCTCTACTAAGCATTAGTTCCACTTGTCCTGAGATATGGTGACTAAAGCAATCCATTTATCACCGTGTTTGAGAAATGTTCTGGGGTGGAAGGCGGAGGATGCTAGATCACCTGAAGCAAATGAAAATTGCCTTTACCTTAGTGTGAAGGCTTGTTTGTATGGGGTAAACAGCCACAGTACAGGGAACTGAAAGCTACTGTTCCATCTGCCTGGTCAAATGGAGCAGCTGCAGTGAGACCTTTCTCCACCTTGAACCTTAACCAGAAGGCACAACTCAGTTGCATCCAGAGTACTCTGAGTACTCTGAGACTTGGTTGTTACCATAAATGAGGTAACTGTCTGGATTCTTATCCACTAAGGACAGCTGGAAACCGAACCTCAAGCTGAAGTTGACCTTGTGGCTCAGAAGTGATGTGCCCAGCTACCATCGCTCTTTTGTCCTGGTTTGAACTGAAAAATCTCATCTGAATTGTGTTTTGGAGACAGAATATCGATTGCTGAACTAACACTGTGTATTATCTCCACAGGTTACCAAAGTGACCCAGGTAGATGGGAACAGCCCCGTAAGGTTTTCCACTGAGACCACCTTCTTAGTGGACAAATATGAAATACTGTAACACCAGCAGCAGGGAGTAACAAATGATTTTTAAAAAAAATTAAAACACAAAAAGGCTGAAGTTTATTTTGAACGTCTGGAACGCCGCAGCCCTCTCTTTGCTTGGACACACGGCTCTGTCTGCCAACTGCAGTGTTCCTGGGTCACGGGCATTCTTTGACAGAGAATTGACATGATCATATGGGGAAAGGCTGCTAATTTCTTTGGCATTCTTTGACAGAGAATTGACGTGATCATATGGGGAAAGGCTGCTAATTTCTTTGGCAGATTTTACTGGACAACAGTAAAGCAGGATCTTCATTGAGAAATCCTGGCTTTGATTCCTCCCCTTCCTCTCTCCCACAAAGCTAGCTGCATAGCTCAGTCCCGGAAAGAAACTACAACTCATTCTCTTCCTTTTTAGTGTATTGAGTTCCGTTTTTGTCATGATTGTTGCCATTTTAATTTATCCCCTGCCTTCAGCCCTTGTTTCCATGGATTTAAATATGCATTAAGATATTCTAAACATGGGCATTATGCATTCTGGATCCTTTTGTCTTGGGAATGGAATTAGCTGATTGGACTTGGCCTCAGTTTTAAAAATGAAGTTTTGGGTGGGTGTAGTAAACATGTTCCTCCTCTGCCTGTATTTGCTGCCTGTTCAACTCTGCTTTTCAGTGGTGGACCTGCACTTGGACCAACTCCCACAGTGAGCTACATGCCTTTGGTGTGAGTTAGATCAGAGTTGTCTCCCAGCTGGCAGAGAATGGAGCTTCTGAATTGATTGGATCCAACTTAGAGGAGTGGAGGAAGTGTACCTGGAAATACTCATATTTGCTGCAATTTCCTGTCACTCTTTGGTGCAGACCCTAGGCCAGGTGTTTAAAGTCATTGTGCCTGGTGTAAGTGAACACCTTTCTTGATCTATTTCAATCTTCCCCAGTTAATTGAGCCCCCATACCTGCTAGTATGCATCTTAGCCCTTCCTAGAAGCTGCTTATAAAAGGGTATGGAGCCTGCTTTGTTCAACCCCAGGTACAGATCTGAATTACTGAAACATGAATATGTTAGACTATGTCTGCTTGGGCCCACATAAGAGCAGAAAGGAGTGATCATGTTGGCACTTATTGATGGCGTTAGGAGGAGGGAAGCTGGGGTTGCAGCACAGAGACTTTAGGTAAAAGTCAAGTACTGGTGCCCTTCTAAGTTTGTCCTGTAGTGTAAGGGCTGCACTCAACCACACTCCGTTGCTCCACAGAAAAGCTGACTAGCTGGAATAGCATTGGCTATGTCATCCCCAGGGAAGCCATGCTCACTAAAAACACTCCCCCCCCCCCCCCACCTTCTTTAGAACCTTTTTTTTGGGGGGGAAGGAAGGGGGGTGACATTGGGTAGTCTCAGACTGTCTACATCTGAGCCGTGCCTGGCTGATTGCATAACTTCAACAAGGAACTTTGCTAACCATCATTGTAGCAAGGCCTCATGGTTCTAGTCAAACATAACTACTTTGCTGGTTTGTGGGTGACAGGAAATGAAGTTTCTAGCTCATGGAAGTCCTAGAAACTTGTGTACTATGCTTCAGTGGAAGAACACTTGTTTTTGAGACTAAGTTCACACCAGTGCTTGTGGGGTTGTCTGCCAAAGAAGTTAGCTGTCTCTCCTCTGTTACCTTAATTGCATTGTGAGGAAATGTAACTCCTGTTTTTTCCATGTGAGGGTGATATGTTCTGGGAGAGGGGAAGCAAATCCTGTCCCGTAGTTAAGTAGACTATGAATCTTAATTCAGTTGTGTTCAAGAGTTGCTTATCTGTATGATTTTAAAACTGAGTCAAGTTTAGTTTCAAACATCAAAGGAGCATTTTTCTTAAATTACTTTGGAGGTAATATTTAAAAAAAGTTTTGTACCCTGTACAATAATGACCTAGGGAATAGAACACATTCCAGTGTACACAAAGAATGCAAGTTCTTTAATCAAATAAAGAGTATTCTAAAAGGAAATCAGCTGAGGCTTTGACTTAAACATGTGCTGGAAGGACTCAGCTTTGATTTGTTCACCCTACACAGCAGGTGGAGCCAATAATACCAGAAAAAATTACCACATCTCCATGAAGCTCATTGGAATAATGAGGAATGGGACAGCTCATGGTCAATTGTTCTCTTTTATTTCCTTTAAAAAAAAATTAAATGTAAGAACAGTAAAAATGGTTGACTGAAACGTCATGTAAGATTTTTGCTTTCCTTGAATCTTTTTCCAGGTTGCATTTTGCTGGGCAGAATTGAATGACCACTTCCCTGTAACACTTCTCAGACTTTCTTGCCATGTTTTATGTGGAGAATCACCTCCAACAGCATCTGCTAGCTCTACTATGTAGGTATGACCTGTGAAAGGCCATGGCAATTACTCTATGTAGACCTTGAGCCCATTATTCCACTCAAATATTAAAGCTGGAAAAAGGGCAGGGAGAGTAGTTTTTAGTGAATACATTTAAAGTATGATTGGGGGGGAAAACCTACGAGGACTTAGGTGTTTTAATTTTGGGTTAACTTGATAGGCATCTGCCTGAGAGTTTTCCTAAGAGCTCTAGCAATAGTTAAGTTGCCTCTCAGCTAAGCCTTGGTCCCCCTTCCTAAAAACCTGAGGCTAATTATTTGTAAAACATAGTGTTTCTCTAATCTGCAGTGACATAGGCAATACGTGACCGGTGCCTGCAGGTGGAGAGGGAGCATTTGCCTTACTGGAATCTGCTACAAGTCTTTGCATGTTATCTAGATTCCTTAAAAGGAAGATGGGAGAGATCACCCTTGGACTGTTTCACTTGTCTCCCCTGTAGTCCCTGCCCTGCACTGGTGTATTATATAAAGAGGTCTTTAATCTGGCAGAGTAGTCTGGAACCAAGAAGTGGAGAATAAATGAGAATGGTGAAGATATTAAAGAACCAACTCTGATAAAAGATAGTTGCCATGAACAGAACCCTGCATGAGACTATTATGGTAATAGGTCCTGTGGGACCTGCAGGATGCCAGTGCCACTGTAGGTCTCTACCTAGCCCTGCACAGAGCTCTGGTGCAAAGACCATGATGTTCTCCCAGCCCCTTCTGTTCCCATCTCTAAACTCTTTATTTCATATTCTTGTTTTTTGCCAAGATGATAAATCATGCAGGAGAACACTGTAAAAATAGTACAATGCCCACTTTTAATACTTTATGGGTCACTTCCAGCCTTCTCTGCCCCTTTAGCTGTTCTGTGGTAAGCATACACTAGCTGATGTCTCTGTACTGTTAGGGATGGCTCTTTCCTGTCCACGCTATGGCTGCTATCCTATTCTTCAGCTGCAATGTACATGAATTCTTCCAGAAGTTACTGGCAGCTATTCACATCCTGCTGTGGGAAAGCTTCAGCTGATGTAAATCTAACTCCTAGACTTTAGATTGCCGCCATAGGGATGTTAAATATTGATGAGTAGTCAATTAACCTCAAGAATTCTTACCAGATACTCAACTAGTCTGTAGTCTGCGGGGGTGGGATGGCAGCCAATGCACTCTGGCCCCACTCCCGAGGAGCCCCCTGCCACTCTGCTGCTGCCTCTATATCAGAGGCAGCAGTGCGGAGTGCCAGGCAGGAGCTGGTCTGTGAGGGGAGCTATTTTAAAAACCAGCTCCCTTTGTGAACTGGCTGCCTGTCGCCCCGTGCTGCAGTAGCGGGGGTGGCAGCAGTCCCTGTTGGGTGCGGAACAGCTCAGCTCCTGGACCCATTGTAAGCTGGGATGCCTTCCCACCTGGCTCCTAATACACTTTAAAGGCAGAGCTGCAGTAGGGATAGGTCCTGGACCTGATGCAAGCCACAACTGAACTGGGCTGCTGGCCAGCCTGCTTAAACTTACTGACGGGGGAAAGGGCAAGACACCCTCAGACCCTCCTAGGGAAGGTTTTTTTCCTTGTGATAGAATGCATCCACACTAGCAGCAGGGTACACGGAGCGCAGTGTACTTTGGATAGTTATCCCACTATGCAAACAGCATAGGGTGTTTTGGGAAGTTTGCTATGCCATCATACAGCAGATACAGCATCACTTTTTGTTGGTTTCTGAATCCCATAATTCCATCTTTAATAGACTGCATGACGAGAAGAGTGGGAAGACAGAGATAGCATCTTTGGGAAGTGTGTGTGTGGGTGGGGGGGAGTGTACATGTGAGAAACAAGACAGTGTGGGTGTTGGGATAATACAGATTGGGCCTCCTTCGTCTGGCACCCTTGGGACCTGAGCTGTACTGAACCAGGGAATTTGCCAGGCTAGGGGCGATCATTGCTCTCCTGTTGGCTGCTCTGCTCCTAGGCTCCTCTCCCTCAGGCTCCCTGCCCTGCAGTTGGCCCCACTAATGCTGGCCTGGTACCGGCTCCTCACCCTGCTGCCTGCACCCTGCCCCAAGGTCTCTTGGAGTTCCTGACAGGGACAGCCTGGCTGCTGACACTTCTAGGCTGGGGCCATCCAGACACTGCCAGCCCCACTGCTGCTAAGGCTTTGCCCTGCCACTCTGTGCCACGGCTAGGGCTAGCCCTGCTGCCACTGGGAACTCTGGGGTTCCCCAGCTGGAGCCACTTGTCCCTGCTAGCTTCAGCTGTGGGTTCTGTGGCTGAGGCTGCTCAATCCAGACCTGCTGCCATCGGAGGTATCCTGGAGTTCCAAGCTGGGCCACCACCAGCCCTGCTCCCCTGAGGTGGTGGGGAAGGGATCCCCCACTGGGCTGCCTGCCACCAGAAGCCCCACTACAGCTGGGATTCCCCAGCTGCTGGGCCCAGCTGGGGCTCCCTAACCTGCATTCTCTCATCCTTGCTGGACCACGGATGTTGCCAGACCAGAGAATTCCAGATTTGGGAGGTTTAACATGAAGATGTTTTGAGGGAGAGTATGTCTGTATGGTGTGTCTGCATCCAGCCTGGGCAAAATGCAGCCTGTGGGCCAGATGCAGCCCACCAAACAACCAGCTCTGGCTCGCAGATGCTGCACTCTCTCCCAGGCAGGCTTCCTGCTTGTCTTGCTTCACCTGCACACTGCTCAGAAATGTGGTTCTAGGGCAGTTTTTCTTTAAAAACTTCCGGAGGGGAGAGCGGAAAGCTTTAGGAGTCACTCCTGCCCCCAGCACAATCCCATTGGCCAGTTTCTAGTCAGAAACCAACCAATGGGAGCTGCCTCTTTCAATAACAGGTAGCCAAGATGCACAGGGGGCTCCAGAGCACATGGCTGCAGCCTCGGGGAGGGCAGCAGTGTGATTAATTAGCCATGTCCAGTCAGAGGTTCAGGGCTTCATGTGGGGCTGATTAATCACCTGTGAAGCTGTGATGTTAAGTGGCTTATAAGGAACACTAGCAGGGATGCTGATTCAGAAAGGGGCTGCTGAGTGGTAAGTCTCCTGGTCAGACCCTACCTCTGCCCTCCACTCCACACCCAAATCCTCTGCCCCCCTCCCAGATCTAGCACCCCAGTCCTCTGCCCCAGATCAGTCCCCTCCTGTCCTAGCTCACAATCCAAATCCCTGCATCCTCTCCTGTACCCCAATTTCCTGTCCTATGTCAAAGTCCAACCCCTTGCATTCCAGTCCAGTGCCCCAGGTCACAATTGCCTCCTTCACCCAAACTCCCTCCTTTACCCCAAGCTCCCTTTTGTACCCAACCTCCATCCTAGACCCTACACCACCTCCATTAATATCATGGAAGACTGTAGACCTTGACCACTTTCCAAATTCTTGGAGTGCCTTGCCCCCCAACAAAAATTATTGCTCACCTCTGCTCTTAAGTTTACACAGCTGCCTCAGCAGTCAACCCTGGGGGTTGAGGATACCCTTCCCACCATCAGTCCCTCCCCCATTCCATGTTGTTAATTCTGAGATTCCCTCTTAGTTTTCCTAGCCTCCTTAGCTACCGAGAAGTAGTACCCTCCACAGTTCTGACAGTTCTCCATGCTGAGAAATGTTAGAACTTCCCAGAGCTTTGAAAGGGGAAAAGTAAATGTGTACCTAGATGTAGGGCAACCAAGTTCAAAATTGTGAACACACCATGGGCATTTGTGAGATCCTGGGGGAGGCTAGTGTCAGCATAACAAAACTGCAGCATCTATACTGATACATTATTGCTTTAACTTTGCTGCCAAAAGCTCTGTGCTTTTCATCAAGGTGGTTTTGTCAGCAGAAGAGCACAGTTTTGCTGCCAAAAGTAGGTTTGTAGCATGCATGCCTCTATCGTTTTATTGGCAAAAGCTGACCATTTTTATCCCTTAGTCCTTCCTCAGTTCTGCCCATTGAATTACCAGTAAGAAATTGGTTCTCCATACAGACCTCTCCGTAGCTTCATGTGTCTGGAATGTGACTACAGAAGACTGGACAATAGTAGTGTCTAATTGCTGAGTAGTGAGCAAAACATGTCTCTGCAGCCACTGCCCAGTTTAACTCCTAGCTGACTCTGCTCAAAGAGTTCTAGTGAAGATTGGCACCAGCTTACTATTTCTGAAAATAATGTCCTGTCCAAATCCCTGAACACACCTGGGCCCTTGAACTAATTCTGTTTGTGTTGGATGAAAAAGCAAAGAAAGATGAGCAAATTCCACAAAGTGGGAGGTCTTGTATTGCATGTGGTCATTTCAGCTGTTCTATTCAGAACATTTCCTGAGCTCCCAGGTCAGGGTGCTTCTTTATAACAGGGAGGGGGTTTTTGGGTGGCCAAGAGATGATGTAATTTAAACTATAAATGGATCTATTTATTTTTAGTTAGTTGGGCTTTAATTTGGAAAATGTTTGGAGAGAGGTATTGTTTATCCCTCTTCTTGGACAGCAGCTGGCGTTGTTGCTATCTGAGGCAGGATAATTTAGCTTTAAATTCCTATGAACTGTGAGCATAACTAGTGTGATAGTTACCACATCTGCACCTTTTAAAAACCCAGCATTTATGTCTATTTAGATTGTCAGCTCATGGAGACGGAGTAATTTACTATGCATTTATTGAATGCTAAAACACTACAGTTCTGATATGGTGTTAAGTCTAGAGCTACCTTGAGGTGAAGAGCTAAAACCTCACCAATCCCCATGTACATAGTATGTCTCCTTGGTGGATTTTGAAAATAATGACTAGTTTGGCCAAGTTTACACTGTTTATCCTGCATATGTTTGGAACAGACTGCAAGTTGATGCTGTTTCCAAAGTCAAGTGTCAGGCAGGGCCCAAGTATCTGTTCCTGCTCACTTCTCCCCCTTCTAGGAAACTTTTAAGTGGCTGAAAGATTTTTCTCTCATGCTTGTTCTCATCCCCCAAATCTTGGATGTCTCAGCTGTAGGGCCCATTGCCTAACTGAAAAGGCAGGGCTTGATAGACTCCAGCTGTTGACTTGTGGCAGTGTCCAGTTTACGCAATAACTATGGGAACAGGAAGCTCAGGCTGCATTGCACTGTGCTTTTGTCATGTTATTTGTCAGACTGGACCTGACTAGGGTGTCTGGCAGTTCCTCCTGTCCTCAGCTGCTCCTCTGTAGTACTGTGCCTTGCTCATTTTAGGGCTTCCAAGCTTGAGATGCTGAAATAGCTGCTGAGCTGAAAGACGTGTTGGGCTGTAGTGACTTGTGCCCTGTGTTCTGTCAGGCTAAGTTTCCCTTTTACACAGCTTTGGGAGAGCTCAAAGGCCCAGCTGGCCCATGAGTGACTCAGAGGAGAGAGGGGGACAGGAGCATTTCAAGGGGTTCTGTCTCTGAATTGTGGGAATCTGTGCCTTAATTTTCTTTTTTCCCGTTCTGAAAAGCCATGCGAGACCTTCACAAACCTGTCCAGGATTGGTCTGTGAATGGGCTAGTCAAATCGCTGCTGCATCATATTCCACTGCGAGTGAGGGTCCTCTTGGCAGGGCACAGCTAGAGAGTTTGTTGCTAGGAAAGGAAGATCTATTTTTGGATCTGGGTCTAAGTCAGCAGCAGTAGGAAAGCTCCTTGCACTCTTTGCATCTTACCATGAAAAGGAAAGGGATGGAAAAGAATAAGAAGGGTGAAGTAGGAGCCAGACTCCGGTCTCTCCCAAGAGGGTAAACTGCTATAACTGGGCAGTAGTAGCATGTCCATGTATCTACAGCTGTTTGCCCCATCTAGGCAGTCAGCTCTACTCTCAGTTCTCCTGGGAACAGGGAGACTGCGTTACAGATGTTGCTTACAGGAGCTGAGAACTGGTAACTTCTGAGTCTGTGAGAGGAACCTGAATTGATTCCTTGGGTCTTTGTGATCAGTGTCTTTCAGGGAAGTAGTCCAAATCCTCCCTGGCCAATCTTTCTATGGAAAACCTACCAGCCACTGAGGGACAATCGCCGCCATGTGCATATCCACTCTGCTATGACTGTTAAAATGCTCATTATGTACCAACGTATTTTGTGACACTTTTACGCCAGGCACTTTCAATAAGTTGTGATTGACTCCCGATGTACAAAAGCTTCCCTCGAACCCGCTGGAGTGTGAATTTTAGATTTCAAACATTCGCTTTAATGAAACGCGGCTCTAGCTGTGTCGCTCCCCGCGGCGGAGGGCGGGGGAGGCGCTGGTGTTTGCAAAGAGCCTGTGCGGGGCGCCGCGCTAGTAACCACAGCCCGGGGCTCTCCAGAAGTGACTCCGCATCGCTGCAGGGCGGGGAGAAGGAAAGGGGCTGGGAGGCAGGGACCCGCGGCGAGTCCCGGGGGGAGGCTGCGCCCCCTCCCGCCTGCAGCGCGCGGCCAGCCACGAGCCCCGCGCGCCCGCCGGGTGGCAGCTGCCTCCCGCGCTCCGCCCCCCTCGCGCCAGCGGTGGGCGGTGACCGGGCCGCTCGCGGCTGCTCTGAGGGGACCTCGGGGCGCGGACCGGCCAGGTAAGGGGCGTCGCGGGCCCCCCGTGGCGGTGGCGGCCCGGGGGTCGGGCGGGCGGGAAGCGGCGGCCTTGCCGCGCTGGCACTTGGCGTGTGGCACCGGGGCCCCGCCCCCGCCCCGCCCCGCATTCCCCACATTCTCGGCCGGATCCGCCGCGGCAAGTCCCTGGCCCGCAGCCGCCGCTCCCCGCGGGGTCCTCACAGCCCCTGGCCTGGGGCGCCTCCTTCCCGGCCGCCCGCGGCGGGGGTCGAGTCAAAGCCCGCGCGCCGCGCTCCGGCCAGGGCTGCTCGGGCGCGGGGCCTGGGGGGGCGGTAGAACGACACCCGGCTCCCTGCGCTTCACTCGCGCGGCCCCTCAGCCCGGCGCGCCCCTGACGTGTCCCCGCGGCCGCTTGGGATGCAGGCCAGGTGCTGATCTGAGACCGGGGTACCAGCGCGGGCTCCGGGGCGGGGGCAGCAGCAGGGGGAGCCCGAGGGCAGGGGCAGCCGCGGTGCTGCGAATGGAAGGAGATGGGTCGGGTTGCCCAAACTCGGACCCTTGCTCGGTTCCAAAGACAGAAGAAAGATCGATCTGATTAATCCTTGGAGACCGCAGTCCTGTTCCTAAGCACCCACCTGCCTGCAAGCACCGTGTGACACAACTCAACTACCCCAGACTAACACGGCTACATTTCTATCACAACTTTAGCTCTGTTACCTGAAGAGTCTTTGTATATTAGGTGCCCTATTCAATTGAACATCGGAGCCTGATACATTTGAATAAATCTTTGTGGGGACTGGCTCAACCCTGCTCCAGTGGGAGGCACCACTTGGTTTATGGTTTCTTTTTGTCACTTTGGATGCCTCCTCTCCCATTGTGTCCCCGTAGCATTAGAAAGCAGGTGTCTATTTAGACTCCCAAATCTCCCTGGTTAATAGTACCTGGTGCTTGAAGGCTGTAGGGGGGATGGCTCTTGGACCTGGGGCTGGAGCTGGCAGCTGTGCAAGCTTTAATGAGCCCAGCAGGGGAGCTCCTTTCTCCCAGGAGCTGAGATCAGTGGGTGGAGTAGAGAATTTTGTGTCTCAGTGTAACTATCTTGGAGCTGATTTATGTTACTGTTATTGCCTGATGTGTTGTGTCGTCTTGGCAACATGCGACCAAGGCTCCACTGTATGTAGTTTTTGGGATGGAAAGTCTAGTGGGTGTTTCTACTTAGAAGGAGTCTCGGAGTAGGCTAGCCTCTTTGCTGGGTCCCACATCAGCAATGACATGGACAACTGTGTGCCAAGAGGGGATCAGAACAAGTACTGTAGCTGAAACCCCAGCCACAGGGAGCACAGGCCTTTGAGATAAGATCAGATCAAAACAGCTGATTTAAATCCAGGCTTTGGGGCCAAACTGCACTTTCCAACCCACTCATCTCAACATACTGAAATGTGGAGTGGGGAGCTTGGGTCAACTCCATGGTTTTCTGACCATTGCATTGTCATGGATTTGAGTGCAGGCTGCAAACTTGGATTTGGGTCAGGAGAGCAGGTTGTAAGCCACCTCTGATTTATTTAAAAGGGGTGTCTGAATGTGACATTTGCAGTCTTTGGTGTGTGCTGTGGGCTTGATCAGAATTTGGGACCCTCTCTGCCCCAGTATGCTGCTTTTTCTGGCAATTCCAGTATAAATCCTCCTTGTCTAGGGTTCTCTCAGCCTTGCTTCAAGGATCCAGAGTCTCTTTGTCTATACATACATGGAAATGACACTCTGAAGATCATAAAAATGGTCATATTGGGTAAGAACAAAGGTCCATCTTGCCCAGTATTTTGTCTTCCAACAGTGGCCAATGCCAGGTGCCCTGGAGAGAATGAACAGAACAGATAATCATCAAATGATCCATCCCTGATTGTTCATTTCCAGTATCTGACAAACAGAGGCTAGGGACACTATTCCTGCCCATCCTGGCTAGTAGCTATTGATAGACCTATCATCCATTAATCTATCTTGCTCTTTTTTGAACCCTATTAAAGACCTGGCCTTAACAACATCCTCTGGCAAGGAGTTCCACAGGTTGACTGCGCTGTGTGAAGAAATACTTCCTTTTGTTTGTTTTAAACCTGCTATTTAATAATTCCATTTCTTGTATTACAACTTTTCCTTATCTACTTTCTTCAGACCATCTATGTTTTTATAGCCCTCTATCATATCCCTTTTAGTCTTCTTTTTTCTAGCTGAAAAGTCCCAGTTTTATTAATCTCTCCTCATATGGCAGCTTTTCTATACCTCTGATAATTTTTGTCACACTTCTGAACTATTTCCACTCCCAAAATACCTTTTTTGAGACGAGGCGACCACATCTACACAGCAGAGCTGAAGTTGGAATAAGCCATGCAACTTCAGCTACGTCAGTTGCACAGCGGAAGTCGAAATAGCTTAATTCAGCTTTTGGTGCTGTCTACATAGCAGGAAGTCGAAGGAAGAACACTCTTCCTTCGACTTCCCTTTGGGGGATGTTAAATTTTGATTAGTTGATAAGGGCTCCTCCGCCTTTGAAGTGTAGCAACAGCCTTAGGGCTGTTGCTACACTTCAAAGGCAAAAGTGCTACAGGGAGCCCTGGGGCCAGTGGGACAGCCCCCCACTGGCCCTGTGCTCCCTGGGTTGTTTCAAAGTGTCAGTGCCACATGGAGCCTGGGGTCAGCTTAGGACTCCCCACTGAGGAGCCTGACACCGGAATCCCCATAGCGTTTCAAAGTGGCAGTGCTGCATGAAGCCCGGGGTCCACATGCGAGTCTCCAGCTGATCCCAGGCTCCATGCGGCGCTGCCACTTTGAAGCACCCTCTCTTACCTCCCCCTTTCTGATAGAGATAACAAAGGGGGGAGGGAATGAATAGTCGACTAGTGTGTTGACTGTCCGATAAACAGAGCTGATTGGGTTTTGCTGATTAATAACCTGTGAAGCTGTGCCGCCCTGCAGCTTAGAGGGAACACTGGTCCTGGGCTGTGTACACCCAGCAAGAAGACTTATCTGGCTGCTGGCTCTTGAACCTATACAGATCTGGCAAATATTTTGATTGTCCTCACTGGTCCCAGGTGAGGCCCAGGTAGAAACTGTGTGGCTGTGTCTACACTGGCAGCTTCTTGAGCAATAACAGTTGTTCTTGCGCAAAAACTTGCCTTCTGTCTACACTGCACGAGCATTCTTGCGCAAGTACATTTACAGTATAGCATTGTAAAACAGGGCTTCTTCCAGAAGAGTTATTCCTCTCTCCACGAGAAATAAGTCCTCTTGCGCAAGAGCTCTTGCACAAGAGGGCAGTATAGACAGGCAACATGAATTTCTTGCTCAAGAAACCCCTACGGTTAAAATGGCCATCAGAGCTTTCTTGCGCAAGAAAGCGTCCACACTGCCATGGATGCTCTTGCGCAAAAGCACATCTTTTGCACAAAAGCACATGCCAGTGTAGACGCACTCTCGTGGAAGATTTTTTGCACAAGAACTCTTCTGCAAAACAGTTCTTGCATAAGAAGCTGCCAGTGTAGACGTAGCCTGGGTGTTGGTTTGGCTCTTTTATCATTGGATGCTGACTCAGAATATTTGAGTGAGGTGTGCTCCATGTTTTAATTGGATTGAATCTCATTCCAAATTGGGTATGGTGTCTGTTTTGACCAAATATGTTCCCCCTCCTTCACTGTCCCTTCTGAGTTAGGGATGTAAAAGGTTAACTAGTTACCTGGCATGCATTCCTTTGCTAATCGGTGGGGATGGGGGGACTGTGTTGTGTGAAGAATATGGCAGACGTGGTCTGGTCTGGCCAGAGTAGCTGCCCTGCCCATGACATGGTGCAGCGGATTCAGTCTGGCTTCGCTGGAGCAGCCTGCATCTGCAACACAGTGCAGTGGACTCAGTCTGGCTGGAGCAACCCCGCTGCCGGTGGCACGTTGTGGCAGACTATGCCCCATCTGGCCAGAGCAGCTCCCTCACCTGTGGCATGGTGTGGCAGACTCTGCCTGGCCTGGTGAGAACAGCCTGCAGCATGGCGGGCCCAGGCAGGTTGGAGCAGCCCCTTGCCTTGGGATCATGGCTAATCAGTTAAAATTGCATTTAACCGGTTAACTTTATAACCAGGATTTTATATCCTTAATCTGAGTTTAGCCTAGTCACAGCGACTGGCTTTAGGATTTTTCAGACATTGCGACATTGGCTCCATATTAGTCCTTGCCTGTCAGGCCCTTGCTACAATTTAGTTACTGTGGGCTTCCTGGCTCAAGTCCCCTTCCCGCCCACGTTTGTCTTAAAGACAATGTGCCGCCTCCGACATTCTCAGGCTGGAAGCAGAACAGCCCATTGCTCACTGGGACTGGGTGGCAGCTTTGATTCCTTAAACACATTAGCAGATGTGTAATGAATGTGCAGCCAAGCTGAATGCAGGGTCTGGATACTGGGTGGTGTAGCCATTAACTCAGCTGTTCTGACTGCCTCCAAGTGACTCACTGAAGGGAATAGCAGGTGTGGGGAAGAAAGAAGTCAGGGATGTTTTATTCCATGGTATATGTATAACTTAGGATGCTGCAACTCCTTGTGAGTTACCCAGGTCCTCTCCTCCAATGTGTTCCCTTTGACACATCCACAGTCAGCCATTAGAGGATGATAGACATTGTCCAGGTTCCACATGGTGTGTGTAGATGTACGCATGGCCAAATACTATTCTTGGGCACACCCTCACCTCCATACTCCAGGTGTGTTTGCAGGCTGAGTCCAACCTGCGCTCCATAGCTGCATATACAATTAAATGGGAGCATCTTCCCCTTGTGTTTTGTTGGTTTTAAGTAAGATAATAGCAAGTCCTATCTATGGGGTGCTTTATGAATATAAACTAACCCAGGATCACAGTGTCATTGGAGGCAGGACAAGGTTATTATCCCAGTGGGGGAACTCAGTCACAGAGAAGGGAAATGACTTGCTGGATGTGAGTTGCTGGAGGTGTGGTATGCATTCTTCTCTCTTGCTTGGAGTGGAGTGCAGTTACCCAAAGCTACTGTCGCTACCTCATTTGGAGGCTCATGTGATGATACACAGGAAGAAGGAAAGGTGAGCACCTTAGAAGGCAGTATCTGAGTTGAATGAGCCAGAGAGGCCTCAAAGGGAAACAAACTTGATGAGACACCCAGGAGCCAGGCCTGGACAAAGAGTTTGCAGGGCCCAAGGCAGTTGGCTGTGTCACACAGCCGGGCGGCTCCCAGCCAGGGCAGTGAGTGAGTGGGTGGGCGCCAGGCAGCACAGGGATCAGAAGGTGCAGGGCCCAAGGCAACCTCCTTGCTTGCCTTGCCCAAGGCCAGGCCTTCCAGGAGCAATCCTCCTTCCCCTACCCTCCCAAAGCAAAACTAGGCTCCCACCCCTACCATTGCAGTTCAGAGTGTTGCCACTGATAGCCCCAGCCCAAGATAAAAAAGCAGAAGGGATTCAGCCACAGGGCCACTTGGCCCCTTTGGTTCTACCTGATGCTTCAGCCTGCCGTCCCTTCCATGCATTGTCTGGTTCACTGGCATTTGAGTGCAACCCCCAGCTTGGGTTGTAAAATATTTTTAACTAGAAGATTTACCCAGCGTTGCTTAGGTCCTTCGCTCAATTCATTTTTGTTTTTCTTCATTTAAATCATTGCCCTGGGGTGGGGCTGAGGACGAGGGGTTCATTATGCAGGCTGCCCCAAGGAGAAAGGACTTCCCCAGCCCTCTCTAACCTCAGCAGCTTGGGGCCAAGTGAGAAGCACCTCTCCATGGCCGCTGCAACTCCAGCAGGCACAGTTGGTGGAGGGTTGCGTGTCCCCTGTATGGAGCAGATCCAGGTTCTTCTGCCCCCTATGCTCCCTGGTCAGATTGAGAAATGGAGCAAACTGGGCACTTTCCCCTCGCTCCCTGATGAAGTGGAACAGCCGGCAATATTCCTGTATGAATTGGGGGAGCTCCAGCCCCCCTTTCCACTCTAAAGGGCTCCTAGGGGGTGGGAGACTCAGGGCTTGGAGCAGTATTGGAAGTGGGAGGATGTACCTCCATCCAGCTCCTTTCACCTACCTGGTGAATCTGTCTTTCTTCGGTATGGTTTTATGCATCCCTGTACAAATCGGGGTGGCAGGAGCTCCCAGCACAACCAAATCCTTACTTTGGTTTAAGTCATGATAAGAGTAAGCTACATACCAGAGTTGGTGTTCCTAGCTCTTACAATTTAGGAGGAAAAGCTTCAGAGGGGTGGCTGAGTTAGTCTGTAACAGGAACAACTTAAAAAACAACAAATAGACTAGTAGCACCTTAAATGTTTTGTTAGTCTTTAAGGTGCTGCTAGTCTATTTGTTGTTTTTTAAGTTTTTCCTGTTTAGGAGGCGTTCTTGAACATAAGAACAGCCGTACTGCGTCAGACCAAAGATCCATCTAGCCCAGTATCCTGTCTGCCGACAGTAGCCAGCACAAGGTGCCCCAGAGAAGGTGGACCGAAGACAATGATCAAGCAATTTGTCTCCTGCCAACTCTCTCCAGCCTCTGACAAATAGAGGCCAGGGACACCAATTCTATCCCCTGGCTAATAGCCTTTTATGGACCTAACCTCCATGAAATTATCTAGCTTCTCTTTAAACTCTGTTCTAGTCCTAGCCTTCACAGCCTCCTCTGGCAAGGAGTTCCACAGGTTGACTACACGCGGTATGAAGAAGAACTTTCTTTTATTAGTTTTAAACCTGCTACCCATTAATTTCATTTGGTGTCCTCTAGTTCTTCTATTATGGGAACTAAAAAATAACTTTTCTTTATCCGCCCTCTCCACACCACTCATGATTTTATAGACCTCTATCATATCCCCCCTTAGTCTCCTCTTTTCTAAACTGAAAAGAGTGGACGGACAGACAGATTTACTCAGACAGACAAACTCTCTCAAATATATAGTACATTTTTATGCCTGAGTAAGGGATTTGGCAGAGTGGATGTGAGAGGGATCCCAGGGCTGGAATAGAGGACAGAATTGAGAGCAGTGGCAGAGCTGGGTAGGATCCCAGTGCTGAAGCAGTAGGGGAACTATTGGTTGAAATGAGGGACTTAGGCAGAGCTGTAAGGTGTATGTGTGTGGGTGGGGGGGTCCAGTGCTGGACTAGCAAGAAGGTTATGTGATGGAATTAAGGAGAATTTGCAGCTGTGGGATGGAGGAGGCAGCTTAGGAGGGTGTGAGTCAGAATTGAATGGTACTGGCTGAGCAAGTCTGTTAATTTTTGTGGGTGGCCTCGTGCATCCATCCTCCTTCCTTTGAGGTGAAGACCTCCACCTCGCTTCTCCTCCCACACTCACCTCTTCCCTTCTTGGAAAGAACAGAGGGCTTTTTCTTAACTTTTAAAATAATTTTGTGTAGGGATTTATTTCTGTGGGAATTGAAGACAGGAGCCCTGTGGATGCCAAGGAAGGGAACAAGCAGGCAGAGTGTGAGGGGTGAGCATGGTCCATGCTGTATGGGAAAGCTCTGGGATTGCTTTTCTGGTGACTGTTGCTATTTTGTGGTAGCTGAGCCCGACCCTTTGGCATTTGCAGCTTGTGCCTCTTTTCGTGTCAGGAACAAGTGAAGTGTTTTGCAGGCTGCTGTGAGAGAAGAAAGGCGGCCTTGTTGCTGTCAGAGGTGGGGCACTCATCTGGGTTGGGCCTTCCTCCCTTGCTAGCGTTCCAAGAACAGAGTCTGCTTGTGAAGAGCAGAAGTCACCCTTTGTGCCGGGGCTTCTTGGAGGTGAGGTGAAGGGTTGGGATGGGGGGGCGTGGAAGAATCATGAAGTATTCCCTGCGGGGGGGGGGGTCCCCAATTCCTTATTTCCTTGCACTGGGGTGCTCTCTTTGGAGAGCCTTGGAGATAGCCTGTCTCCCGCAAGGATTCCAGCTGGGACTCTGGGATAGGGGAGATAGCATCAAATCTTTGTGGAGAGCTCTGGGAATCAGTATCCCCCTTCTCTGGAAAGCAGTAAAATCTCTAATAAGGATCATAGCATCGCTGTGATTATGGGTCATGCGAAGCAGCCTGATAGGTAGTGTGAGAGCAAGAAAACTGGTCTTGTCTTCTAGTTAGAGAGGGATGGGAGAGGAATTAGGACTCCTGGATTCTATTCCTGATGTGTGGAGGGGAGAGGAATCTAGTGATTAAAGCCGAAGGGTTGTGTGTATGGAGAGTCTGAGAGTCGGGACTCATGAGTTCTAGTTCTGGTTCTGGGATAGAAGAGGTACCTAGTGGTTAGAGCTAAGGTGGCAGGCCTGGGAGACAGGACTCCTGGGTTCTATCCCCAGCTCTGTTATAGACTGCTGTGGTTACTTTCCCTCTCAGTGCTGGAGTTCCCCCTCCATTTGTAAAGGTGGTACCTGCCTCATGGGAGCTGGGTGAGTTTGGTGCTGCCATGTCCAGATGGGTGGAAGGTGCCAGACCATGGCCCAGTGTGACACTTGTCCCTGATCCAACACTGACTCTATGGAGTTGGCTGGAATTTTGTAGCCTGCTGTGGTTGGAAGGGGTTAATCTCCAAGCAGGATTCCATCCTGGCCTCCCTCTCTTCCTATTCAAGAGTCCAGCCCCCTGCCTGCCTTTCCTCTGGCCCAGCTGCAGCCAAGAACTTGCAGCTGGCTGCGGTTGCTTTTGGGGAGTAGGGATTAGGGCGGCTGTGGGCCCTGCTGACCTGGCTCTCCTTATTGTGATCTCCTGCCTTGGCATGTCTTGTCGCCTCCCCAGGGAGCTGTCAGTACATACTTGTTTTCTTGGACTTCTTGGACTTCTCCCGCAGCTCGAGTAGGTTGTGCCCCAAGGCTGTAGTGTGAGCAAAGAACAGGGACATGAATGCTGTGCCACTGATGCTTGGCCCAGTGCCAAGGTGAGGATTCAAGGGCAGGTAAGGTCCTCAAAACCATACTGTGGCTCGGGGTATGGCTTGTGTGTATTGGAACGGGAAGATCAAATAAATGCTAAGGCTAGTCCTTCCTAGTGCTCAGGGTTCTAATAGGGCCCTTCCCCTGCCAGCATGAGGGCTCAAAGTCTGATTTGAGGGGGGATAGAGCCAAGACTCAATGAGAGTTCCACTAAATATATGGGGTGGCTCTGGCCCAATAGGTGGCTGGGGCAGGCTCAGCTGCATAGTAGCGAATGATGGCTGAGCATGTCCTAGAGAGCTCCAAACTGCTCCCTTAATATGTTATGTGGATGCCCCGTTTCCCTCTGCCTGACCCTATTACTGTATCTCCTACTCTGCCTCCCCTGCCCCGACTCCAGTGCCACATCTTTCCTCTACCTCCTTTCTCTACTCCCAGTGCCACGTCCCACAGGAAAGGCCCTGGCTGCACAGCCCACACAGGAAATCTCATTTAGCTGATTGGAAACTTCTTTTGCAGCCATGGGAAAGTGGCAGCAAATGGAGAGAAGCCCTGGAAGTAATGAGTTAGTGCCCCCTCTCCAACTTGTTTGCACATACTGGCCCTCTTTGCAGCAAGGGCTAGTCCTGTACCTCAGTAGGTGTAGGCTTACATATGAGAAATAGGGAGTGAAAGAAACAGCACTGCATTACTGCCCAGACAGTGAGATGAGGTCCAGCTGTGGTGGCTTACAGAGGCAGGAGCTCAGCCCTTCTGACAGCCAGACCCACATAAATCTTTCTGACTCTAACCCCAGAGCTATCATTCAGCTTCATGTCCAATCTCATGCCCTTTTACAAATAATGTTTCCAAGCTCAGTTCCCTTGCTCCATACCCGGAGCCCAGCTTAGAGGGCAGCCTGGCATTTCTTGGTGTCATCAAGGGCTGTTATGAAAATTGTGCCAATATAGGCATTTGGGTTTGCATTATGTCTGGTCTTGCTCCCTGATGTAGTACTCTTTCTGCTGCCTCTTCTGGAGGGAACCAGGGCTTGTGAGCTTATGTTTGTTTTTGTTCTTTCCTAGCCCTGGAGTCACCACTGTCTTTTTTCCAGCCTTTCATTTTTTCCACAATGTGTAATAACTACCCACCAGTTCCCACTCTTCCCGGCTGGCCTATGTACTCTTGTAACACCAGCAGGCAGAACCAAATCTGGGACCTCCGGAGCTTAGTGCATGAACCTCTACAATGTGAACTAAAAGCCAGCTGGCTCTCAGCTAAGACTGTAGAGCAAACTCGTGCTCTCTCGCTGTAAGTGGTCTGCGTGCCAATAGATGGGACAGTAGGTGTATAGGTTACACTCTCACTCTGGATATGGCTTGTGCTAACCATGCTTGCTTTGACCTTGCTTCACTGGTCAAAGCCTGAGGATCTGGGGAGCTAGGATTGCTAGGGCAGCCTGTAGATAGCTCTGTCTCTAGGGCGAGTAGGAGAAGCCCAGACTTCACCCATCTGAGGGTATGTCTACACTACAGAGTTTTGTCAGAAAAACGTCCGTTTTTGAGGAACATCCACACTGCAATTGCATTCTTCCGCAAGAAAATCGAAAGATCGGAGGGGTTTTTCCAGCATTGGTAATCCTCATTCTACGAAGAAGCCTTTTGCGAAAAAGTTCTTTTGCAAAAAGGCATGTGTGGACGGGGAAGAGGGAGTTCTTTTAGAAGGAGAGGTAAGAGGAAAAAGCACAGGTGCCCTGTGTAGAGTTCAGTGTGTTTTCATGAAAGCATATTGGGACTCTTGGAAATGTCAGTGGCTACATTCATGAACCTTGTTCTCTGTTGGGAGTAACAGGAGAAGGCTAAGTCCATACTATCACTTGCAATGTAAGCCTGTAGATGGAGAACTGTTGTCATACAATGTGTCCCGCTTTTACTGATTCATATATGATGTAGTTCTTCCTTAATATCAGCCAAATAGTGTATTACAAGAGCAGAGGCCTGGTTGGGGAAAAAGGGTCAGAGCTGCCTCCTCCCCCCCCACAACAGTGACCAGCAACTCTAATTCCTACTGGACAGTCCATCTACAGTTCTATTAGTGTCTGGCATCCCTGTCTGAGTCCCTGCATTGTGGGGATTCAATAGTCTGGTGCATCTTTCCATTTCTGAACAACCCAGTACAATGCTCTTCCATCTGATTGATTTATCTGCAACTCCTGGTGGAAGAAGTGATGGCTCCGTCATTTGCAGAATTTCCATCAGATTGGCCAAAGAGCTAGTGTTAAAGGAGAGCACTGTGGCTCTTGCTGGGAAGCAGGAAGCCGAAAGGCCCAGCAGATCTCAGCCTTCTCCAGAATCTTTAACCTTATTTTGAAACTACCTATGCCTTTGTACGTACATGTACTTACAAAGTGATTCTTGCTAAAAGTGCAGACTTCTATCCCCTAACCTGCACTAAGACACCCCAAAATTGTGGACAGACCTTATAATTATGTTTTAATCCCACGAGCCATGGGGTCTGGAGTGGGGGAGCTCACAGGACCCAATGATCCACAGGCCAAATGGGGTGAAGTCTCTGACTCACAAACTGTCCATTCTTAGATCTGCTCTGGAAGCTCTTATAGACCAGGCCTGCAAGAAAAGGGTTACTGCTGCCATTCTGCTATAGGGTGATCTAAAGATGGAAATGTGGGATGCATGGAGTAGGGGGCAAATTTAGAAATTATAGCCTGGCTCAGGCTGTTAAACTGGCCAAAGTGGTCTGAGTTCCAGAGTCCAGGAAGTCATTGACTTGTGAGGTCAGTTTCCTTTCCAAGCTGCTTTACTTAATTCTTTCCACAAGAACTGAGACCCTGCCCAGGATGGTAATGCAGGAGGAACTGAAATCGGGATTCTGGGTGTGTGTACCTGTGTATATATGTGAGACATGCTGAGGGCCTCAGGAGCTCTGTGTGTACATATGAATGCGTGTGTGTTGCTGGTTCCCTAGCTAGCACTTTAGAGACATTGGCTGATGCACATCCCCGATGACTAGTGTGGTGGGCTGCTGCGTTAGCATGGATGTATTGTCATTTGTACTGTGCGTACATCTGTCCCTCCTTCCCTACATCCCCGATGTTGGGTTTTTTCCTTGATGATTGTTTTCTCTATGTATCTTTAGTGATACAAATTTTTAAAAATGAGTCTCTGCAAAACTGTTGTTCAGTTAAAACCCCTTTTTTTGTTCTCTGTTCTGTAGTTATGCCTTTTGTTTACAAGTGCATGTTAGTGAATATATGTGTGAGAGAGAATATCGCTACATATTTGTTAGTCTCTAAGGTGCTGCAAGACTATTCATTATTTTTAATTTTTTTTTCTGGATGGATGATCATGGAAACACAATTTTGGGACAATTATTGAGTATCTGGAACCAGGAATTTAGCAGAAAAGTATTTTCTTGTCATTAAATATAACCCTTAAAGCTGAGATTTGAAACACCTGGCTGCTCATGCCATTCATGGTATGAGTTTGGGCTCTTATCTGAGGTATTCTGTCCCCATTCTAACCCAGAGATACTGCTTGCTGCTTCCCTACTGTTCCTTGAAGTTTCAGTGGCAGAGAAGATTCTTTTTCTTGTACTGTCAGCACGAGTAGTGTTAAGGAGCTGCTGCACTGGAGAATTGGCAGGCCCATTCCAATACGCCTCTCCTGACAGCCTTGTGGAAGGTTTATGATGCTAACATAGTTCATATTTATGAAGAGCTGGGAGATCCTGGGATGAATGGTGAAACAGGGCCATGTATCCCATGCTCTGCACACATGTTCTGTAACATTCTATACATGGGGTTTTAAGTTGCTATGTTTTGTGGTTATCTGTGCCGCTCACTGTCGTTTTACATTAGCTGAGACCCTTTACCAGGGTATGTGTGAAGAATTACCCTGTTCAGTTGGGGTTCAACCCAGATGCCCTTGTGTGTTCTTTTCCCCATTGACTTGACCAGGAGCAGACAGAAAGGGAACAAAGCTCAGGGACTCTTGTCATGAAAAGCTTAGCTGATACAACGTTATGAAGCCAGAAATGATATCCCCTAGTGTCCATCTTTCAGTGCTGCAGCCATCAACCTCTCCCAATCCAGTGTCTCTGTAGTACTGGGATTCATATACCCTATGGCTACGTCTACACTGGCATGATTTTCCGAAAATGATTTTAACGGAAAAGTTTTCCGTTAAAAGCATTTTCGGAAAAGCACGTCTAGATTGGCAGGATGCTTTTCCGCAAACGCACTTTTTGCAGAAAAGCGTCCATGGCCAATCTAGACATGGTTTTCCGCAAAAAAGCCCCAATCACCATTTTCGCGATTGGGGCTTTTTTGCGGAAAACAGTACTGTACTGTTTACACTGGCCCTCTTGCGCAAATGATTTGCACAAGAGGGCTTTTGCCCGAACGGGAGCAGCACAGTATTTCCGCAAGAACACTGATGATCTTACATGAGATCGTCAGTGTTCTTGCGGAAATTCAAATGGCCAGTGTAGACAGCTGGCAAGTTTTTCCGCAAAACCAGATGATTTTGCAGAAAAACTTGCCAGTCTAGACACAGCCTATCTATTTCTAGAAGAAACAAATAATGCTAATGCAGAAGCTGGGTAAATACTTGGAAGCTGTTTGTGTCTATGGGTAGGTGGGAGCAGCAGGATGTGGAATGTGTACTGCTGATGACATGTTGCGTTTCTCTGGCAGTCTTCATCCAAGTACTGGCTAGGAGCTCTGACAGCTTATGACTAGGTGGGTATGATTCCCTCAGATGGGGAGACTGAATCCCAGGGCAGTGAATTGACACACCAAAGGTTGAGCTTGGAATAAAACACAGACATCCTGATTGCCCATCCCCTGCTATAATCACTAAACCATTCTCTCCTTTCATTGTTTGGGCCTAGATAATGGGACCACTTGATCACTCACCTATGCTTGTTAGGCCATTTTGAACTTTGTCAACCTGTGACCTCGTGTTTCAATAGTCCAATTCTGCATACCCTATTAGGGAGGAAGAGCTTTGTCTCGGCATCATATTCCTACACAGCGCTAGTTTGATTCTTTCATTGAATAGCCCTGGGGGGCTCTCTCAAGTTCTAACATCCACTCTGTTTCTGTTTTTTTCCTAAGAGAGTACCGGGCACATTAACGAAGCAGTCATGGAAGCGTCAAACAGGAACATTTCCAGCCCAACCCACAAAGTCATTCAGGTGAGCGTGTGCCAGGGTCAGCATCTCCCGCTAGTGCCTCAGCACTGCTACCTACCTTGTGATGGGGATGGCAGACTGAGATAGCTTTGGAGGCTTATGCCCTGTCCTTCCATCACACCAGAGACTGAGCAGTGCGGTCACAAATGAGCAAAGGTTCTAGACAGGCATTCAGAGCCAATGTTGGGAGGAGTGGCTATACAGGCTGCTTAGGTCCTCATAGTGATGGGGCCAGCAGGAAACTAGGACATCCCCAAAACCAAAGAGGGGTATGCCCCAAGTACTGGGAGATGGACTTGGCAATCTTCTAAGAGTGTAGTCCCCTTCGCAGGCCTGGGCCAGGCTTTGTACATTGTCCTGTTTCGGTTATGAGCCAAACCCCAATTCGAGGTGGGGGTTGGGCTCACTGGTTACATGTTAGACAGTTCAGCATCCATGTCCTTGCACTTTGACCAAATTGCCCCTAAAGGCTTCTGGGGGATCTTGTGGAGAGGGGACATGGGAAGAGCTTTTCTGTCAGGAATAGCGGTCCCGTCACTGTAACAAGCTGTTGATGGTTTATATAGTCAATGAGGCATGATCCCCCTCCCTAAATCTGGAAAATGGCATGGGGTCAACTGATGTCTGTGCCACATCTCCCACCTTCCACTCCCCATTAGAGCTCAACTCTGAAGGAATCTTGATATTCTGAATAGCCTCAAGACAAAGGCATGGATGATTGGTGCTGCCCCCTCCTGAGTGCCATTGGGCCTTTTCTTCCAATCCTATTATCAGATTGGCTGTAAATCCAGTTGGGTTAAATGGCTAGTACCTTGGATCCTATTAAAAATAACCTGATCCCATTAAATCCCCCCTGCTGTTGCTATTTCTTTTCATCCTTCTAGCTTCCTCTTCCCCAAGTCTGCAGCACAGAGCAAAGATCACAGCCATCCTGGCTTGTGGTCTGGAGACATGGGAAAGTCCAAAACTCTAGATCTCCACATTTGGGGAGTCCATTCCTTAGCTTACTAACCCGCTGTCTGGAGCCCATACAGGGAACTCTCTGTGCTCTGAAAAAAGGGTTGAGGGAGACACTCTCAGAGTGAGGAGCCAGCGGCCCAGCAGTCTGTGATTGCAGGTTTGTTTGTGTGTGTTCTTGCATCCATATCTGCAGGCATATCCATATGCATTTCATTTACATGTGTTCCTGAGTGTGTGCATGCAAGCAGGTGATTGCAAGCTACATGAAGCCTGGCTGGATTCTGGTTTACCTGTGGTAAAGTCAGGGGCCCAGGGCAATGGGGAGAGCCCAACCGTGCTGGCTTCAGCCACCCATCCTGTGAGACCCACTTCTACTCTGCTCTGTCATATAGAATAGAAAGATAAGGAGCTCATAAATATTTATAATCCACCTTTGCTGTGCAAAGTGCAAACAGAGAGGAACCTATCTGAATTACTGATTGAAGAGGGGCTGCTGGGTAGGAGCCAACCCACAACAGAGACCTGTCTGTCTCCCTGTCCATCCCTCTACCAGCATGTTTGAGGAGATAAAGCAGCTCTGCTGCAGCAAAGGAGCCTACAGAGCCTCTCCTATTTAGAGGCTTCAGCAATTGGAAATTATGAGAGATGAATGCCTTCTTGGCGTGGCTAGGCTTGGCCCAGAGCCTGGAAGTGTTCAGTGGGGTTATGGTTGACATTTTACATATCCCCACTGCCACTTCCTAGTTCTCCAAGCAAGGGAAGGTTTCTCCAGTGAGTACTCTGGAGCAGTGATTCAGCATGGTGGGGTCTTGGTTGGAAATGTTCCTTCCAGGTCTGGCTTCTCATGCACGCAAGACCTATTCATCAAGCCACCAATGTATGAGCAAGTCCTTAGAACATAACCCACCCCTGCCTGTCAGAAGCACTGCTGATCGTGCTCCTCATTTCAGGGTTTTGTTTGTAAGCCCTTGCCTATTCCCCAGACATGCATCAGCTTTGTCCCTGTGGATCTGGACTCCTACCACCCCTATTTCCTGTCTTCCTTTTTCCACATATGTGGTGCTTCCAGTGCAAGAATCATCTCCTCTGCAGCAGTGGTGCCATATCAGTTTCCCTGTATATATGTTCTGGTGCCAGACTGACAGCTCTGGAGCCCTCTGCTTACCTCAGAAATGGTCAGTGGTGAGGTCAGCATCCACAGCCAGGCCTGCACTGGAGGGGTGCATCTAGACTGGCAAGATTTTGCACAAAAGCAGTTGCTTGCACAAAAACTTGCCAGCTGTCTACACTGGCTGCTTGAATTTGCGCAAGAGCACTGACTTTGTAATGTACAAAATCAGTGCTTCTTGCGCAAATACTTTCACCCTCCCGCTCAAGGATAAGCCCTCTTGCGCAAGAGGGCCAGTGTAGACAGGCACCTTAATTTTTTGCGCAAGAAAGCCCGATGGCTAAAATGGCCATCGGAGCTTTCTTGCACAAAAGCGTGTCTAGATTGGCATGGATGCTTTTGTGCAAAAGCACTTTTTGCGCAAAAGCATCCTTGCCAGTTTAGACGCTCTTTTGTGGAAATACTTTTAACGGAAAAACTTTTCAGTTAAAAGTATTTCCACAAAATCATGCCAGTCTAGATGCAGCCGAGGAGTGGGAAGAGAGGGTAGTGCTCCTGGCCTACTTAGCCCTTGACCTTTCTACTGATGCTGCCAGTAAGGTACCAGCTGGAGTGGCTTTTGTGCTGTGGATGCTGGTCCATCAGAAATTAACCGTGACTCTCCAACCTTACAGCATTTCCTGAAGAGTGGAAAACCTCTCTGCTCCCCAATTAGGCAGGGCTCTGTCCAGCATCCTATCCCCTTAGTCCAGTGATGAGCATATTCTAACGAGGGGTTCTGCTTTATCCTTCCCTACAGAACACTCCTCTGGACCTGATAGACATGGGCAAAGGGCTGAAGGTCCAGACAGACAAGCCGCACCTGGTGAGCCTGGGAAGTGGCCGGCTTAGCACTGCTATCACCCTCTTGCCCCTAGAGGAGGGTAAGTTCCCCTTGCCTGTGCTGTGACAATGGGCCAAGGCTGATAGGGATTAGGAGTTTAGCTGGAGGTGGGGGAATATTTGTCACTTTTTCTTGCTCTCCTGTCCCACTTTTTGTCTTGCGCTGGGTAGGGACCAACCATCACATCATGGGCCAGCCAAACTGGAGAGTTGTATTTGTAAAGGGTACAACAGGAAGCATAGAGGTTTCATTCCCAGCTGTGTTACAGATTTGCTGTGAGACCTTGGGCAAGTCTCCTAAGTCTCAGTTTTCAGACTGACTGTTAATTTTGGATGCACTATTTTAAGAACCTTGGACCTGAGTCTAAGAAGTGGTTACTAATTTGGGAGGTTCAACTGGAAATTCTAGGGTCTGACTTTCAGTGCCCTTGAAAGTCATCTCTAGGGTCTCCAGTTGGGCCCCCAAATAAGTTACCACTTCTGAGAATCTTAGCCTGTCCTTCTCCATCCCCATTGCTAAATGGAGCTAATAGTCCTTCCCTGCCCCAGTATCTGATATGGATCTCCTGCCTGCCTCATTTGTCTGGTATAGATAGTGAAAGATTACATTGTGCATTGGTAGCCCAGATGAGAGAGACACAGCAAAAGACAGAGCAATTGATGGCCTGGCACTCAAGATGCCACTGCACTGCACTTGGCTTCCACCATAGTTGATGCATAGGCTGAAGGCAGTGTTTCATCTATGGGATTCCCTTTGCTGTTGCTCATCATTGTTTGTGTTGGGCTGACTCCTGCTGCCAGCCATGTCCTTGCCCCCTCCTCCTGCTTTCAGGTGCATAGGCTTTGTTGTGATCCACTTGTGTGATGATCCACTTGTGTGATTGTAACCCTTGAGCAAGTCCCACTAAAGTAGCCACATCAGGATGCTGAATGTGGGGTCTGGAACTCCACTGAAAATGATGGTGGTCATTGGGATACAGTCTGGATCTAGCTGGGATACCCAGAGATAGGCACTAAATCCTTCTTACCGCCACATCCTCTTACCTTGCAAGGACTTGGGTCAATGTCTACATTGATATTCCTGGTTTACGTGAGCTCAGCAACCCAGAGCCAGATGGAATTAGATTCTAGTGAGAGGTGCTGGAAGTTCCTGAAAAGTTTCAAACTCAAATAACATCCCACCACCTTTTCCTGGCAGCCCTTGTGAATGGTCCTGTTATAGAGATCAGCACATGATTATTAGCAGGGCTCGACAAATAATGCAATCTACTCACCCGGAAAAGCCGGGTTTGGGTGATCTACGCATGCGCAGATTGCCGGACAGCGCGGCTGGCGAGCAGGGCTCGCCGTGGTTTGGCAAGCCCTGATTATTAGAGCTCAGCTGTGTCTCCCAATCTCTGTGCCATTTGCCCTCTGCCAGAGAAATTGTTGATGCCTGTGACCCAATATAATTTGGCTAGTGTTGGCTCCCTGGTAGGGCTGAGGATGAGAGCTTTGGAGTGTAGGAGGGGACTCTGGCTTTTGGGAGGGAGTGGTCAGGGCTGGGGCAGCAGAGGCTTACCTTGAGTGGATCCTGGTCAATGGTGATGCATCCCAGAAGCAACCAGCTGCATGTTCCCAGCCAAAGGGAATGTGGTGCAAGTGCTTACAGCAGGGGCAGAGTATGGAGCCCTGTGTGCTCTCCTGCTTTCCCCCACTTCACACACCTAGACACCAAGCCTGCTGTCGGCCACTTCTAGGGCGCAGTGCAGTCTGCAGTGCTGGACAGGGAGGTAGCTTGCCTTAGCACCCCCATCACCATCCAGCAATGAGACCCAGTACCTGACATTCCACAACCCACTACTGGGACATGACCCATAATTTGAAAACCACTGGCTTGGAGAAATGAGCACAGGACTTCTGGATCCTATGTCATTCCCTATATGAGGGGCTGATACCCCCATTTCCTGAGGTGGTGTGGGGGGCGGTTGGTTGTTTGTGCGTATGTTTAGGGAGCAATGGGCACAGGAGCTGTGAGAGGCAGTTTCAGTCTCTCTTTAGTGAATCCATCAATATCTAGAACTTGATGGCTTGATGGTAAAACTTGCGTTTGCTCTGCTGCAGCACGACAACCCTGGCTGCACTCCCATTATTCCACTGAGTTGAAATACCGGTTATGTCCTCTCCTCCTCCCAGTTCAGGAACTCCTCTAGGCAAAGAAAACTGAGACTGCTTCCTGCCTAGCTCTCACTTTTCTATCATGTGGTGCCCACTCAGTGTGGGGTGCACACCAAGTGGGGTTTTGTCACCAATAACATATGGGGAGTGGGCCCCTCTTAGCCTTTGTAAATGGGAGTGCTTGTTCTGCTGTGGCCTCCCTTCCCAAACAAAGCATCTTCTTGTTATGACTCAAAGAGCATTAAGCAGATGTTTCTACTTGCAGGGAAGACCATGATTGGCTCCGCAGCTAAGGACATTGTTCTGCAAGGGGCAGGGTTGGAATCTGAGCACTGCTACATCGAGAATGTGTGTGGAACTCTCACCTTGCACCCCTGCGGGAATGCCTGCACCATTGATGGCCTGCAGGTTAAGCAGCCCACACGACTGACCCAAGGTAAGGTGCCTGCCCTTGGGCATCAAAGCTGGCTGTGGTGGAGGTGATGCCTGAGAAGGTACTTCTGACTATTCAACTAGCTCCAGACCTGGACTGTTCAGTCCACAAAGACTGGTGATATTTGGTTCAGCTTCTGGCTTTCCTAGCTTTATATCATGGATCCTGACTTCCTCTGATTTTGGAGGTGTTTCTAATCTGCAGCTAGGGTACATCTTTGCCTGGGAGTTGGGTGAATCATAGTTATTCTGACAGGTGAGGATAACTGGGCTTGAAAGAGAGCATACTGCAACTTAGCCCAGCCTCACTGAATTTTATGGAAGCATTATTGAGCTGGGATCAGCTTCAGGGTGAACTTGGCTTGTGTTTTCAGCAACTCTCTGCTTTCAGTGGAAATAAAATCTCTGGGTGTAGGTGCAGGCCCAGCAACAGTGATGATGCTAATTAGGTGAAGCCTAGTTTCAAGAACTATCTTGTTGAAGTGCTGGGTTAGTGGGCTGTCCCACCAGGAACAGAAGCTGTTATGATTAGTATGCAGGTGGCATTTGGCTCTGAATGCTCAGCTTCATTTGAGTGCTGGATGCACAGAGATTCCTTTTCCCTATTCTCCCTCCTGAAGGAGTCCCCAACATTTGTTGTAGGTTAGCTGACTCTGTTATATTTTAGCTGTTGAGTTCTCTAACTCAGCTGGAGGGATATGTGTGCATCTCTCTGGGTATGTGTACACTGAAAATAAAAATCCATGGCTGGCTATGCCAGGTGACTGGTGCTCACGGGCTTGGCCCGTGAAGCTATATCTTTGCTGTGTAGACATCTGGGCTTAAACTGAAGCCTGGGGTCTAGGATCCTATGAGGTATGAGGGTCCCAGAGCTCAGCTTCCAGCCTGAACCTAGAAATCTACACAGTAATGAAAAAGCCCTGCAGCCCAAGTTTTGCAAGCCTGAGGCAGATGCTATGGGCCAGCGGTGGGTTTTTCTTTGCTGTGTATACATACTTTCTGTCACCTTGATGAGGAACCGTTCTCGTTAACGCCTCACTGTCTCTTCCCCTGAGTATATGTGCCCTTTCCCTGGGGATGATGCTTTATGCCAGTGGTTAATGCAAATTTTCCGGGCTTGCTGCATTTCTGAAGAAGTTTCTGGTCACTCTTGCCTTGCCAGCATGGGTGTGTCCAGCTCCAGAGCAAAAAAGGTTGGCCATTATGGAAATTCATGTCTCTAACCCTGCCTCCCCATATTCTCAGCCTTATGGGGCTCGAGTGAGGGAAAAGAGTAGAAGAAGAGCATAAGCAGCTCTGCTGAGGGGGGAATTTCTTTAGCAATAATAGTCCTTTCTAGAACCTCAGTGCGACTCACTGGTCAAACTTGTGTTCCGTGCCTTCTGTTGGCAGCTACCCTAGAGGGTTACAGCCTATTACTGCTACCAGCTAATGGGATTATTTCTTCAGTGGTGCCCAACCTTTTCCAGATGGGGACCTATTTTGACAATTCAGGAAGACTTGGTTACCCAAGGCAATTCAAAAACAGAGGGAGGAGGAAGGCCAGAGCCATCTGGGGAGACACTTGGCGACCCTTTTGAAATGTAATGGCGACCCGTATTTGGATCCTGACCCATAGGTTGGGAAACCCTGTAAAATTAGCCTATGCGGTTAGGGTGCAGAAAATCCTCAGTTCAAACCCTGCTACAGGTTTATGCAGAGGCCTGTTCTCGTTTGACAGGTCAATCTTTCTGACATCTAAATAAGGCCTGTAAAGAGAGGAGAGTGCCAGACTCTCTTGGGAGGAAGACACATTCAGGTCGAAGATGAGGGGTGCATGGACATAGGAGTGACCCATCCTTCATCCCCAGTTTGTTGACTAAGAATAGGTATAGAATCATAAAATCATAGAACACCAGAACTGGAAGGGACCTCGAGAGATCATCGAGTCCAGTCCCCTGCCCTCACGGCAGGACCAGGCACTGTCTAGACCATCCCTGATAGATGTCTATCCAATTTGCTCTTCAATATCTTCAGAAATGGAGATTCCACAACCTCCCTATGCAGTTTATTCTAGTGTTTAATCACCCTGACAGGACATTTTTCCTAATGTAATTTTCTGGTCTGGAAAGAAAGTCTCAGCCTGCAGCTTTCTGTAAAGGCAATGGTACCTGAAGATGCATGCATCATGCCTTTTTCCAGACCATGCCTCAGTTATGTCTGTGAAATGCCCATGGTAATCCACAAGTGCCTGTAGCATCCTGGAGAAGTAACCCTTCCGATTGATGTACTCTGAGGCAAGGTGGGGTGGTGCTATAATGGGAGTGTGTGCCATCGATTACCCTGCCACAGTGCTGCAAGTTCTTCTTCGAGGAGTGTCCCCATGGGTGCTCCACCGTAGGTGCGTCAGCACCTCTGCACCTGCAATCGGAGACTTGTGACAGAGGTGTCCGTGGCCAGCCATGCGCACAAAGAGCCGGTGTGTGTTCTAAAGAGGCTACTGTGCATGCACAGCTGCCCTCCTCCCCCAGTTCCTTCTCAACCGCAGTCAGCAGTCTCCCTTTACCTCATTCATTACTTACCTATCTATAGGTAGTTTACCTCGGAAAACCTTCCTACTTTATTCTTGTTAAATCTCCTCTTAGTCGTTACCAACAAATTAAAAAAAAAATGAGACCCTTGCTGAACAAGCACCTAAAGGGACATACCAGTCCCGTGCTTATTGCTGGCTCTCTAGGATATGCTGGGTTCGCCTGGGTTTAAAAGGCGTGTGGGCTGCAGGCTATTCATTTCAATTTTAGACAGGCATGAACAGTGCGTGTGTTGTCTTGGCACTGCCTACATTTGTCAGAAGCTGGCAACCCCATCCAGGAGATCGAGAGAACTACAATTGAAAATGCTCCAGATGGAGAAAAAGGCTCGGTTGGCTTCTGACCTTGAGCAATCTATCAGTCCCAGACAGAAATCACCTGGGATGGGGTTGGAGAGAGCGGCCCCCTCCGGGTTGAGCCCAAAGGACTGGGAAAATAGTAACCCTTAGAAAAGGTCGTATTCTTTCTCAGGGACTGATTCTTCCCCGGGGAAGCGTGCTCCTCACAACAATACTGCACCCCCACTAAAAAAAAGGGTCGGACAAGCAGCAAGCCAGCGGGCCCAGAAAGGAAAAAAGCCATGACCCCAAGCACACACAGTGTGCCTCAGAGAAGACACCGTCAGAGGCAAAACACAAAGCCTCCTCAGTGGCACCGAATCAAATGCCTGCAGCACCATCCACAGTTCAAAAGAGACAACGCTAGCAGGCAGTACCGGGCACCAGCACTTTATCTGAGCTAGCACCGCCAACACCGCAAAATCACTCGGAGCCGGCCTCACCTATAAAGCAGCCGATGTTCCATTTAATGACGCGGCATACTCCACATGCTCCCCTCCCTTTGCTACTACCTGTTCCCCTGCTGATACTGTATTTTACAGTGGCAGCGTAGCTCTCAGTACACTTGGTACCAGGGACATCTCTTCTTGGCAGCAACAGTACCCCACACACCTCAAAGTGCCCTTTCTCAGCTATGCCAGCCAGTTCAGCTGCCTGTATACTTAGTGATGACAAAGATGATGTGTCAAAACCACCACACTTACTGCGACACTCCTCTCATAAGTCTCAACAACACAATCAACAATGGCAGCTCCCTCAGTGGCTTCCACCACCTGTCATGCCTAACTGGGACCCGTGGGCAGCTTATAGAAAACAACAGCTTACACAGCCACAGCAGACACCCCCAGCCCCAAGGTCCCATGCACCAACAATGCAGTCCATAGAGCAGTACATCTTAGACTCAGAAGAACAGGATGTGAATTTTACCAGGGAAGATCAGAGATCACCCTCTTCCCTACCCACCTATAATTCATCCACAACCCCTGACGATACGATCATGCCCCCACCATCAACCGGGGGGATGATTTTAAGTCATTCCAAGAGCTTTTCAAAAGAGTGGTAGACAACTTAGAGAGCTCTCTCTCTCAGATATTCCGCAGATGCAACACTAGCTTACAAACATTCTGCGCACATCTCTCCATGCAAAATTGGCCATCCCCATGAACAAGGTACTCATGGACCCTGCCAAGAATATATGGGACACGCCAGCCACAATCTCCCCAACATCCAAATGAGCAGACAGAAAATACTATGTCGTTCCCAAGGGAGCAGAATTCCTGTTTTCCCAAATAATTTCACCAAAGATACAGACATACATAATTTAACCAACAACAACGACAGTACGACAACAGATGCCGACCAAGGCAAAACAGACATAGACAGGCTTCAGATCAGTCCTCCACTCAACAACTATCAACATCCAGACAACAATTTTGAACTTCTGGTCGAGGGTCCCCAAAATTTCCAAGACAGCAGTCCAAACCGTCCACAGTATTTGGCAAAAGACTAGCTGACTTCTATCCAGCCTGGTTGGCCATTACCACTGACACATGGGTACTGGAAATTGTGAAAACTGGATACTGCATCCCATTCCTAGTTGTCCCACCACCCTTGCCCATCCCTTTTCAGGGACTCTTCTCACGAGAAATTGCTTGTACAAGAGGCATAACATCTCCTAAGGCTGGGCGCCATAGAAGAGGTAGTAAAGCAAGACAAAGGTTTTTACTCCCATTATTTCCTCACCACCAAGAAGTTGGGCAGCTGGAGACCTATTTTGGACTTCCTCCAGCTCAACCGTTTTGTCAAATACCAATGTTTCAAGATGGTCACTGGCCACCATTATACCTGCCCTGGAAAAAGGAGCATGATTGTCTACCCTCGACCTCCAGGATGCTTATTTCCACATACCAATACACCTAGCACACAGGAGGTTCCTCCGTTTTACAATAAAAGACAGACACTTCTAGTTCAGAGTGCTAGAGTTTGGAAGCTTGACAGCTCCAAGAATATTCTCAAAGGTACTGGCAGTAGTAGCCACACATTTGCACAAAAGCCGACGACTGTCTAGTAAAGAGCCCTACATAGCAAGACACACAACATTCTGTCTCAGAAGTCAGATCCCTCTTCGACACACTCAGGCTCCAGGTTAACATGGCAAAGTGCACTTTGACCCCGACTCAAGCCCTGGAATTCATAGGGGCACATCTAGACTGCACAACTTACCACACCACAGATGGGTCATGATCAAGGACCTGATAGCAACAGCACAGACCAGCCCAATCATAATAGCACAACTATGCCTACAAATACTGGGGCACATGGCAGGTGCCACGTTTGTAATACCCCATGCTCGATTATCTATGAGACCATTACAAACTCGACTACGCACAACCTACCAGACACGAATTCACCCATTGATCAAACATCTCACCATGGTAAACAAGATAAAATCCTCCCTCAAATGGTGGACACTACATGACAATGTATGCATAGGAGTCCCTTTCCAACACAATCCACCATCATTAACAATCACAACAGATGCCTTGCTTCTAGGTTAGGGAGCACATCTGCTTCTAGGTTAGGGAGCAAGGTTGTACAGGGTTAATGGACCCACGACAAAACCAAATACCACATAAACTTACTAGAACTCAGAGTGGTAAGAAATGCTTGCATGCACTTTCTTCCCCTGATTCAGAACAGAACAGTGAAAATCCCAACAGACAACATCACCACAATGTACTACATCATCAGGCAGGGAGGATCATGCTCACACCAGTTATTGTGGGAGGCTATTCGCCTCTGGGAATGGTGTATCCCACAGAACATACAACTGGTCACAACTTACTTCCCAGGGAAGGACAACACAATAGTGGACAACCTAAGCAGACAGTTCCCACAGAACCACGAATGGGAGATAAACCAATCAGTGCTCACCCACCTCTTCAAAAAGGGGGGTGGAATTCGCAGTGGTAGACCCCTTCACTACACACAGAAATGCTTGTTGCCCATAATACTGCTCCAGAGTGGGCATAGTCCCTGCTCCCTGGGGGATGCCTTCAGTATAAAATGGAAGGACACCTGGCATGTTTATTTCCACCATTTCCCCTCATACAATGGGTGATCCTCAAGAACAGACAGGACAGAGCCAGAGTAATACCAATAGCACCCAACTGGTCCAGACAAACGTGGTACCCGTTCCTGTTACAGATGACCTACCAGCCACCACATTGATTCCCACCAGTTGCATCTCTGCTCACACAGCAAAACGACCAAATTCCCCATCCAGCCGTCCACAAGTTACATCTCCAGGCATGGATGCTAATTAGCTAAGCAGCATGGAAAGAACCTTCCCGGAAGCAGTGCAGCTCATCCTCACGAATTCCACAAGACCTTGCCTCCATCTCCACTCTTCATGCCCCCTACAAGGACACTTGATCTTCACGCACCCTTCTGTCAAACCCTGTTTTATATGGGGTCTTCACAACATGTTTCCTCCACGCAAGGACCCAGTCCCAGCATGGGACCTGAACCTAGTGCTAAAAGTCCTTATGGGTAAACCTTTTGAGCCTCTCGCCACCTGTTCTCTACTACACTTATCAATGAAGGTGGCCTTCCTTGTAGCGATCTCCTCTTCCAGATGAGTTTGTGAAGTAGCAGCCCTAATGGTGGTTCCCCCATACACAATATTCCATAAGGACAAGGTGATTCTGTGCACTCACCCCAAAATCATCCCAAAAGGTACTCACTTTGTTCCACTGCAATGAGCCCATATACTTGCCAGTCTTCTTCCTGAAGCCTTATAAGGACAACAAAGAAACAGCCTGGATGTCTGCAGAGCACTCGCCTTCTACCTACAACGAACAAAGCCCTTTCAAAAAACTCCTCGGCTGTTTGTTTAATCTACAGAGAGATCGCAGGGATTGATAGCCATTTTGATAGTCTTTGTTATGATATAGGCAATCTAGTTGCATTAAACTAGCATATACCCCAGCACAGACAGAGTCCCTACCCACCTTGTGGTCTCACTCGACAAGGGCCATGGTAGCCACAACAGCATTCCTACAGAGTGTGTCCACAGAACACATTGCAGGGTCGCCACATGGACTTCAACACATACCTTCATGCAGCACTATGCAAGCCAGACATTTGCTGAGTCAGAAACAAGATTTGGCCAAACAATACTTTCAGTCACACACTCAGCAGCCGAAGCTCCTACCTCCTACTACGAATACTGCTTTGCAGTCACCTAAGGTGGAGCACCCACAGGGACACTCTTTGAAGAAAAAGGGAAAGTTACTCACCTGTGCAGTAACTTGAGTTCTTCGAGATGGTTGTCCTCGTGGGTGCTCTACCACCCACCCTTCTCCCCTCTGCTTCAGAATAGAATATGTCCAGGTCAGAGAAGGAACTTTTGGGGGGGGGAGGCTGGCTGCACACGTGCAGTAGCCTCTTCAGAACACACACTAGCTCTTTGCGTGCATGGCTGGCCACGGACACTGCTGTCACAAATCTCCAATCGTAGGCATAGCGACGCTGACACACCTAAGGTGGAACACCCACGAGGACAGCCATCTTGAAGAACTCCAGATACTGCACAGGAGAGTAGCCTTCCCTTCACTTCCGCAAAGCCAGCCATTATGTCTTCCACGTTTCCCAGAGTTACAGTCCTACACAGCACCATGTTATTTATTGCCCTACACACTTGTAGAAATGTTTCCCTAACAGTAGTCTTCCCCACTCCAGACTGATTTGCAACTGAATGGTAGCAATCTGGAGTTGCCAGCTTCCACACAGCAATTGAAACATGCTTCTCTACAGAGAGAGCAGCTCTTATTCAGATGTCCTTGCGCCGCAATTAAGGGCCAGCTCAGCACACAGCTCCAGAAAGGTTGCTTTACACATCTGAGAGTTCTGTAGTTATTGCTCTTCATCCCACACCTGCATGACAATATGATCCCACCGCTCAGTGTTGGTTTCCCTAGCCCAGAAGTGATGCTCTACTCTGCACAACTGCTCTGTGACAGCCCAATGCAATGCCACTATGCTGCTGTCCCTGTCACTCACATTGTCAGCTGCATCCAAATCTTCTTCCTTTAATACTTATAGTAAGAAGAAGGCCTAAAACAAAAGCCCATGCAGCACAGGCCTAGTTTGAGGCCTGAGGCCTAGCTAACAATGGACAAAACATGGCTAACATAAAGCAAAGCTAAGCTGTGAGCAACAGGCAGGCACTTACTCACAAAACTTGGCACGAACAGGGTAATAGACCCAGGTATAGAACAGTCATTGGTACTGACTGTAAGTGGAAAGCACGTGGTACCACCAGCTCATTAAAAGAGACCTTGGTACCCACTCCCCACAGATACAGACCCAGGTTCAAGAAAGGGTCTAAAATGACAGCGTGATGGATAGAGATGATCTAATCAAACTACGAGGTACAGGGTGATGGGTGGTATCTAAGTAGCGTCAGAGGCTGGTAACCCGACAACGTTAGAGGGTTGCAACCTGATACGTCAGCAGTGATATATAAGTTGTTTGTACCTATATATAAAGTGGTGTCTTGGGGGGACAGTCTTTGTATGACCAAGGGAGCAGTGGAAATTTCCAACTGATTGAGTCATTGCATTATTCCATAGTAAGGCATTTGATACGGTCTCGCATGATTGTCTTATCAATAAACTAGGCAAATGCAACTTAAATGGGGTGTGCATAACTGGGTGGATAACCATTCTCAGAGAGTAGTTATTAACAGTTCACAATCCTGCTGGAAGGGCATAACAAGTGGGGTTCTGCAGGGGTCTGTTTTGGGACCGGTTCTGTTCAATATCTCCATCAACGATTTAGATATTGGCTTAGAGAGTACTCTTATTAAGTTTTCAGATGATACCAAGCTGGGAGACGTTGCAACTGCTTTGAAGGATAGAGTCATAATTCAAAATGATCTGGACAAACTAGAGAAATGTCTGAGGTAAACAGGATGAAGTTTAATAAGCACAAATGCAAAGTACTCCACTTAGGAAGGAACAATCCGTTTCACACTTACAGAAAGGGAAACAACTGTCTAGGAAGGAGTACTGCAGAAATGGATCTAGGGGTCATAGTGGACCACAGGCTAAATATGAGTCAACAGTGTGACACTTCTGCAAAGAAAGCAGATTTTGGGATGCATTAACAGGCGTGTTCTGAGCAAGACGCGAGAAGTCATTCTTCCTCTCTACTCTGCGCTGATCAGGCCTCAATTGAAGTATTGTATCCAGTTTTGGGCACCACATTTCAAGAAAGCAACCAGGGGACTTTGCGAACGGGGCAGCTAACAGAGAGTTTCGAGATGGAGTTCTCCAGGTGAAGGCGGAGCGATACAGGACCCTTGAGATAAGAGCTGTCTGTAGTGTGTGCTTGTGTTTGGGGGTTACTTGCTAGTTGCCTGACAGAAACTGTACTGAGCTTCTGTTTGTCTGTCTGTCTGTTTGTTTGGAAATTGAAGTGCTAAGCTTTTTGTTTGAAGGGCTGTGTGCTGTGGCTGGCAGTTGGAAGCTGAGAACTTCTAAGTGTGGATTTGAAATCTAGAACCCTCTGTTGATTGGTCGAACTTTAGCCAGGGGGCGAGGCTATCAGAAAGGTCAGGGTTTTATAAAGTCCATAAGTAATTGACCAGGGACAGCTAACAGGGAATTTCGAGAGAGAGTTCTGAAGAGAAATTGGAAGGCGGTGAGGTACACTTGCCATTTTTTAAAACTTTTAACCTAAACTAAAACCAAAACTTCCTGATATAAATAAAAACCCTATCAATAACCTAATTAGCTGTAGGTGGGAATGCAAGCGGAAGCCCAGCAGCAGAGGGGAGCTATCCTGTTTATTGCACTCAGTGTAGCATGTATGATTACTTGCCCTGGGGGTGGGTGGCATATGTGTGCATTTGGTGCAAGGAGCTCCTGGCCCTCAGAGACTGCATACGCACGTTGGAGGCCAGGGTGCCTGAATTGGAGGAGATAAGGGAGACTGAGCGGTATGTAGATGAGGCTTTCCAGGACGCTGTAGAATTGTCCAGCCTCTGGTCAGACAGCCCCTGTGTTGTTAACGAGGATGAAATGCTCAGGAAAGGAGAACATTCAACTGGAGCAGAGGAAATGATCTCATAGTTGGGACCCTCCTTCCAGAGGATGTTATGGTATCCTCTTGCACTGAGGATACATCTTTTGGGGAGGGAACTCCAGTTAGGAAAAGGCAGATGTTAGTAATGGGGGATTCGATCATTAGAAACATAGCTAGTTGAGTTTTTGATGACCGGGAGAATCGTATGGTGACTTGTCTGCCTGGTGCGAAGGTTGCTGTGGATCTCTCTAGGCATCTAGATAGACTTATGTGTAGTGCTGGGGAGGACCCGGTGGTCATGGTACATGTAGGTACCAGTGATATAGGAAAGGGTAGGAGAGAGGTTCTGGAGGCCAAATTTAGGGTGCTAGGAAAGAGATTGTGTGCGTAGACGTGTTATTTCGAAATAAGCTATTTCAAAATAAGATATTTCGAAATAACACTGTAATGTAGACATACCCTAAAAGGGTGACACAAGGAGGAGGGAGACAAATTGTTTTCCTTGGCCTCTGAGGATAAGACAAGAAACAATGGGCTTAAACTGCAGCAAGAAAAGTTTAGGTTGGACATTAGGAAAAACGGTCAGGATGGTTAAACACTAGAATAAGTTGCCTAGGGAGGTTATGGAATCTCCATCTCTGGAGATATTTAAGAGCAGGTTAAATAGACATCTGTCCGGGATGGTCTAGACAGTACTGGGTCCTGCTGTGAGGGCAGGGGACTGGACTCAATGACCTCTTGAGGTCCCTTCCAGTTGTAGTGTTCTGTGATTACTGAACCACTATGCATATGTACCCCATGATAGAGTCTACTGTACTTCACTTAACAATAAACCTGGCCTGGGACCTTTGATGATTACCTGGTTTGTGGTCTTTGGGGGCTCTCTTGGGGTTTGCTGTGGAGACTTAAGTGCACAAGTCGACATGGTCCACATCACTGAGCACACATGCAAGCAGCCTTCTGGTTATCATCATCAACAGAGCCAGAGACCTCTGAGGACACCTTGACAGTAAATCTTGACTCCATCCTGAATAACTGTAATACTAAGTCACAAGGAAAGGGAGGCTAAGCCAGCTGATATCTGTGTCAGGCTTTAAAGGGGTTGGGGTCCAGTATCTCTGCTCATCCCGGGATGTAATACCAATCCTCACATGCTCAGATTCCCTATGGGTGATAATGGGCCCTAAAATATGTGCAGGGGACTCTCCTTTCTGTACATGCTGCTCTGCTGGGGAGTTAGCTCTAGCTAAGCCTCATAAATATTCTCCTTCCCATTTAGCTGTAAATGACATTCAGACTTAATGGTTCATGGCTAAATGAGTCTTTTACAGCACTGGCCCTAGTGTTACCACAGGAGTTAGCACAGTTACAGCTTATAGCAGTTACAATGTTGCCATTTGTGATAACACAGCTGCATAGAGCTGTGGGGGGAGGGGCGATGGAGAGCACAGGGAATTTTTGTGTTCATTTTTTGCTTAAGTGTTTCTTAGGACTCTTCACCTTTTTACAGGTTTGGTGACTTGTGTTGTTCCTACTTGATACTTATGCCACAGGACGAGTGCATTTCATAATCATCAATCATCTCAGGATGGGAATGGCAGGGGGTGTAATAGATCAGTACTGAGGAGCATTGCACAACTGTGTGAGATGGCAAGACCATTGCTGAAATTAGCAGATACATCTGTGGGCTGGAATACAATGGCATTCACAGAGATGGGGATGGGGATGGGGGGAAGCAGTGAGGCTGTAGCCTGGGATTGGGAGGTGATGTCAGAGGTGGTTAGAGAGGGACCCCAAAAGAGGAATAGCAGGGGGCTGTGAGTTGGGATTAAGGAATATTAGCAGAGTTGGGTGAGAGAAGCCTGCATTGTGTCTTGGTCTAACCTGTCTCATGGTTTCCCCTCTTGCGTGTCCTAATAGTGATTGACAACACTCTGCACACAGATCCACTCCTCACAGTGCTGCTTCTTGAAGTCTCTGTTTGCAGGAATTTTACTTGTGCAGAGCATCGGAGCGCAGTCTGGGGGAGCATGGTCAGTGAAAATCCCTTTGCCTAACTAAGAAAGCCTGAGTCTATCTCTGAGGTTAAGTCAGAGTTGTTCCTAAATTATCCTCTAAATTGAGGATTCCTCCCAGCTATAATCAGTATAAATAGACTTGCTCCCCAAGATCTCACTGTTCTTTCTCTGTGCCTCTCTGGGAAATCCATGCAATGTAGTGAGTGGGAGATTCCAAGGCCCATCACAGCCTCATACCCTGTGGACCTATCTAGATAGATGTAGTACATGTGTGGACACATGCATTGTTAGCATTATAGAATCATTGAGCTGGAAGAGACCTTAGGCGGCCATCAAGTCCAGCCCCCTGCCCAAAGCAGGACCAATCCCTGTCAACCCAGCCAGGGCTTTATCAAGCCAGGACTTGAACACCTCTAGGGATGGAGACTCCACTACTTCCCTAGGGAACCCATCCCAGCGCTTCCCTACCCTCCTAGTGAAATAGTTTTTCCTAATATCCAACCTGGACCTCTCTCACCACAACCTGAGACTAATGTTCCTTGTTCTGCATCTGTCACTACTGTGAACAGCCTTTCTCCAGCCTCTTGGAACCTCTCTTCAGGAAGTTGAAGACTGTTATCAAGTCCCCCTTTACTCTTCTCTTCCGCAGACTAAATAGACCCAACTCCCTCAGCCTCTTCTCGTAGGTCATATGCTCCAGCCCCCTAATCATTTTGGTAGCCCTCCGCTGGACCTTTTCCAATGCATCTACATCCTTTCTCTAATTGGGGTCCCAGAACTAGGTACAATACTCCTGATTTGGCCTCTCCAGAGCCGAGTAAAGAAGAATAATCACATCTCTGGATCGACTGGCAATGCTCCTCTTAATGCAACCTAGTATGCCATTAGCCTTCTTCGCTACAAGGGCACACTGTTGACTTATGTCCAGCTTCTCATCCACTGTAACCCCCATGTCCTTTTCTACAGAGCTTCTACTTAGCCAGTTGGTCCCCAGCCTGTAACAATGCTTGGGATTCTTCCATCCCAAGTGCAGGACTCTACACTTGTCCTTGTTGAACCTCATCAAATTTCTTGTGGCCCAATCCTCCAATTGGTCTAAGTCACTCTGGACTCTATCCCTTCCCTCCAGCATGTCTACCTTTCCCCCTAGCTTAGTGTCATCTGCAAACTTGCTGAGGGTGCAATCCATCCCCTCGTCCAGGTCATTAATAAAGATGTTGAACAAAACCAGTCCCAGAACCGAACCTTGGGGCACTCCGCTAGAAACCGACTGCCATCCTGACATCGAGCCATTGATCACTACCCGCTGTGCCCGATCTTCCAGCCAGCTTTCTATCCATCTTACTGTCCATTTATCCAATCTACATTCCCTTAGCTTGCTGGCAAGAATGTTGTGGGAGACCGTATCAAAAGCCTTGCTAAAGTCAAGGTATATCGCATCCACTGACTTACCCATATCCACAGAGCCGGTTACCTCATCATAGAAGCTAATCAGATTGGTCAGGCATGACTTGCCCTTCACGAATCCATGCTGACTATTCCTGATCACCTTCCCCTCTTCCAAGTGCTTCAAAATGGATTCCTTGAGGATACCCTCCATGATTTTTCCAGGGACTGAGGTAAGTTTTGCTGACCGGCCTATAGTTCCCTGAATCGTCCTTCTTCCCTTTCTTACATTTGCCTTTTTCCAATCATCAAGGATCTCTCCCGATTTCCACGACTTTTCAAAGATAATGGCCAAAGGCTCTTCAATGACATTTGCCAACTCCCTCAGTACCCTCGGATGGATTAAGTACGGACCCATGGATTTATGTACATTTAGCTTTTCTAAATAGTTCCTAACCTGTTCTTTCCTCACCAAGGGCTGTCCACCTTCATCCCATATTGCGTCACTTAGCGCATTAGTCTGGGAACTGACCTTGTCTGTGAAGACAGAGGCAAAGAAAGCATTAAGTATTTCAGCTTTCCCCACATCATCTGTCACTAGGCTATTGCCCTCATCTAGTAGGGCTCCATACCCTCTCGGATCACCTTCTTCTTGCTAACATGCCTGTAGAAACTTTTCATGTTATCCTTCACATCCCTTGCAAGTTGCAATTCCAAGGCACTTTCGTCTTCCTGATAACTCCCCTGCATTCTCGAGCTATACATTTATACCCATCCCTAGTTATCTGTCCAAGTTTCCACTTTTTGTAAGCTTCCTTTTTGTGCTTAAGCTCACCAAGGATTTCCCTGGTGAGCCAATCCGGTCTCCTACCATATTTTCTTCTCTTGCTACGCATTGGAATGGTTTCTTTCTGTGCCTTCAGTAAGGCTGATTGGAAGTGTATGTGTTTGGGATATATCTCAGAGGAGAGCTGGGTCCTGATTCCACCATGTGCTGGCTGCTGAACGTGAAACCCAAAACATACCCTGTGCAGAAGCACTGTGGGCTCTTATTAAGGTGTCATCATTTTGCTGTATGCTGTCCAGGGGAAGACAGCAATTCAGTTAATTATAATGCAGTAGATACACAGTCTGGTACTGACTTTAAAGAGTGATGGAGAACTTCTCCAGACCTGACTCTTTCCCTCCCAAAATCCCATTGCTATATCCTGCAACTCCTTCTGTCCCACTCCTGGCTGTGCCTTGCACCCCTTCCAGGTGCTCCTGTGCAAGGGTGGCAGGTATGATACTGCTGTCTGATACCTTCCCTTTCCGAAGCCTTCACACTTGGGGAGATTTCTGAAGGGAGAAGCTTTTGAACACGAGGCAGGTACTTGAATCCGACCTTGTATTGAACATACGGTGTTTCCCTAAAACCAGTCTATCCCAGTGAGAGATTATAATCACCTGTCATTTTGTTTATGACATCATCGTATCATCTGAATGGATCCGACCAGTAGAGAAGTGAGGGCAGGCTGGGAACTTAGGGTGCTGGGAGTTGGTACTGTGATGGGTTGATATATAGAAATTCCCTTGGGGTTGTCCCCTGGTGTGCTGACAAGCCACTGACCCTGCTTCCCTGCTCTCAGGGGCTCCTCACCACCCTATACTGATGGGCCAGAAGCTCTGGTCTCTCCCAGCAAATCACAGAGTTAGGTTGCTGCCACCTGCAGAGCAACACAGATGCTGAACCAAATCAACTCCAGGAGGGTTCAGCTATAAGGGCTCAGCACCCAGGAAACCAACCCTCAAAAGGGACCAAAACCCCAAATAAATCCATCTTACCCTGTGTAAAAGTTTTTTACAGAGAGAGCTCATAAAATCAGCCACCTTTATCAAAAGAGAGAGATGCACAGTGATTGCTTCCACCTCTCCCCAGGTACCAGTTATTGACAATAAACAGGGTTTATAGTAACAAAAGTGTTTTTATTAAGTATAAAAAGTAGGATTTACGTGGTTGCAAGTGAAAACAGTCAGATCAAAGTAAGTTACTAAGTTAAAATAATCAAAAAATGCCAGCTAATCCTAATCCACTAAGAAACTTATTTCACAGAAATTCTTACCTTAAACCAAGGGTGGGCAAAATACGACCCGCCAAGCTGCCAGATGCAGCCCCACAGCCCAATGGGAGCCTTGGACAGGCTCACTGCCTGCCCTGCCCCTGCATGCTGCTCAAAGCAGCCAGCTGTCTGTCTCCATGCTGCACGTGGGAGGGGACTTTGAACGCTGCTCTAATCCCCCGCACAATCTCACAGGTCCCATTGGCTGGAAACCAGCCAACGAGAGCTGCCTGGGTTGCATATGAGGACAAGACATGAAGCATCCTCCCCTGGGGCTTGTGGCACTTAGAGAAGCACAGGGCCCCCACAGCTGACTGCTTTCCAGTGGCATGCAGAGGTGTGGAAGGCAGGGAGCCTGCCTGAGGGTCCTGCTGGCTGGAAGCTGCATAGGTAAATGCCTCCAGCCAAAGCCTGCTTCTGTCACCTAGCCCTTCCCCCCCCATAACCTTCTGCAGCTCCTGCACTCCTGCCCCATGTAACCCAAACTCTCTGCACCCCTGCTTCTGCACCCATGCCCCTCCCAGAACCTGTATTCTAATCCTCTGCCCCAGGTCACAATCCGCTTCCAGACCCTGCACGCCGCCTCCAGTTCAGAATCCTAGCCTGCACCCCAATCCCATGCCCCAGGTTACAACCCAACCTTCTAAACCCCCTCCTACACTTCTTCTCCAGACCAGAATCCTCTTCTGCACCCATACTTATACCTTCTCCCAGATCCTGCACCTCCTTCTACACTTCAATCCTCTGCCCCAGGTCACAACCCCTTCCTTCATCCAAACTCCCTCTCTCACCTCCTCCTGCACCCCAGTCCTTTATCCTGAGCTCTCTTCTGTGCCCAATCTCAATCCCAGACCTCACACCTCCTCCATTAATATGGAAGAATGTGGCTCTTGGCCATTTGGAGTGACCCGCATCAAAAATTATTGTCCACCCACTGCCTTAAACAGTTCTAAATATCTCTTTCACATGCTAAACAGCCTCTTAGCTTGGTCCTTTTCCTTTCCCCTGTTCAGTCTTAGATGTTTCCAGCAAGCATCTTTGGTGGTAATGGGGGGTTGGGTCTCCTGGTGCCTGACAGCTGCTCCTATTGTTTGGTTGATCTCCTTATATCCCTTTTGCCTACGGTGAGAATTCTTTGTGCTCAATTCAGACTTTCCTTACCTCGATTGGAAACTTGCCAGATCCAAAATGGTACTAATGGTTTAGCATCACGTCTGGCCACGTGTCTGTCTCAGACCAACCCCAGTTTGGGCTTGCATGACAAACAAGACTTTTCACAAGTCATTGATTCAATGACCAAGCCATTAAGTTTCAGGAGCATAAGTTATGGTCTTCCTTAGTGCATATAGAACTATAATAAGATCCACAGTTCATATTTCTAACTGCACCTACAAGAATGATATATGCCCATAAATGGGATATACACATTCATCAGAATTAACATTCACATTGATATGTTACATGAGGTATTATGTCTAAAGTGTTTTTGAGCTATGCATATTCATAAATCAATTTTCATAAAGCATGGGGGGAGGACTGTGACAGGTACTGGCCCATCAAATCCTGCTGCTACTTGCAGTCTGTTCCGTTTGCTCTATTTGATGAGATTTGCAATAATAAGGTTCTTTGGGTGCTGGATCTTCCTTCTAGCCATTGTCACAGGAGGGTTCCCAGTTAGAAAGGGTGGGTATTTAACTCCTTTTTCATAGGGGCAGGGGAACTGAGGAAGCATGGATGGTTGGTGATGGTAGGACTTGGGGAGGCAAGCCCCCAACCCCTTCTGCTGAGGCCTTGTTCCCTCTTGTGCTCCCCGGGAGGCGGGACTGTGAGCGTGAGCTTGCCCTAGCCTCCCAGCACCAGGGAAGGGAGTGCGCAGCACAGCCCCAGCCCCCCACCCCCAGCCCTGGAGCATCAGAGGAGAGAGGAGAGTGTGTGACATGGTCCCAGCCTCCCCAGCCCCAGAGCATGGAGGGAGGGAGAAGTGCATAAGGCACAACCCCAGTTCCCCCAGCCTCAGAGCACTAAGGCAGGAAGGAGGGCACGTGGCACAGCCCCAATGCCCCCAGCTCCAGACTGGGGGAGGGAGGAGGGTGTGCAGCATGGCCCCAAAGGACCAGGGAAAGAGGAGGTTGCGAGGCTCCAACCTCCCCAGCACTGGAGAGGGAGGAGGGCGCACGGCTCCAGCCTCCCTGCCCCAGAGGATGGGGAAGGGGGTTCTGGAGGTAGCAACACTCCGCCCCCAGAATGCCCCCAAAACACCTGCTATAGGCAGAGTGTGGGTGAGGCCATGCCTGGTGGTTTGGGAAGGTATAGCCCTCCCTCGCCTGTGCTACCAGACACCCATGTGGGGAAGGCTGGAGAATTCTTTGTGCCCTTCATTTTTGTTTTTACTTCTTTCTCGCTCTCTGCCTGCTGCACTTCCTGCAGTGAAGAGGGCATGTGCTCAACTACTTCCACGCATACGAGACAAACATGTGAGAATAACGTTGGACAATGCTGCAATGACATATTACATAAACAAGCAAGGGTGAGCGAGATTTTACAGCCTGTGTGCAGAAGCAACAAAACTATGGCAATGGTGTATTATACACAATGTCACACCTACTGCGATGCATTTTACCGAGCAAGGACAGTGTCCTAGCAGATGCCCTCAGCAGACAATTCCCACAGAACCATGAATGGGAAATCAACAAATCTGTCATAACCAACCTGTTCAGGAGATGGGGGATACCCGGTAGTAGACTTGTTTGTAATGTACATCAACTCCAAGTGCCCCCTGTATTGTTCCAGAGTTGGCATTGGACCACAATCTCTAGGAGATGTATTTGCAATATGCTGAGATTTCCCACTAGCGTATGCATTTCCCCTATACCTCTAATACACCAAACAGTAATAAAGATGAAACAGGAGGCAGCAAGAGTTCTACTCGTAGCTCCAAACTGGCCGAAACAAATCTGGTACCCTACCATATTACAACTCAGCACATGTCAGCTGTACAAGTTTCCCTCAGTATGGGTATGTCTACGCTACCCTCCTAGTTCGAACTAGGAGGGTAATGTAGGCATACCGCACTTGCAAATGAAGCCCGGGATTTGAATTTCCCGGGCTTCATTTGCATAAACTGGGCGCCGCCATTTTTAAATCCCTGCTCATTCGAACCCCGTGCCGTGCGGCTACACGTGGCACGAACTAGGTAGTTCGGACTAGGCTTCCTCCGAACTACCTAGTTCGTGCCGCGTGTAGCCGCGTGGCACGGGGTTCGAACGAGCAGGGATTTAAAAATGGCGGCGCCCAGTTTATGCAAATGAAGCCCGGGAAATTCAAATCCCGGGCTTCATTTGCAAGTGCGGTATGCCTACATTACCCTCCTAGTTCGAACTAGGGCTGTGTCCAGACTCAGGGGTTTTTTCGAAAAAAGTAGCCTTTTTTCGAAAAAACTTCCCCTGCGTCCAGACTCAAGCCGCGTTCTTTCGAAAGTAAATCGAAAGAATGCGGCTTTTCTTTCGACGGCGGTACACCTAATTCTACGAGGAAGAACGCCTTTTTTGAGGGAAATCCGTCGAAAGTAAGTGAGTGTGGACGGGGGGAGCCCTTTTTTTTCGAAAGTATTGGCCTCCAGGAAGAAGCCCTAATGGACAATCTGGGCCATGGGTTGCATGTCTGTGGTTCCTGGCTGCAGCCATTCCTTAAAGGGACAGGCACCCTCACAGCCACTTGTTGCAGAGAAGGAGCCAGAGCACACGGCTACTTTGCTGCAGCATGTCCCAGCCCCAAGACCGTCCTGGCCCTTCCACCGAGCCTTCTGGGGACCCAGCCAAGGGCTCCAAACGCCGGGCACCATCCTGGTCTGGCCCAGAGATCAAGAGCCTGCTGGAGCTCTGGGGAGAGGAGGAGGCCTTACAGGCCCTCAAAAGCCAGCGGCAAAATGCCGATATTTATGGCCACATGGCAGAAGCCCTGGCCCAGAAGGGCCACTACCCCCGCACCCAGGACCAGGTGCGGTCCAAAGTAAAAGAGCTGCGCCAGGGGTACGTCAAAGCCAGGGAGGAGAGCTCCCGTTCTGGGGCAGCCCCCTACTACTGCCCCTACTACCCCGAGCTGGACCAGATCCTGGGTGGCAGTGGCAAAGCACGCACACCACGGCGGTTCGTACAGTCTGGATTGGCAGACCCTGTGGTGGACGCTCCCGAGCAGGACCCAGAGCAGTCTGGAGACGGGGACATGGTGCCAGAGGAGGAGGACAGTGAGGAGACGGCGACCCTCACCCTGGAGCCAGTCACCCAGACCCCAGAGGCCTCCCAGGCGTCATCTGGCGCAGGAGAGGAAGCAGCAGGTGAGTACAGTGAGGTTGTGTAACACCCGGGGGGGGGGAGGGGAGGTAGGTGGGTGCACAGTGGGTGATGCACAAGGGAAACCTGTCATGCTCAGGCTGATGCCCAGGTCACACACACACAGTGTAACCTTCAGAATGTCTGATTCCCCTGTCTCAAGGGAGAGGGCATGCCCTTTTGGACAGCTGTTGCACACATGACTGATTGTGATAGAAATGTAGCCGTGTTACTCTGATCTGAGGAAGTGGGTCTGGCCCAGGAAAGCTCATCCCCTAATAAACCATCCTGTTAGTATTTTAAGTGCTACAGAGTCCAGTTTTTAGGACTGATTGTGTCTTCTTCTTTTCCTCCACAGCCGGACAAGCCGTGGAAGAGGGCCGCAGCACCCCAGCCCCACCTCCATCTCCATCTCGGGGACATGGGAGCCGCAGACACAGGCGTGTCTATGCGGACATCCTCAGGCAGCACGTGGAGGCCGTGCAGGAGCTGAACTCCATCCTCAGAGAGAGGGCGGAGGCAGAGGATCGCTGGCGTGACCAGCTCATGGACGAGCTGGTCCTGCAGCACACGTCCCTGTGCGCCACTCTCAGGGAGGTCTGCGGCTTGCCTGCTCCTGTGCCTGGTCCTGCTCCTCCAGCACCCCATGACCCCGCCCCACCAAACCCCCCTTCCACAACAGCATCCCTTTCCCCCCTTGGACCTCCCTCTCCCCAGCCCCCACAGTTCCCCAGCCCCTCTCTCCCCCTGGCCCTCCTCTCCCCCAGGCTTCCACGTCCCAAGAGCACCCCAGCCAGCCAACCGACAGGTGCACCACCCGATCCCGTAGCCGTGGAGCACCCCAAACACGAGGCCCAGGCAGGAGAGGGAAATCTGGCAAGCACCGTGCAACCTGATCCCCTTCCCCCCTCCAGGTTTCCAGTCCCCTTCCCCCCTCCAGGTTTCAAGCACCCCAGTTAAAGCACAAACAAAGGGTTCAACAAAATGTTTGTTTATTGTAAATAGTTTTTTCAACAACAAAAATGAAAATTTTTTTTGTTATGTTTGCTACATGTATACTATTGTTTGAGAATATGTACAAAAATTAAACAGAACATTTTATTTTGCAACACACCCTGGTGTTACTGATGTGTCCAAACAGGGTCAGGAGATGGGTTGTGGAGGGAAGCTTCTATTGGGCCAGGGCCCAGTCCCCAGGCAGAAGCCCCTCACTACAGTCAGTGGCCTCCACTGGAGAATTGCTCCCGGAGGGCCTCCCGTATGCCAACAGCAGACCGGTGAGCCTGGCGGATGGCAGCTGTCCGGGGCTGGGCAAAGGGCCTCTCCTGGCCATCAGCACCTCTACCCCACCCTGGTAGGAAGGCCTCCCCTTTCCTCTCCACCAGGTTATGGAGAACGCAACACGCGGCCACCACCTCAGGGATGTTGCTCTCCCCCATGTCTAGGCGTGTGAGCAAGCACCGGAATCTGCCTTTTAAACGTCCGAACGCACATTCCACCTGGTTGCGAGCCCGGTTAAGGTGAGCATTAAACCGCTCCTTGCTCGCATCCAGGTGGCCGGTGTAGGGCTTCATCAGCCACGGCATCAGGGGATAGGCGGCATCAGCCACTATGCACACCGGCATGTGCACATCCCCAACCGCAAACTCGCGATGCGGGAAAAATGTTCCTGCCTGAAGCCTCCGGTAGAGGTACGAGTTCCTGAAGATCCGGGCATCATGTGCCCGCCCTGACCACCCAACACAAATGTCCGAAAACTGGCCACGATGGTCGACCAGGGCCTGGAGGACCATAGAAAAGTAGCCCTTTCTGTTTATGAATTGGGCTGCTCGATGGGGCGGTGCACGGATTGCAATGTGTGTCCCATCGAGCGCTCCTCCACAATTCGGGAAGCCGAGGGCAGCAAAGCCGGCCATGATGCTGTCCAGATCTGGTAGACAGATGAGCCTGTTGAGCAGCTCCGAATTGATGGCCCTCACCACCTGCAGAACGAGACAGACAACAAAATGTTAGAAGGGGTGCCTTATCTCTTAGGAGGAGAACCCACCGCCCACCTTCCCTCTCAAACACCCCGGGAATCCCCTCCTCAGAACCCCCCCCCCCAACAATTCAGGGTGAGTGGAGGAGCTCCCTCCCACTCCCACTCCACTTGGCCCTTCCTGACAGTCTCCCTTCCCCCCACCCCAAACTGTGACTGTCCCCAGACAATGACTTACCTCCATCAGGATGGATCCTACGGTAGACCTGCCCACTCCAAATTGGTGTCCCACGGAGCAGTAGCTGTCGGGGGTTGCCAGCTTCCAGAGGGCAATGGCGACCCTCTTTTCCAGGGGGATGGCGGGCCGCAGGTGGGTGTCTTGCCGTTGCAGAGCAGGGGCGAGCCAGGTACACAGCTTCTGGAAAGTGGTCTTTCGCATCCTGAAGTTGCGTAGCCAGTCTTGGTCATCCCAGATCTCCATCACGAGCCGGTCCCACCAGTCAGAGCTGGTGTCAAACCTCCAAACACACCTGTCCACGAAAAAGTTTGGAGGCAAGGGCAGTGTGGCTGCTTGACGGAGGAGCCCTTCGTACCTTTGGTCTGGGTCCAGCTCGGGAAGTAGCCTCATGACAGTGTCATGCAGATGCAGCAACAGCTGCAGTATGGTGGTGTGGGGCCATCGCCTGCCCAGGGGCAGCTCTGGCTCCGTGCCACAAAAATGGGTCTAAAGCAGAAAAACCTCCCGAGAAAAAAGCTGCTGGGGTGTCCCAGGAAGCTGAGCACTCCAAACCAGCACTGCAATGCCTTGCTTACCTCCTCGAGGGACAGCAAAGGCAGCTGCAGGAGCAGAGCAACGGGTGTTCAGGAGTGTCCCTTTCACCACGCGTCTCTGCAAAGGGCAGGCAGGCAGCACCCGGAAGGAAATGCTGCCCCCATGTCCTGGCAGAAGCAGTTCCGGGTGGCTTTCAATTTCGAAAGAGTGTCCAGCAGTCAGGACGCTCTTTTTCGAAAAAGCGAATCGATTTTTCGATCCGCGTATTGTAGTCTAGACGTGCTCTTTCGAAAGAGGCTCTTTCGAAAGAAGCCTGCAGTCTAGACATAGCCTAGGAGGGTAGTGTAGACATACCCTATGAGCTCTATTGACTCAGGACAAGAGGCATATACCATACCCCCGGATACATACACTGAACTTATGAGCCTGGATGCTTGTTGGCTCTCACACAAAGAGCTAACCCTGTCTTGAAGGGTTAATTCCAGGAGGCCCACTATGAGATGAACTTACCTGAAGAAGTGGGCCAGATTTGTGGCCTGGAATTTGGCTCATGCATGGGATCCACACAACCCCGTGGCGTTCCCGGGGCCCTACAGGGAAGTAAGAGTAGCACCTCTGTACCCTTCCAAGCATGTTGTAAGAGGTGACTAAGGAGGGCTGGCCATGGGGCTAGCAACCCCATCCTGTAAAAATAAACATATGCTATAAAAACATCAACAATTTCAACCTGAATAGCAAGCCAGCCTCAAGAGGGATTATGATGCAGGGCAGCCAAATCCAAAAGGATACTGAACTGCCAATTCCCCTTTTTTCAGCAAAAAAAAAAAAAAAATCTAGAATAGGCACCTGGAATGTGCGAACAATGTGGGAGGTAGGTAAGACAGCCCAGGTAATAAGAGAAATGAAGAAGTACAAGCTAAACATTATAGGAATTAGAGACAATGGGTACAGTCAAGTAAGGTGCAAGTTTCATCAGGGGAAATAGTGCTCTATTCGGGCCATGAAGAGGAAAATGCACCACATACGGAGGAGGTTGCACTCTTGTTGTCACCAGAGGCACATAAAGCTCTTATAGCATGGGAACCTGTTGGGTCAAGAAGTATCTTTGCAACATTCAGGACCATAAATAGGAAAATTAATATGCATGGCATTCAGCATTATGCAGTGACAAATAATAAAAAGGAATCAATAAAAGAAGAATTTTATAACAGACTACAGCATATGCTTGATAAGACCAAGAGATGTCATCATAGTCATGGGTGATTTTAATGCCAAAGTAGGAGATGACAACACAGGATATGAAGAGACTATTGGGAAGCATGGGCTAGGAGTTATGAATGAAAACAGGGAAATGTTTGCTAACTTTTGTGCAGTTAACGAACTTATTATAGGAGGAAGTATTTTTCCACATAAGAACATCTATAAGGTAACATGGATATCCCTCGATCATCAAAGACAGAATCAGATTGATCACTTCTGCGTTAATCGACAATTTAGACGATCCTTACAGGATGTTAAAGTATACAGAGGAGCTAATGTGGCCTTAGATCACCATCTACTGATGGCCAAATTGAAGCTAAAATTACGAAAGAACAGGTCAATACAAAACTATAGATCACATATAATGTAGGATTTTTAAAAGACCAGGTAAAGAAAGAAATGTTCTGTATCACACTTAGCAATAAATATCAAGCACTGGAACATCTAGATAAAAATTTAAGTATTGACAGCCAGGGGCAACAAATAAAAGTTGTCTGGACCAGTACATGTGAGGAAGTCTTAGGCAAAAAGGAATGTCAGTATAGAGAGTGAATATCAGTAGAAACGCTTAGGAGGATCGAAGAGAGGAGAGAGAAGAAAGTATTTTTATATAATAGTAAAATCAGAGCTGCCAAAATTATAGCCCAAGAGAACTATACAAATGCAAACAAAAGGGTTAAGAAGAGCATTAGAGCAGATAAGAAAAATTATATTGACAGGTTGGCAAAAGAAGCTGAGGAAGCAGCAGTTACAGGAAATATGAAAGGTCTGTATGATTCAACCAAGAAACTCTCAGGAAAATATGTACAACATAAAGACCCGTCAAGGATAAAATGGGGAGAAAGATTACAAATGTAGAAAACCAGGTGGAAAGATGGGTAGAACATTTTAGCGAACTTCTAAACAGACCAGTTCCAGAAGATTCCCCAGAAATCTAGCCAGCTGAAGAAGACCTCTTGGTTGATTGTTGTAGCAAGCCAAGTAAAGAAGAGATAAAGGAAGCAATTCAACTTCTAAGAAGTGGGAAAGCTGCAGGTCCTGATGGAATACCGGCAGAAGCTATAAAGGTGGACATAGATAAATCAACAAAAGTACTCCACACCTTTACTGGTAACATTTGGGAAAAGGAAGAATTACCGAGAGACTGGAGGGAAGGATATTTAGTAAAATTGCCAAAGAAAGGTGACCTACAAGAATTCTAGGGTAATTCTAGAAAAACTCAAGAAAACGATAGATTCCAAGCTAAGAGATGAACAAGCAGGCTTTGGTCAAAATAGATCTTTATGGATCAGATAGCCACATTGCGCATAATTATTGAACAATGTTTAGAAATGGAATGTTTCTTTGTATATCAACTTTGTAGACTATGAAAAAGCATTCGACAGCTTGGATAGGGATATGTTGTGGAAATTATTATGGCACTATGGGATCCCTCAGAAGCTCATAAATCTCATAAAAAAGACCTATGAAGATATAAGCTGTAGGGTCTTGCGTAAGGGTCAACTGACAGAACCCTTGAGAATAAAGTCTGGTGTTCGGCAAGGTTGTTTGCTGTCCCCCTTCCTCTTTCTTTTGGCTGTTGATTGGATCATGAGAGAAACAACAGCTAATGAAAGAAATGGAATCTAGTGGACCCTGTTTAAACAGCTAGAAGACCTTGATTTTGCAGATGACCTAGCTCCTCTGTCACATAATCAACGTAATGCAAAATAAAATAGTGAAGTGGACAAGATTTCACAGCAGATGGGACTGAAGATCCACGAGGGGAAGACCACAATCATGAAAGTGAATGCAGCAAATAACAGCAGCCCAATTGTCCTGAGAGGAACGACACTGGAGGAAGTTGATGCCTTCACTTATTTAGGTAGTATTGTAAAGAAAGTGGGAGGTACTGACGAAGATATTAAGACCAGAATACAGAAGACAAGAGGCTTTTTTATTATTTTGAGGAACATATGGAACTCAAGAGAGATCAAGCTACAGGATCTTCAGCTCAAATGTAAAATCAATATTTCCATATGGCTCAGAATCATGGCGAACAACAAGGACAAACATCAAAAGATTGCAGACTTTTATTAATAAATGCTTGCGTAAGATCATTGGTCTGAAGTAGTCTGACAAGGTTGCAAATATTAGCTTATGGGAAAGAGCGGATCAATGCCCAGTAGAGCAAGAGATTTTGAGAAGAAGATGGCAATGGATTGGCCATACACTGAGGAAGCCACCAACTAGCATTACCAGACAATCCCTATCCTGGAACCCACAGGGAAAAAGGGTAAGAGGAAGGCCAAAGAATAGTTGGAGAAGAGACCTGGATGTGAATGTGAGGAAAATGGGCAAAAGCTGTAGAGAATTAGAAAAGGTGGCACAAGACAGAGAGGCTTGGAAAGAAATTGTTGATGGCCTATGCTCCCATAGGAACTAAGGGCAAAGAAGAAGAAGAATGGGATCCACACAAGGTGGGAATATCAGATGTACTGGAATATATCCTTCACCTGCAGGACACAGGACTATCAATTAGTTATATCAATGTATATTTAGCAGCTATATCAGCCATTCACCCACCCATACAAGGGTATTTGGTTTTCTCCCACCCATATGTTAAGAGATTCCGGAAAGGTATACGAAATCTGTACCTGCTGCGTAGAGAGCCAGTGCTATCATGGGATCTGAACCTTATGCTTGACTCAATCATGGGACGACCTTTTAAACCACTCACAACTTGCTCACTACTCCACCTCTCAATGAAAGTAGCCTTTCTCGTGGCAATAACATCAGCCAGGAGAGTGGGAGAGATAGCTGCAGTCATGGTGGACTCACTGTACACTGTATTCCACAAAGACAAAGTTGTCCTTAGAACCCACCTGAAATTACTACCCAAGATACCTACCTCATTTCATTGTAACAAACCGATATACCTACCACTGTTCTTCCTGAAACCACACAAGGACAGCAATCAGACAGCGCTGCACACACTGGATGCAAGCAAGGCATTAGCCTTTTACTTAGAGCGCACAAAAGACTTCTGAAGAACACCCAGTATCTTGCGTGGACAGGTCCAGAGGACAACCTTTATCCAAACAATGAATAGCCAAATGGATTTCTATATGTATACAGTTGGCTTACTGTCTCAAACACAGACAGTCACCAGTAGTTTATACAGGCACAGAGAGCCGTATCTACCACAACTGTGTTCCTCGCGGGTCTTCCAATAGATATCATTTGCAGAGCTGCAACATGGGCTTCAGCCAGTACCTTTGCACAGCATTATGCTATTCAGTCCTTTCAGGACTCAGACACTAGATTTGGATGTACCATACTGTCCAACATCCAATCCTGCATCACGGAGCACCCACTGCCAAGCAGGAATACTGCTGCATAGTCACCTAAGTGGAGCACCCACGGGGACCCTCGAAGAAGAAAGGAAGGTTCCTCACCTTGTGCAGTGAATGGAGTTCTTCGAGATGTGTCCCCGTGAGTGCTCCACACCCACCTTCCTCTCCTCTGCTCCGGGCTAAGAGAGTCTGGCTTGGAGAAGGAACGGAGAAAACGGCAGCCAGCGTGTGCCTAACTGTCAATCGGGGCAATTGCGCAATAGCGCAGCACATGCCAGCGGCCAGGAGACTGCTAGCAAAGATTTCCGGGCCATGTGCACAGCGGTGCTGACACACCTAAGGGGAGCACCCACGGGGACACATCTCGAAGAACTCCAGTCACTGCACAAGGTGAGTAACCTTCCCTTATCCAGTCCTGGGAGATACTGTGACCTAGTGCACAAGATATCAGTCTATTCCTGGCTCTGTCACAGATGTGGGTGAGTCACTTAACCTCACTATTAAATGGGGATGATAAATTGTTTTGAGAGCCATTCTCTGGAAAACCCTTTGTAAGTACTGAGACAAAGTAGTAAATTTTGTACTGTGTTATTCTGGGACATCCCAGATTGGACTCAGCACCCTTCTATGTCTTTACCCCTAAGGACAATGCAGCTGCCTCACATTAGTGTGAATCTGGAAACATTCTCCTGAAGTCAGAATAATTATATACTCTAAATTGATCTTGGTGTAACAAAGATTATTATCTGGCTGCTGAACAGGAACGATCCATGCCCATTGTAAGACCATGGTGTTTTTATGTGAGATTCTCCTGCACTGTGTCCAGGAAATGAGTCTTTTTTGAAGCAAGTTTGCCTATAAGGGCAGCAGAAACTATTTTATCTCTGCTGCTGTAACAAGCATCCCTTTTTGCTATATCGTGTGCCAGTTCTGCTGGCTAAGGACCTATTGTCCTGTCTCATTCCGTGCTGTCGTATTTTATACAGAATTTAAGATATTTTCATTCTAGTCCTTGACAGATTGCTCAAATTGTGCTGCTAGGGGTGGTGTCCTTGGCTATACTCGTGATAGACATTACATTAGCAACTATCAGTTCTCTGAATGTAGTATTAGTGAGGCTAGCAGGCTAATCAGCATGGAAGCTAAACTGTTCAGAATTCAGCCATTTCCTCATTTTCCACATTACTCTAGAAACCAGGGCTATGTCTACACTGGCCCCTTTTCCGAAAGGGGCATGTTAATTTCAGCAGTCGTCGTAGGGAAATCCGCGGGGGATTTAAATATCCCCCGCGGCATTTAAATAAAAATGTCCGCCGCTTTTTTCCGGCTTTTAAAAAAGCCGGAAAAGAGCGTCTAGACTGGCCCCGATCCTCCGGAAAAAGTGCCCTTTTCCGGAGGCTCTTATTCTTACTTTGAAGTAAGAATAAGAGCCTCCGGAAAAGGGCACTTTTTCCGGAGGATCGGGGCCAGTCTAGACGCTCTTTTCCGGCTTTTTTAAAAGCCGGAAAAAAGCGGCGGACATTTTTATTTAAATGCCGCGGGGGATATTTAAATCCCCCGCGGATTTCCCTACGACGACTGCTGAAATTTACATGCCCCTTCCGGAAAAGGGGCCAGTGTAGACGTAGCCCAGGTGTGTGGAAACTCATATTAGAATAGAAAATTACACACCACAAGGAAAGCCAAAGCTGGAGAATCTAAGGCCTATCACGTAGGCCTATTAGAAAGCAGAGACTGTTTAGGCCCAGACATAGGGATAGAAGATCATCCAAGACATAGGACTGCAAATCAACCAGTCAATGCACTATGCTTATCTTAGAAACATGATTAAAGTGTTTCATTGTATTCAACTATGCAGTGCTATGCGTGTACATTCTCTGCTCAGACTCTCTCCCTCAAAGTCCTGATTGCCTTCACTGGAGTTTGTCTGCAATAACTGAGCACTGACTATACATGCTGGAACATTAAACTTTACATCTTCCAGGCTGTAGCTGCCTTCCCGAGGAGTATGTTTCTCTGAAGAATTTATACTGGCTTCTGTTTGGTTACAAAATGGGAATTTCCCATGGACATCCCAGGAGCTGACTTCACCCTTGGTGGGGATGGGGGACAGTAGTGCTATGCTGATACAGCAGCAGTGAGTGAGTGAGCACTGACCCTGAACAACAAGAAAAAAAACACTCAGAATATTTCCAGGGTTCACAAGGAAAAAGGGGCTTATATCTGCTGCCCCATCCTTCAGTCACATTTTAATACTACCACAGTCAATATCTTTGTGTAAAGATAGACATATTTTCCACAGCTGTTTTAGTTTCCCAGTTGAATCACTTTTTCTGATTATACTCTTAAAAACATTTTTAATTTTTCCTTTATGGCTTGGAAGCCTTCCCTGGGGTGTTAACAGGGATTTTGATGGAAAATAATGTAGATACTTTTCTCCATGACTGAGTCACTCAGAAATCTTTGCCACTGTCACCACCAGACTTCTATTGTAATGTAGATTGCCTCTAACTCTGGGAAATGTTTGTATTATTGGAATTCTTCTTAGCAGGATATCACATACACACACACACCCCTCCTGTCAATAAAACATTGCTGATGAATAGTGCTTCCCCATTCTATGGGGAAAGACTGGGGAAATGACCACACTGTGTGTATTCCTGACATTATAGATCCTGAATGTCACGTTCAGTTATTGATACTGCATCAGTGAATCAAGTTAAGTCTTGTCCATAACCTTGCCTGAATGTGCTTTACAACATGCAAGCTATGCTCCAAGGCAAAGTAGGATCTTGTATTTCTGGATGCTTTTTATGCTAACCTAACTAAACTGGCAATTAGAGCAGTGGGGTTGAAAGGACTAAGAGCTCCTGGGTTCCCAGCACTGTCACTGGAGCTCACACAGTGAGTGAGTTAAATTATTTAAACTTTGAGCCATATTTGTTTCTAGTGTAAATCATTTAAAATCTATGGAGTTACATGAGGGATGAATTTGGCCTTCTGTGCGTCAGTTTTTGCATTTGTAAAATAGGACTGTTAATATTTCCTTTCCCTCTGTAAAGCAGTGAGGCTCTCAGACTAGAGCAGCTACACATATGCAGACTATCCCAATTTGTGACTTATTTGCTAGAATTATATTGCATGTGCAGGAGGAATGTCTCTCCTCCCATTTATTGTGATACAGCTGTTTATTTTAAGTGGTAACACAGTTGTACAAACCTCTAGAGCCTATTGTCCATTCTCGGGCTACCCTCTGCTCCACAGAATTGCATTTGAGATTAAACCTCTCTAGCAGCACTGGACAATGGCTCTTCAGCCTATTTGCAAAATTGTGTTTCAAAGCTATCATCTGGATTCAGAAACATAGGCTCATTACCTGCACTGATTTCCTTGGTATGCTGTGCAGCCAGGGTCCCTACTTGCGTGGTAGTAATTTGCAGGGCAGGGCCCTATTTCATGCTGCTTGTAGGTGTCACTTCATCACAAGGTGACTCCAGAGAGTTTGTGTCCGGGTCAGGTTATTCAGGGAGTGAATTGCCAATAAAGAATGAATCAGAAAGAAATCAAACCAAGGAAAGGCCTCACTGAATAGTCATGACAGTGAAACACAGCTACCCCCATACTGCCTGGGACAGCAGGAAGGATGCAGTAGCTGGAAATGGGAACCAGCCACAGAATTCTAAGCACTACTGTTTCCGTGAAATGGTCTTGCTGATAATGTGAGGGGGCTGAGCCTCCTCATTTTCCAGGGAATTAACAGCATTCAGCCCTATGTCCTCATGTGAGGTTTTACATGCAAACAGAAATGCTGGTTTTGTGCAAAGTTTTCAATAGTTTTTTTTTATTCACTTGGAATCCTAATAGGTTTCCATCTACTCCAAGTAATGATGTGAACCTTGCCCCAACAGCAGTTGGTCACAGGAATCCACCACAAACCAAGGTTGAACTGACCACACTAATTTTATTGTTTAACTGGGCATAAAGTGCAGAATGTAAACAGCTATCTGCAGAAGGAGTAGGAAGTAAACTTGTCAGAGTTCATTGCTTTACTAACTTCAAGCAAAGAAGTTAACTATATACATTGTGGTAAATGGCACCACTGCCCTTTACTGGCTGCAATCAGAACTGTTCTGCTGGGCTACATCTACACTGGCATGATTTTCCGAAAATGCTTTTAGCGGAAAACTTTTCAGTTAAAAGCATTTTCAGAAAAGCACGTCTAGATTGGCATCCCTACTGTACAGTTGTTAGAGCAGGTACCTTCAAGCTTGCAGTCTGATGGGTGCCTGCAGAATCCCGTGGGGCTGCCACTGTGAACTGGATTGCAGGATCTAGGCCTCTATTACTTTTATCTTCAGGGTGTTGTCTTTAAAATGGCAAGTGCAAGCCAAGATAGGAGCCTAAACTGTCTGTTCTGAGTGGCAGCCCAGTGAGGAGTGGCAGTGGCTTACCTTGTTTCACTCTGCACTACTTGTCCAGTGGGTTCACTGTGAGAATGCAGCAACCTTTGCTCCCCATAACAAAAATTGAAGGAAGATAGCAGAGACCGAGGGAGAAAGAAAGGCTAGAAGGGGCAGTAAAAGAGGGGGATGAGAGTTGTATGTTTGTTAATGGATCCCCAAGAACGGGGCATACCCACAGCACAAATCTGGGCACTGCCAGGCTGGGATCATGGAGACAGAGGGCATGGGAGTGGCAGGCGCGATGGAAGGGAAGATGGAAGCAGGCAGACATTTCTCCCTTCTGTTGCGGGAGAGGGGCATTGCCTCCTGAACCCTCATCTTCTTCCTGCTCCTGAGAAACAAGAGAGAAGCTATGAAATGCCTTAAGCAAAGCTTCCTCTTACAGCCCCCTTCTTTATCGCGGCCCCTCGCCCGGCCCAGAGTCGCCCTCCTTTGAGTCCCCTCCCTATTGTGGCACTCCCCCGCCTCTGCTTTATCACCCTCCAGTTCTCCTCGTGTCGCCTCCCCTCCCGGGGGCGGTGCGCTCCCCTCCATTGGAGCTGCGGCCGCTCTGTCTGCGGGGAGGAGCCGCCCCCTGAATAGACCCTTCGCGACTCCGGGCTGGCACCGGGACGCCCGGCAGCGGCGCGGAACGCTGCTTGCAGCGCGTCTTTCCAGGCCGGTACCAGGCTTATGGTCGGTGCCCTACCCGGGTACCTATCAGGGCTCTGGAGGCGTAGACGCCCCACCCCGCGGCCTGCGCGGTTCGGGTAAAGCACAGGGGCAGTCTCCTCCCACGGCCAGGCGAGCTGCCTACGGTCGTGGCTGGGGGGCTGGAGTCGACCCCCTCACCCTGGTCCTGAGCACAGGGAACCAAGGCATCCTGCAAGCTGTGTTGCTGCGCATTGCTGGGATCCCGGGCGCCTCGGTGTGGCTGTCGAGGGAGAAGGGTGACTGAAATAGACTGGAGGATAAATATAAGCGGAGCGCATGGCTGTGGGTGCGTCTGGCCCGGCCATTATTCCTCGGACCTGCTCCTCTCTGGGTGCTTAGCGAGACGAGGAACGCAGCCGGGAAGGCTTGGGCTAGGCGCTCACGGGAAGAGCTTACTGGATCTGCAGCTCGTGGTCGCATTCGGTGAGGACTTCGCGTATCTGATACAGCACCCAGTGTGCACTGAGCGCACGGCGAGAGCGGAGCCCGGCGCTCTGTCTTAGCCAACGGGGAGGCCGGGGTTCGCCTCTGCAAAGCGGGCTGGTCCTTGCGCCATTCCACTTTAATTATAACTCCTCCTCCTGGCTATTTTGGGAGGCTGCTCTGTGGTATCAGAATTAACTTTGGGAGCTGGAGTATGGCAGATGGTATAAGTCGCCTCCCACCTGCCTATAAACTAGTCAGGGTTGTGTCTTGGTGGCATCTCTGCTTGCAGCTATGTGTGTGCGTTCACTCGAGTACCAGTACGTACATGTCTGTGATGTGTGTATTTGCATGTGTTTTTTAAAAAGGATGTTTTCTTAGGCCACTGCATATTCTTTGTTTGAAAATGATTGGTCTTGCTTGCATTGGTGGGGTTGAAATTTATTTCCCCTCTGATGTGTGAGTGTTTTCCCTTGAGACCTGGACAGCAGGGCAGCTGAAACTTAACTTTAAAAAAAGCTGCAAATAGCATGAAATATTAGCTAAATATTTTCCCTATGTATTATACATGTGATGAATGTGTGGTTGAGGGGAATTAATTACATGTATTTTCATGTGCAGGGCACACAGTCATCCCAAATGGATGAAAATAGAAAGTTTGTTGTGCTCCCAGCCATCAGTGTTATTTATATCACAACAGAACTGCTAAAGATATAGCACTAAACTCGGTTCTGGTTTAAGTGGCTTAAAACTTTACTACAGTAGAGTTGTACTTATTTGGTCCATAAACATTTTCTTTTAAACACAGTGGTCCACTTTAACTGTCTCTCTCCCCAAAAGGATGCACTGATGTGATTACACACATCCATCAGTCTTGAGAATAGTCAAATCCTGAATGTGACACACCTGCCCATTGACTAGGTTTTCCTTGCTTTGTGGTTCAGATATCAGGAAATCCCAGTGTTTATTTTGAGTTGCTATTGTGTGTTTGGGGGAAAGCAATGGTATATCACAGCACCATCATAAGGGGCTGCCACACTGCTGTTCGCAGCCTTCACTTTGTTATCATAGAATCATAGGGTACTATTTTCTTGTGTCATTTTAATAAGGATTTTTGGGCAGGAACATCAGTGGTGGCATCAGTCGAAGGGTAACTGGAGAAATGTAACGACCTTTATTATTGAGAGATCAGAAATGGTCACATTTGCCTTTAAAATCTATGATTCTGTGAGAGCAGAGCAGTCAGGTAACAGGACTCAAACAAGTGTGTCTAGGTCTATGCATCATGGTATGGACAATGCCAGTCTTTGGCTTAGAATTTCTGACAGTCACTGGCTCTCTTGATACCATGTCACTAGCTAGTAAACATTGCCTGGTAAACTTCCACTATGTTTGATAATGAGTTCTGGTAGGTTTCTGTTGTAGTATGTGTGAGCTGTCATCATGGGAAGAAACTGACTAAGTGTGAGTTTTCACATTGGAGTTGCTAAAAATGTATTCAGCATCTTTGCATGGCTTGGCTTGGAAATGGTCACTCAGAATACACCAAAATATATAAAGATCACCCATTCAAAGTATATGTTTATAGAACTCGCATGCTGCTAAAAACCAACTGACCTATGATAAACATTCTCAGACTTACTTCTGAGAGTCATCCCTCACCTTAATATAGTTCTAACTCCATTGCTGCTGTGAGAGACACCATACACTTTCTTTCACTTCTGTCTGGAAATATTTTGTCTCCTTTAGCTACAATCAGTACTTTAGGTTTTCCTAACTCAGATGAGAGATGGGTGAGTATATGGCTAGGTCTACACTGCTGGTTTTTTTCGGAAAAAGCTACGCAAAATGCGCTCTGCATTTTGCATAGCTTTTTTCTGATTCTTTTGTTGGAAGAGGCTTTTCCAACATTTGGTCTGTCTAGACTGGGCCAAATGTCAGGAAAAAACCGTCTTTCGGAAGCCCCCTTCCTATTCCTTGTGGAACCGTTCTTTTGGAAGCTCCCTTATTCCTCGCAAAAAAAGCAGAAGAACAAACACGTTCCCTGGACATGAAACAGTTCTTCCTGGATACCTCCGGTATCCCAGAAAAACTGTGTAGTTTAGCCATACCCTATACATTTTTCTTTATGATTTGTTTATTTTGGGGCTGTGAAAGCAAGAGCATGTTTGGCACCTGAAAAAGCATGGGTGGCTTTTTTTTTTTAAACTGACTTGATTCGAATGCAATGATACCCCTTTAAACAAAGCAAAAATTAGATTTATATTTTATTCCTGACTGTGAGAATTGAAATCTTAGTCCCTCTGGGTAGTGGGAAAACAAAACAAACACTTGTGTCCACATAAGCAATACCATGGGATAAAGAGTGTGTGTCCCATTAATGTTTTCAGGAAGATCTGTATTATTGGCTGCTCCTTTTCTTTACTTTAATTTCCAAGAACACTAAAATGTGTTCATCACAATTAACGTGATGGCACTGACTATAATTTTTATCCCTTTTCCACTCCCCACCATCTTTATCTTTCTTGATGTTGAATTGCATTGGAGTCAGAAATCAGGATTCTGTGTTGCTTAACAGCCTTTTTTAGGAGCAGTGATTTATCTATACATTTCCTGGAGTGGAGGAAGTCACACAAAGGGCTGGGGCTAGAGGTTGGAGAGAGACCCTGTGAATAATAATCCAAGCCCCAGGGATTACAAAGGTGGGGGAATGCAGGCTAGTCCCTGAATGTTTAGAACCAGGGAACAGATTGTTTTAAGAGGGGGATTTGCTCCACCTCCTCCCAAGTACATCACTGATTACGTACTACGGAGCTTTTAGAAAAGAGCCAGACATGTAATTCTGAGTCTCCAAATGATATGTCAACCCAGCTGTCAGGGTTTATACAGTCCCAGGATTTCTACATGAGTCTTTCCTTTTTTGTTTAAAAGCCAATGAACATTGGATGCTTGTTGGGGTCTGTGCATAGAAGTGATTTCCCCAAGCCCCACTCTTTGCTGTAGGAACCACTTGTTCCTTTAAAGCTGCTTTCCCTTGACTTTTTGCCCATGTTCCTGATTGTTTGCATGTAGTGTGGCTAGATTGAGGCAAGTTGGAGAAAGGACTCCTTGCTCACATCCTGTGGTTTTTCACCTGACACTTCCCCTATATCTATCTTGTTAGAAATCAGAGAAGCTTGCAACTCCAGTGGAAGGGATGGGGCTTTGATTAGAATCATAGAGTCATAGAACATTAGAACTGGAAGGGACCTCAAGAGATTATCAAGTCTATTCCCCTGCCTTCACAGCAGGACCAAGCACCATCTTGATCATCCCTGATAGATGTCTATCTTGCTCTAACATATCTTCAGTGATGGAGATTTTACAATGTTCCTAGGCAATTTACTGCAGTGTTTAACCACCCTGAGGGTTAGGAATTTTTTCCCAATGTCCAACCTAAACCTTCCTTGCTACAGTTTAAACTAACCATTGCTTCTTGTCCTGTCCTCAGAAGCCAAGGAGAACAATGTTTCTCCTTCCTCTTTGGAAAACCCTTTTAGATACTTGAAAACTACTGTCATGTCCTCTCTGTCTTCTCTTTTCCAAACTAAACAAGCCCAATTCCTTCAACCTTCCCTTATAGCTCATGTTTTCTAGACCTATAATCATTTTTGTTGCTCTTCTCTGGACCTTCTCCAATTTCTCCACCTTTCTTGAAATGTGGTGCCCAGAACTGGACACAATACTCCAACTGAGGCCTGATTAGTACAGAGTAGAGTGGAAGAATGACTTCTCGTGTTTTGCTCACAACACTCCTGTTAATGCCTCCCAAAATCATGTTTGCTTTTTTGCAGCAGTGTCACGCTGTTGACTAATATTTAGCTTGTGGTCCACTATGACCCCTAGATCCCTTTCTGCAGTACCTCTTCCTAGAAGTCACTTCCCCTTCTATATATGTGAAACTGATTGCTCTTTCCTAAGTGGAATACTTTGCATTTGTCCTTATTAAACTTCATGCTATTTACTTCAGACCATTTCTCCAGTTTGTCCAGATCATTTTGAATTATTACCCTATCCTCCAAAGCCCTTGCATCCCCTGCCACGTTGGTATCATCTGCAAACTTAGTGTCTATATTAGTATCTAGAGTTGGAGTTCTGTGGCAGATGTCTTCCTCTCTGTGCCTCTCAAGAGTAGATTGAGGATCCTTACAAAACCTTCAATAAAATAGATTAGTGTTGCTTGTTAGTTACTAAGCCCTCCAACGTTTAGGGTAGCTATTGCTTTCTAGATCACCAGCAGCAGAGAGACTTGTATGCAAATAGTAGTGGGAGAGAACTCCAAGGTCTACTGTGAGAGACTGAGACTAGATGGGAAGGCAGGGTTAGGTTGTGTGTGTAATCTGATCCCAATAGACTTCACTGGATGTAGGGAAATTAATCCCATTTAATTAGTTAACCAGTTAAACATTATGTTTAACTGATTACGCTGGGTGGATCCAGCTGGAGCATCCCCCACAGCTGGCCCCTGGCTAGGGTTGTACAATCCCATTTCATTAGTTAATTGGTTAAACTTTGTTTAACTGGTAAACCAATTAAATGGGGGGGGGGGGCACTCCAGCCCAGCTGTAGTGAAGCACCCCCCCTTTCTGCAGCAGGCCTCTCAGGACTAGAGCAGCCTCCTGCCCACAGCAGACAGGAGGGCTGCTCCAGTCCCCACTGTTTAACCAATTAACCTTTCACATCCCTACTTTTGGCCCTGTTCGGATCCCTATTTGGAGGAACTGTAAAACTCACATCCAGGATGTGGGGGAGTTGTGTGTTAACAGTGAGTCAAGCCCTAGAATCAGATATACTGTCTGGTGATAGGGCAGGGAATAGTTTTCCATGCAACATGCTGTGTGTAAAACACACTGACTGTAAACCTGTGAAGCATTTCCCTCATTAAGAGTGCATATTCCCCAAGTAGAATAGACCTAGGAGAAGAGGATTATTAAAGTCACTGGGTGGGAAGCATGGGTTGTATTTGCCAGGACTGGGCTGGGGGGGGAGGGGAGGGCAGGTTGCCATCTTTGTGTCATGTGATTGTAGGGAAGAGTAGTGTTTTGTTCTGTCACCTCCAGTTTCCTGCATAGGTAGTGCTGGTGTGACTGTCTTTCTTGTGAGGTGGGCCTCCTGGGCAGTATTGCAATGGTTGTATCAGTGGTGGATGCAGCTTGGTACTGCACTGTAATATAGCAGAACAGTTGTATTTTCCAAGAGGAAGATCAGATAGACGAGAATAAGTGAATGTTTAGTTGACACGGAGCAATGTCAGGAGTAGAGAGTAGCATAGTGAATATTCATGTACAGGTCCTGGAGATACTGCAGTACCAGGTTAATACATATGGGTGGACGAATCCAGCCCCCTATTCCAAAAAATATTGCAGTCAATACAAAGCAAGGTCAGGGATCCGGCATATGACTACACTTGATCTTAGCCGAAAAGTTGTATTTTCCAAGAGGAAAATCAGATATAAATTTTTAAGTGGAACATTGTGGAGTGTCAGGCTTTCACCTTCAGGGTGAAAAGACCTGCGTATTAGGTCACTGAAGGGGTCAACATAACGCCAAGGAGTTACTTGCCTGACCCCATGCCCTTCAGCAAGCGCTGTTTGGAGCGAATGTTTCTACCACACATCTTAGCCAAAAAGCCAAGAAGCAATTACAATGGGGAGTGCCCCAAGTACTCCAATGTAGGTGGTGCTGTATGTAGGGTTGCCAGGTGTCCGGTATTCACCCGGACAGTCTGGTATTTTCACCTCTTGCCCGGTAAAAAAATTCAGAGAATACCGGACACCTGAGATGTCCGGTATTATCTGAATTTTTCCCCGGCCAGGAGGCGAAAATGCCGGACACCTGGCAACCCTACATACACTCAGCGCCCAGCCTCCCCTGACCCCCAGTTCCTCGACCCCAGCCCCTATGCTTACCTGGTTCCCCAAGGCTGCCAGCACAATATGGCTGCCAGCCAAAAGACCTAGGGAAAGCAGTGACTCCCCTGGGTCTTAGTGCTCAACCTCTCCCTGTTCCTATCCCTGCGCTAACTCTTAAAGGGGACATGCTGTTTTATTTTAATTTTTTTGGGCTTGGAGTCCTTTTTGATTGCCCTCCCCTCCCCTTTTTTTCCCTTCAACAGAATTTTTTCCCATTTTGGGGGGGGGGGTGTTCGGTATTTTTGTTTCAACCATCTGGCAACCCTAGCTGTATGCACTGCAGAGCTGGAAGCTGAGGTGTCTTTCCTTTTCAGCCATCCTTCCTTGAAGTGCAATTTGAGGAAGAAACACCCAGCAGAAGGCACACCCAGCAACACTGGCAAGAATATGTCACTGGAGTCCAACCCCTTCCTTTACACCCCACCACCAGTGTTCCCTCTAAACTGCACAGCAGCACAGCTTCACAGGTGATTAATCAGCCCAACCCAGTCACTGACAGGGCTGATGACTGGGTGGGGCTGATTTAGTCACCTGTGAAGCTGTGCTGCCATACAGCTTACAGGGAATACTGCCACCACGGTGGGGTTTTTGGAATCCAGGGGCCCCTTATGGCAAGGTCTTCTGCAGGGTTTTGTTGTGTAAGAGGTCATGCCAAGAGCACCAAGTTCAGATCCTGTTCTGCAGGAGATGCTTGCAGTGGAGCACGAGCTAGCTGGAGAAGCATAAGTGCCTCCTTCTCATAAATCAGGCCTGGGTAAAATACAGTCTGTGGGCTGGATGCGGCCTGCGGAGGCAGCGGGAAGCCGTTGGCAGGCTCCCCAGCTTGTCCCACAGCCCTGCGCGCTGGGCAGAAAAGTGGTTGCCTCCTGTCCCCTACCTGTTTTGAAACTGGAGGGGAGGGGGGAAGTTTTAGGAGCCGCCCCTCCTCCAGCACATCCCCATTGACCGGTTTCCGGCAGAAACTAGCCAATAGGAGCTGCTTGTTAGAATAACAAGCAGTTAAGAAAAATCACGCCCCCTCTCTTGGGCTCAGTTATTCATGAAGCACATTGCCTGGCAGGCTGGCTGGCTGGCTGAGAAATATTTTGAGCTCTTCAGGCAGGCTAGTTTGGCAGCTGACAAGTAAGTCTCTTGGCCACAGCCTGCTTCTGGCACCCCAGCCCTTTCCTGCCCCAACTCTCTGCACCACTCAACATACCCAAACCCTCTGTCCCCTTCTTATCCCGATACCGTTTCCCAGATCTAGCACTCCAGTCTCCTGCCCCAGATCACAATCCCTTCCTACCCTAGGTCACATCCCAAATCCTTGCACTCTAGTCCCCTGCCCTAGGTCACAACCGCCTGCTTCATCCCAACTCCCTCCCAGACTCGCCCGTCCCTTACCCCAAGCTCCCTTCTGCACCCAACCTCCATCCCAGACCCTGCATCTCCATTAATGTCACGGAAGAGTGCAGCCTTCAACCACTTTCCAAAATATTGGAGTGGTCCTCCCATCAAAAATTATTGCCTACCCCTCTTATAAATCTTCCTCCTCACCAAATGCTTAACTTCCTGGTTGTTGAGGTGATTAATGTATGAAACAGACAACATTGTTGCCACTCATACATCTGATAGAGAACTGAAAAGGCTAAACTTCCTTGGCTGCAAAAGCTACTCCTTGGCGTCTTGCTAAACCCTGAGGGCAAAATATAATTTTACGAATTATTCAATTTTTTCATCTTTTATTGAATATCTATCACAGTTGAGGAGGGAACAATTTCAGGGCCTTATAAAAGAAAGCCAGAAAATCATCACGGTTTCTCTCCAGGCCTCTCTTGATGCTGCCACCACAGCTGCAGGTTCTGTGGCTAGGGAAGAAGTTGTTTGTGGAGCATCTTGGCTGCAGTCTCCAGCCTTCCCCAGAAGGTACAAAATGCCACCAAGGACCTTGAAGGACCTAAATTGTGCAGTAGTGCTAGGGGTGGGTTGTCCAGGGTATGCTACAATCATTTAGATATACTTGTGACAAAGAAAAAAGATTGCAGATCGTAGAGAGCTTGATGGTCTCATCTAGTTCACTACCAGCCCATGAAACTGGCTGAACCCTACAGGATGAAGCCCAGATTTACTGATAAGGGGCATCCTTCACAGTGATACTGCAGTTGGCAACATCCTCAAAACAACCATTTTGACCTATTGGTTGAAGGTCATGAACAGTGTTTCCTTGAATTGTTTTATGTGCAGAATACATTTTGGTTTGTGCACTGAAGCATGTGCAGATGTGCACCACTAATAGAAACACATACTGCTAATTGTGGGTGCTCTTCTAATCAACTGGGCAACGGTTGAAGCTTACAGTAAACACTGGTCATGAGCTCTTTTCCTCTCTGGATCCTACATTGCACTTATTTCTCTTTCCACTCTTACGGGCATCATCTCTCCCATTTTATGTCTTCTTGGGAGCTCATCACTTTGGACAGATGGATGCTAGAGGTGATTTCAGTAGGCTATTCCATCCAGTTCAGCATCTTCTGACTCTCCCTCCCCATCCTTCTTCAGAGGCCCTACTCATTAGTGTCTGATGTCAGGGGTTTGGTTCAAAGCACATCTGAGATCTACTGAAGTGTTACTGTCTGATGTCATTGCTATTTGGTGTACTGCCCATTGTGTATTCACTGCCTCCCCGACTAGGGATGTAAAAACCGACTAAACTAATTAACTTGTTAAATGATTTGTTTAACCCATTGGTTACCTGCTGCGGACAGGGGGTTGTTCTGGTCCCAGCTTGCCATGGCTGAGGTCCAGCTGGCTGGGCCTGCCATGGCTGTGGGCGAGGCTCTCCTGGCTTGCTGTGGCGTTGAGTAGCGGGGGCTGCTGCAGCCTGCCACAACATTGCCAGTTGGGCCATCATGGGTGGGAAGGGTTGCTCCCGCTGGCCAGGCCCTTTGATTAACCAGTTACCCGGTAAGCATGCCTATAAGATTAAGGCTTGTCAGGTGACCTGTTCACTGTTTAATCTTTTACGTCCCTATCCTTGACTCAGGTGCCCTTGGCCTCCCATGGCAGTGTGGCCAGCCAAGTCTCAGTCAAGTCTTGTGCACTCTGCTGAGATAGCTCTATCTGCCATCAACTGAAGTGTTGATCTAGGGGTCCCACAGGAGCAAAAATGCCCCACACCTCTCTGCATGGGCTGTCAGTTTATCAAGAACCATTGGAGGGCATGTGTTGTTCCCGATATCTGAGTCTCCTGGTATGGCTGCTCCTGGTGCTGAGCTCTTGTCCTGCTTTTGGGGTGTCACATGAGAGGTCTCCGGCCACAATAGAGCAAGAGGTCCCTAGGCCAGTCCTCTCCCTTGGGAGGCCCAGAGCAGCTCTTGTGTGACTGTACTGGCAGATCTGCCTTGCGGAACAGAGGCTTGGCTACATAGTGACTGTTGTGTATATTCTCTCTCTACTCCTCATGGGGAGAAGCATTTGTTTCTCAGCCTGTCTCCATGTCCACATCCTACCAAGTGATGGGATATCTCTCCAGATGTTTGAACGATCCCAGGATGTTCTTGTTCTGTTATCGCTTTAAAGATTTCAGTTGTTTGCCTGTGACATGTGAAGGCAAGTTCCATACAGCTACCTGCTCACTCTGCCTGCCAGGCTGAACAGCCCAGTGTGCTGTTGCATGCTGTTATGCTCCTTCTACTGTCCAGGTACCAGAAAGCTTAATTTGCTGTCTTTTGGTGTGCTCGGGGCAGAGGACCAGGGATGTTTCGATCTGGACTTTCACACCAACCCCAAGTCTTATAAGGGCCTGGTTAACATCTATAGTGATACTGTCTCCATGCCAGTACCACAGGTAGGTAGAGTTTTGTGCTTGGGCTCCTCTATGCCCCAAGCCTTGTGAATTCTTGCCACTGGCATGTTCTGTGCTTGATGAGAGCCTGAACATGAATCAATGGTTCTCCAGCTTTTGTATTAGTAACCCCTTTCACACAGCAAAACTGTGTGTGACACCCCCTTATAAAGTAAAAACATGGTTTTAAAGTATTTAATGCTGTTATGAATGCTGGAGGCAAAGCAGGCTTGGGGATGGAGGCTGATAGCTTGCGACTCATCACATAATAACACTGAGACTCCCAGTTTGAGAACCCCTGAGCTATGTCCTTTGTGGAGCTCTCTCCCCTGTCCTTTGTGGTGTTGGATGTCTGTCTTAGCCCTGCTGCTCAGGCTTACAGCATTCACCTGGGGAAAAGGAGGAGAGCTCCAGTCTTTCTCTTATGGTTGTTTTTCCCTGCACATCCCACTCCCCAAAACAGAGGTTTCTTCCCTCATATATGAAGAACCATCCCCTGGAGAGGGGGAGATATTTTCAGCCCTGGCTGAAACTGAAGAGCAACTGTTCCCCAGGGGATTGGCAAAGTACTTTCAAACTAGGCGTGTCTGGGGAGCATTCAAGCTCCTTTCCTTCCCACTGCAGGTCACAGAGGCATGTTCTGCAGTGCATTCCTTGCTCAACACAGCAAAGGGAAGGGGAATGCAGGCCCCCTCAATGCTCTGGGGGCAGTATCACACATGGTGTCACATAGCTTGCTGGCCTCTGACTTCGGAGTATCCTGTGGCAGCTTTCTGTCAGGTGTGAAGTGCCAGCCTGGGTCTGTGGTACTGGAACATCATCCCTGAGAGTGCTGCCCTACAGGCAGAAAGCTAACATATGGGTACAGGGTTTCCTGCTGTTTGGCTTAACTTTCATCTCTTAACTTTCCCCTGCTTCAGAGTTGCGCTGGTCTTTTCTGGGCTGAGATTTTTGCCCTAAAATGTAACTTGTTGGCACTCCTCTTGGACTTGGTCAAGCATGTCAATAGCAATAGAAGCTGAGCTGGATGGCAAGTTGTTGGCTGCTCACTCCTTTGTACTCAAGAGGCCACAGACACTCAGCACGTGGGTCAGCTGTGGAGAGTAGACTATGCCAGGCAATTGGAGCAGGAATGGTCCTGCGTGTGGTCAGGCCAGAGCCCAGGAGCAAGTTCCCATGGTTTCTGAGCCTCACCACCCTCCAGGAGAGATTGCAGGCCCTGCATCGCTCAGCCTGGCAAGGAGAGATCAGTCCTCTCTTCCTCTTCCTGTGCTGTGAGGGGAGAGCAAGGGGGTTGCTGGATGATGTGAAAAACAGGTGAAAAAAGTTACCTTCCTCGTTTAGTGTGTGTGGAGTGCCATCCCATGGACAGAGTCAGTGCTGGGCCTTGCTGACTGAGTGATACTGGCCTTTATGACTGTAGCTGTGGCTCATGCTTCAGAGCATGTGCTGGTTTTTGTAGGGAGTCAAGAAGAACAACCTCCCACTCAGGCAACATTTTCCCAACTGCTTTGTGGTCCTTTCTTCCTGGTGAAGCCTCCATGTTAGGCTAGCAACTGGAATTGCTGGAAATGATTTGATCTGGTATGGCACATCCTGAGCATCCTGCGACCAGCTTACAGATGTGGGAATCCTCTCATCTCAGGAACAGTCAGGAAAGAAAGAAGTGCTGCCAGTGGAAGCCATGAATTTTACTCTCGTACTATCGTTTCAGCTCTTGTACTATCATTTCAGAGACCAGGGTATATAGCAAGAATTGGATGCTGCAATCTGGCATGCTTATGGATTTGCTTGTACAAGTTTATGTTCTCTCCTTCCCCACTGTCTGAATGGGCTGTTCAGGTTTCTGGAATGGTGGGGACAGGGACTACCTTCTGGGCATAGCAACAGTGGCTAATTATAATTGTCATGTGTGTATCCTGTCGTCTGTCACCCTTGAAACACTTTACACAGATAGGTAAATATCCTGCTCCCTGTAAGCCCTGCCTCTGACCCACTAGAGAGAAGCAAAGTACTCACACTGAGTCCATAATAATCACACTGTCCTGAACCCCAGTCATCTTGATTCACTGCCCCATGCCACCTTTCTGGACAGTCATTATGTCAGCTATCCTGGTGTCAGGATTAATCAGGATTTTACATCCCAAGTGCCAGGCCATGTATCCCAACGTGCCTTAGGAAAGGAGGATCTAGTGGTGCAAGAACTCTTGGATATGGTGGGCAGTGACTTCACCATGATCAGCAGCCCTGTCCCAGCACAGCAGCCTCACAGTGGTGCCCCAGTCTTGTGGTTTTTGCATCATGTCTGTACAAATTGGCTCTTATCTCCCTTGCTGCTCTTGGACTTGAAGCTCTTTTGGTGGATGATGGACACCATGTCAGCTCGGGCAGGAGAGAGATGGCTGTGCAGTACAGCTGGTCCCCGGGTTGTGAACAGTCGACTTTCAGCTGTTCGCAGTTACGACCGAAGCTGTCGTAAATGGCGGACTCCAAGTTACGAACGTGATCTGCACTTATGAACAACACGGTCGTGTGTAACTCTATGGGGTCCGACTTATGAACAAACTGAGTTACGACCAATTGCTTGGTCTGTAACCAGTTCATAAGTCGGGAAGAGGCTGCAGAGAGCAATTATCTGAGTCTGGAGCACAGTGTTCCCTTGCACAGGAACTGTCATGCTCCTCTCTTGAAAATCTACAAGGCTCTTCTTTTTCAAGCTGCCCCTTCCTTGTGAGGCTCCCTCTGCCATACTTGGGAATCACAGATGGGTGCAGCAATTACAGCAGCAGAATGTCTGATGCAGGAGAAGTGAATGGTTCAGGGGGGTGGGTCGTATAGGTCTAGTGAGTATGCAGGTTTGAGAGCCTTCCCCCCCAACCACTTTCAGTAGGCTTGTGCACAAGCTATTCGTTCATAATCTCACTTCTCCTGACAGGCACTAGTCCTGCACCATAAGCTCTTGTTCTAGTGTGCCTTCACAGCATGTACTACCTGCAGTGCCTGCTGACCACAATGACATGCCAGTTTCTCTGAGTCCCGCATCAGTCCTGTGACCCAGAAACAAATTTCCAATGTGCTTAAAACCCACCAGGTCCACCCTCATCCTCCCTGTATTTGGCACTGGATTGCTCCCTGTTTACACTGCCAGATATAAAGGGGCAGGCTAAAGGTTCTGTTGACATCTCTCTGCCACCAGAGGCTTGTCAGGCTTGGCTCTTTTATCAGGAGCAGTGTGTGAAGCTCCAATATGGGCAGTAGGACCACAGCACGTGTCCAAAGGTGGAGTTTAGCCGTGGCTCTGTGTAAATCTTGGTGGGACTTTGGTAAAATTCCTTGTGATACTTCAGAAAAGAAATTGCAATGGGAATGATTCTTTGTCTAGCTCAGTGGGATCCTGGTGCCACAGTGATACAAAGAATGATTCCACCAACATACTTGCTCTCACAAGGCAGCTAGACTCCCAACTGGTATGTTGCCATGAAGACCTTCCTGCCTGCTAGGGTGTGATCAGTGATAAATCCTTTGGGGGTGCATTGTGGGAGAAGAGACCCTCAAGAACCAGAGTGGCCATGCTCATTGTATGCTATAACCTGCTCTATCTCATTCTCTCCCCACAGGGTGCATGATCTGCCTGGGGCAGTCAACCTTCCTCAGGTTTAATCACCCTGCTGAGGCCAAGTGGATGAAAAGCATGATCCCAGCTGGAGAAAGGAGCCCTGGGGCTTCATATGGACTCACATCAGGTAGGTGAATGCTCAGTACAGGGGAGTGAGGACTCCTATGTTCTGTTCTTGACCCTGCTGCTGACTCAGGTAAGTCAGGGTATGTCTACACTACAGCACTAATTCGAACTAACTTAATTCGAATTAGTGCATCTAGACCTAAAAACTAGTTCGAATTAGCATTTTGCTAATTCGAACTAGCATGTCCACATTGAGTGGACCCTGAACTGGGGTTAAGGATGGCCGGAAGCAGTGCCGGCAGGGCATCGGAGTAGGACTTAGAGCGTGGAGCTGCTGTCTCAGGCTAGCTGAGGGCTGTGCTTAAAGGGACCCGATCCCAACCCCGGACAGACAGTTCTCAGGGGTTCCCCGCTTGCAAAGCAGTCCTGGCTTGGAGTGCCCTGAGTGCCCACACTGGGCACATCATAGCACTCGGCCATCAGATCGGCTGCACTTGCCGCAGGCTGCCATCCTGGGGGGGGTGTCAATCGGGGGGCTGCAGGAGAGCTTCCACCCCGAGGAGCCCGCAGAGCCAGCCCAGTCCTCCCTATTGGGGGCTCGTGCCCCATTCCTCCCTCACCTCCTTCCACTTACCCCTCCCTAGGCCCCCCTTCCTGATGTACAAATTAAAGGACACGTGTGTTCAAAAATAGAAACTCTCTTTATTGAACAAAACTGGGGGAGACTGGGAAAAGGAGGTGGGAGAGGGGAAGAGAGAGGGTGGGAGAGGGGAGGGCAACTAAAATGATCGGGAGTTTGGAACAGGTCCCATATGAAGAGAGGCTAAAGAGACTGGGTCTTTTCAGCTTAGAAAAGAGGAGATGGAGGGGGGATATGATAGAGGTCTATAAAAGCACAAGTGGCGTGGAGAGGGTGCATAAAGAAAAGTTCTTCATTAGTTCCCATAATAGAAGGACTAGAGGACACCAAATGAAATGAATGGGTAGCAGGCTTCAAACTAATAACAGAAAGTTCTTCTTCACAAAGCAAATAGTCAACCTGTGGAATTCCTTGCTGCAGGAGGCTGTGAAGGCTAGAACTAGAACAGAGTTTAAAGAGAAGTTAGATAAATTCATGGAGATTGGGTCCATGGAGTGGTATTAGCCAGGGGGTAGAAATGGTGTCCCTGGCCTCTGTTTGTGGAAGGCTGGAGATGGATGGCACGAGACAAATGGCTTGGTCATTGTCTTCGGTCCATCCCCTCCAGGGTCCCTAGCGTTGGCTGCTGTTGGCAGACAGGCTACTGGGCTAGATGGACCTTTGGTCTGACCCAGTACGGCCATTGTAAGCTCAGGGCTCAGGGTCGGGGGTCTCAGTGGACCACCTTGATTTTCATGCACACCTGCTCCTGGGTGGCCAGGCTGGCAGCTCTCGTGCCCTAGACGGCCACTTTCCTGTGCCTAGTGCGGAGGTCATGGATAAGGTCCACGATCTCCGCACTGGACCAGGTGGGCGCCCGCCTCTTGCGGACCCGGGCAAGCTCCCGGGAGCCGCCAGCCTGGTCCCGGGAAGAGGGGGAGGGCTGGGTGGCAGCGAGTGGCTGGTTCGTGCCATGCCAGGTGCAGGGTCTGCTGGCTGGGTGCTGGCAGGCTTGCACCTGGCACGGGCACCGTAGCCAGCCCGTGCCCCTTTAAGGGCTCCGGGGCCGGGAGGGGGGCAGATGAGTTTCCCTGGTGGTGCCCAGAGTGGCCACCAGGTAAAGCTGGGGAGGGCTAGCCTCCCACTAGTTCGAATTAAGTGGCTACACAGCCCTTAATTCGAACTACTTAATTCGAACTAGGCGTTAGTCCTCATAGAATGAGGTTTATCTAGTTCGAATTAAGCGCTCCGCTAGTTGGAATTAAGTTCGAACTAGCGGTTTGCCTGTGTAGCGTCTATCAAAGTTAATTTGAACTAATGTCTGTTAGTTTGAATTAACTTTGTAGTGTAGACATACCCTCAGTTTCCCCTCTCTGCTAGTTTCCCCACTTCTAAAGTGGGGATAGTAATCCTCCTCTCAGAAGGGAGTTATGTCAATGCCTCTGGGCCTAGGATTGCTCTGGAAAAGAATCATATCACTGGTGGGTGTTGATGGCAGCAGAGTGTAATGAGCTTAACAGAGCCCAGATATTCAGTGGGAAAAAGTTCAAACCCTGGGCCATGGAGGGACTCTACCAGGGTTCAGATTGGCATTTCTGTCACTGTTGTGGTCTTTTAGACTGCAGCTGTCCCCCTACCTTCTGCCCCTACTCTCCCAAGCTGTTGCTGCACTCTTTGAACCACTGGGAATCACCAGTGTTGGATTTTGTGCCTGTGCAGAGCCAGAGTGGCATTGATGACAGGCAGGAATCTCTCCATCTCCTCAGTGATGGACAGGAAGAAGGGAATTTGTTTCCTTCTGAAATACTAAATCAAGGCTGCCGCTGGAAGTGGGAAATTGGGCTTGATTGACAAGTCACTCCTATAGGCCAGTTCAACCATCAAATCAAATGGAAAACTCATGGCATAGATTTGCAGTCCTTACACAGGCAGCACTTCCATTTGCATCAGCGGGAATTTTGTCTTGAGTAAGGGCTGCAGAGCTGAGTCAAGGCCTTTCCATTTGGTGTGATGGCAGAACTGGTCTTTAGAGTTTACAGACTTGACCATAAAGTCCAGCTGCAGCCATAATGGATCTTTTATTTAGGCTGAGCCAAAGCTGATGCCATTAGGGCTGCAGTGAGTGATTGTGGGAGGCAGGTGATGTATGATAGCTCAGGATGAGAACGTCGTCGTACAACTATACCTTGGAGTTATGGTTCACCATATGGTGCAGCCCAGTGGAGCTACCTGGTTGCCTGCATAACCCAGGATTTAACATCTGTCACGGGCTGAGCTTTCTACTTCCTGTAGCAGTGTTTGGTTTAACCCTTTATGTATTGTTACCTGAGCACTCTCGCCAAGATACCTGCTTGACCCTTCTTAGAAGCTGGGTAGTGAGGCGCTCAGGCTCTGGCTGATGCAGACTGAATGGTGTCCCCTCAATGTTCTCCTTAATGGCAGCTTGAGATACTTGCTGTCTATTGTGGGAAGGGTTCAGCAGGAGTCTGTGCTGGTAACACAGTGATAGTAGGAACCAACCTGGGAGAGGGACGAGGAGCAGATGGAGGACTTCACAGAGGCTCTCCAGTAAGTGAGTCTGACTGTTGATGGCCTGACCTTTCCTGCTTGCTTTCCTGTAATTTGTACAGTGAGGCTTATAATGAATCAGTGTCTGAGCACACCTCTTTGTCGCATGGCATGCTACTGCATCGACCTACGTAGCTTTCAGCACAGGTGACTTGAGGCTGGGTCACATCAGAATCCACTCCTTCCTGGGCAGTCAACTCCAAACAAATACAAAACCTGAACAATCCTCTGTCCCCCTTGGGCTCAGCTTCTAGCCCCTCCTGGACTCTGTTCAGTTTCCATCACTGTTTTGTAGAGTGCTGACTCTTAACGCAACTCTCTCTGGAGACTCTAACCCAGGGGTTTCTGTGGGAGCCTCCTTCTAGATTTCACATTCCCTCTAAGAGTATGTCTACACATCCAAGTTAATTCAGAATAACAGCCTTTATTCTGAATTATCTTCCATAGCGTCTACACAAGCAAACCGCTATTTCGAATTAAATTCAAAATAGCAGGGTGCTTAATTCGAGTTAGTTAAACCTCATTCTATGAGGAATAATGCCTAACTCGAATTAGCTAATTCAGAATAAGTGCTGTGTAGCACTTCTGAAATAGGGGGCCTCCTGCCTTCCCAGTTTCCCCTGGTGGCCACTCTGGGCCAAACCAGGAAAACTCTTCTCCCTCCCCCTAGCCCCGGAGCCCTTAAAAGGGCAGACTCTGGTCACTGTGCCTGTGCCAGCTCCAAGCCTGCCATCCCAGAGCCAGCAGTCACTGCCCTGACCCAGTGGCCCCAAAACATGATCCAGCAAGCCCCTGGCAGCCAGCCCTCCACTGCACCCCAGGAGCAGTCTGCCAGCTCCCAGGAGCCTACCAGGGCCCGGAGAAGGTGGGCACCTTCCTGGCCCAGGGCGGAGATCAGGGTGGACTGTACTCAGGTTTGGGGGGATGTCCCAACGTCCATGATCTCTGCACCAGGCAGAGGAATGTGGCCGTCTGTGGCAGGAAAGCTGCCAGCCTGGCCACCAAAGGCCACATGTGAACCCAGGAGCAGGTTTGCATGAAAATCAAGTTGGTCCAGCAAGACCCCCAACCTTGAGCTTCTCCTCCCCCTTCCTCCCTTTGCCTCCCCCTTCCAGCTCCCTCCTCCCAGGTTTCTCCCTCCTCTCTCCCACCTTTTTGGTCAATAAAAAGAGTTTGTTTTTGGCAAGAAATATGTTCTTATTTGACATCAGGAAGGAGGGTTAGGGAGGAGTAAGTGGAAGGAAGGAGGAATGAGGCACAAACCCCCAGTGGAGCACACCATGGAGGCTTTTAGTGCTCCTCAGGGTAGAAGCTCTCCTGCAGGGCTTCCTGGATACTGACAGCCCCCTGATGGACCTCCGGGGTGGCAACCTGCAGAAAGTGCAGCCAGGCTCGCAGCAACACACCCACGAGAAGCACCAGAGTGCCCAGGGGCAGCTCCTGCTCCGTGTTGCAGAGTGCTGTGGTATCCTGAGTGAGGATAGCCAGAGCACGCAGAGACACCTCTGTCCCTCATCAAGGCAGGCAAGCAAGCAGGGACACCTGAGAACTGGCTGTCCGGGGGGGGCGGGGAGGGAAGGGAGTCCTTTTAAGCACAGGCATCAGATAGCCTCAGGCAGCAGCCACACTCCTGACCTGGTTCTGGCTGGCCTTAGATCCGATTCTGTGTCAATTCAGTGTGGATGCAGTATTTCGAATTAGCAAAATACTAATTTGAACTGCATTTTGTGTGTAGACGCGATAATTTGAATTAGCTTAATTCGAATTAACTATGTCGAATTAAGATAACTCGAATTAATGCTGTAGTGTAGACATACCCTAACTGAGCTTATGCTAGTTTTTTATGAGCATAGGTGCTCTCTGATTTAATCACCTGATCTTTCAGCAGCTACTCCATCTTTGGGGCTGACACCAGGCCCCATTAAAGAGTGCTCGCCCAGTGACAGGGGCCACGATCCTACCTGCTTGTAAGACTTAACTCCTTATTGTTTGGTTGTGAAAAGTAAATTGGTCAGGCACTGAGAAATCCCAGGGATGTTTTCTTGGGCCCATTGAGATTACTAATAGAGCCCTTACTGACATAAGTGGCACTAGGATTTCACCCCAAGACTTGGTATTGGGACACAGTCGGGAGCCTGGTGAGAGACCTGTGTGAAGCTGTCTGGGGCAGGGGGCAGGAGGGCATGTTCAATATTAAGAAGGCTGGCTGTGGTGGAGCATTGTGGGCTTTCTCTCTCTCTCCTGCATTTTTTGTTTCTCAACTTTGTAACCACAGAACCTGACCATGCGGTGTCTCCTTAAGCAACACTTTCTGGGATGGTAGCTCCCACTGCGTGTGCCAAAGCGGTGCTTATATGGCTGAGCGCCACCTGTCCTCATTCACTCCACTCTGATAAATGAAACACATAGGTGGTTTGGCAGGCAAAGCTGCAATTTGCTCATTACATAAATGTTATTGAAGATTCCCTTAAAAACTCCATTACATTAAGTGCAGATGTCACCCAGTGAAGATCTAGGGCCTTCTAGAGAAAAGCCCTGCATTATTGGAATTTCTCAGTTCAGATATACTAACATCCCCATCCTGCTGAGGACCAGTGGAGAACTGAACCCTGATAGAGGAGTTAGGAGCCTTGTGTTTCAAGCTGCTGAAAAAAATCCCCAGCTTGAGGGATGAAATGTTTCTAATGTGATTTCTCTGCTTGCTGAGAGATGCCTGCTGTTTACATTTATTTGAACAGCATTTATGCTGGTTTGTGGCCTTTCCGTTCCTCCACCCGCTGTTGACTCAGCTCAGAAATTGCATTTCTGTTTGTTAATTATTAATACTTGTCTCCAAAGACTTCAATTGTAGCAGCTCCTGAGCTGAACACAACCTGACTGGCATTTCACACCATCTCTTCTGGTCACGGAACAAGCTCCAGAGGCCTTCTAACCCTCAGAACAGCATAATATTCAAGGTCACATGAGCCCCATCTGTTGTGTTCAAAGCAGGGGACACTCCTGGAGGGCAGCACTTGTCTGAAGGGTGAATAAATGCAAGATTCAAAGGCTGTTTCTTCAGCCAGGGGGTTAATTGTTACTTGCAGTTTAGTTTATTTAGTGTCTCCATGGAGTGCAAGTCTCCTTCACCTTAAGGGAGCCTGCCTCGGACTAATTTTGAGGTTTCCCTTTGGTGTGGACATGCTATTTTGAAATTGTTATTTCGGGAGTTATTTCGAAATAAGTTATTTTAAAATAATTTCCTGTGTAGACATGCCTGAAGAGAGGGCTCTGCAATAGCCTTTGGTAACATGTATTTGTATTACTAATGGCTAGCGATAGTGCTGGTCACTGGGAAGATGTAGGGGCAGAATGGGTTGGATGAAGAGGAGGATCTGAATAAAAACTGATAGGTTGGTAGGTGGCATATTTTGTATTTAAATTACATATATTTCTTCTTTGAGTGATGTCCCCCTGGGTGCGCCACTGTTGGTGTTGGGCTCGGCCCGGCATTTCAGATCAGAGTCTTTTTCTAGCAGTATCTAGTTGGGCCGTGCATGCATGTGGGGGGCGTGTCCTGTCTGTGCCTTTGGAGTTTGTGTATGTGGCCCATCTCCCCTCAGTTCCTTCGTTGCTGCCCTCGGCTGCAGATGGACCTTGATCCCTCTCCTCCTCTTCAGTCAACTGTAGACAGGAATAGAGCTAGAATTGGTTCAAAAGTCTAAATCTACCAGACCTTTGTCTCGCACCCCGAGCCCGGAGTCAGTGTCATGCGCTCCTGCACCAATGCTGCCACCACTGGCACCACGATCACTGGCGCTGCAGAAGCCTCCATCAAGTTGTCATCATCTTTCTGTTCGCTCTCAAGGCCACAATGTGCTGGTACAGGATCTGGAACTGAGTCCTAGATCTCCATATGACCACTTTTGGAGACATCGATCTCAATCTCCCTTAAAACCGCATGGCTCTCATTGTCCTCTATGATCACCTGTACTTTCTCATTGCAGTGATTATGATGAGGATGAGAGGAATATATTCTCTTCTCAACACTCCTTTCCAACCAGGGCTCACACACCATATGAAAGATGTCCAACCACAATACTCTCACCACCCTCTGTTGTATTTGGAATGGTCCTGCCACCCTCATTATCCATTTTTCTGGTCCCTGAGCGCCCCCTCGGCACCGTCAACCCCGGCTCAGAGGTCAATACCCCCTTCCCATCCTCACACTTCCCCCTTGTCAACAGAGAACCCAGACACAGAAGAGGGGCAAATCGTTGATGAGCCTGACGCTGAACAACCTGACATTTCACCAACTGATAAATGCTCCTCCCCACCAGATGAGGTGGTTATTCCTGATGACCCATCACAAACTGATGATCTAATTTCAGGACTTATTCAGAAGGGTCTCTACCAGCCAAGAGGTGGTATTACCAGAGGTGCGAGAGAAACAACATAAGCTTTTAAAGCACCTCCAGTTTCCCTCAAAATCCAGTATTGCTCTCCCCATAGATGAACCAATTATGGAAGCAGTGGATGAGGTCTGGCAGACACCAGCCACAGCCCTACCAACCAATAACAGGGCTGCTAGAAAGTACTTCGTCCCCTCCAAGGGCACAGATTTTCTGTTTCTTCACACTTGGCTGAACTCCCTAGTGGTAGATGCTGCACAGCATAGCTCCAAGACCCCTCAGTTTAAATCCTCCATTCATGATAAGGACCATAAATGCTTAGTGATAGAAATGTAGCAATGTTAGTCTGGTGTAGTTGAAGCAAAATACAGGACTATGTAGCACTTTAAAGACTAACAAGATGGTTTATTAGATGATGAGCTTTCGTGGGCCAGACCCACTTCCTCAGATCAAATAGTGGAAGAAAATAGTCACAACCATATATACCAAAGGATACAATTAAAAAAAAGAACACATATGAAAAGGACAAATCAAATTTCAGAACAGAAGAGGGATGCGGGGGGGGAGGGAAGGGGCAGGAAGGTAAATGTCTGTGAGCTAATGATATTAGAGGTGATAATTGGGGAAGCTATCTTTGTAATGGGTAAGATAACTAGAGTCTTTGTTGAGACCTCCGTGTAAAGTGTCGAATTTTAGCATGAATAACAGTTCAGAGGATTCCCTTTCAAGTGCAGTTTTAAAAGGCTTTTGAAGCAGATGCAGGTAATTAAGTCGTTGAGACAGTGTCCTTTCTGGTTGAAATGGCAAGAAACTGTTTTTTCTTTGTGATCCTGTCTAATATCTGTTTTGTGGGCATTGATCCTTTGGCGAAGTGTCTGAGACGTTTGTCCAATGTACATAGCAGACGGACACTTTTGGCACACGATAGCATAGATTATATTTCTGGATGCACATGAATATGTGTTCTTGATCTTTAACTCACTTGGTTAGGTCCAATAGTGGTATCAGCAGAGGGAATATGTGGACAAAGATGGCAACAGGGTTTGTTGCAAGGGAAGGTATCAGGGTTGGTATTAGTGTGGTATGTCCTATGGTTGTTGGTACACATCCTGCTCAGTATCGTCTTGTATCCAATGCCTTGGAGACAGGGTATGCTGAAAATTTGCTGCCTTGAGTTCAGTGGAGGACAGGGCTATCATGGACTTTCACTCTTGGGACAAACCAGACACTTTGCCAACAGGAAATATTCTGCATTGGGCTTTTTGGACTGCATGGCATAGATCTGATGTGACCATACTTTTGATGCTGCTTATTGCAGACTGAGTATATGCTGCAGATCCAAAAATTCTGTGACCCATCAGCCCCAGCCCTTCCTTCCCTGCTACCCAAAGCTAAGTACAGGCAGTCCCCGGGTTACGTACAAGATAGGGACTGTAGGTTTGTTCTTAAGTTGAATCTGTATGTAAGTCGGAACTGGCATCAGCCGCTGCTGAAACTGATCAGTTTCAACCGCGGCTGAATCTGGACGCCAGTTCTGACTTACATACAGATTCAACTTAAGAAACCCAGGCGTCCCCAAGTCAGCTGCTGCTGAAACTGATCAGCGGCTGATTCCAGGAAGCCTGGGGCAGAGCAACTCTGCCTCGGGCTTCCTGTAGTCAGCCGCTGGTAAGTTTCAGCAGTGGCTGACTTGGGGACGCCTGGGGCAGAGCAGCTGGGGTGCTCCTGGGTTGCTCCAGTAGCGCCGCTCCTCGGCACTACTGGAGCAATCCAGCAGCACCCTAGCTGCTCTGCCCCAGGCGTCCTGATTCAGCCGCTGCTGAAACTGACCAGCAGCAGCTGAATCAGGACGCCTGGGGCAGAGCAGCTGGGGTGCTGCCAGGTTGGTCCGGAGCGTCGCTGCGGGACCAACCTGGCAGCCCCCAGCTGCTCTACCCCAGGGGTAGGCAAGAAAAGCCTGGTCTACTGGGGGGGGGGAACTAGCTGCATCCCCCCCCCCCAGCAGACCAGGGAGACCGGGGTGGCGGACCGCCCAAGTCCTCCACGGCTTTGCTCCGTCTCCCTGGTCTGCTGACCTGGGAGACGCGGAGCAAAGCCGCAGAGCACACGGGCAGCGGGACAGTCCAGGCGGGCCGCGGCTGCCCCACTGCTGGTGTGCTCCGAGGCTTTGCTCCCCATCTCCCTGGTCTGCTGGTCAGACCAGGGAGATGGGGAGCAAAGCCTTGGAGCACGCCCGCAGCGGGACAACCCAAGCGCGCCTGGGCTGTCCCGCTACGGGCGTGCTCCAAGGCTTTGCTCCCCGTCTCCCTGCAGACCGGGGAGATGGAGAGCAAAGCCGCAGAGCACGCCCGCAGCGGGACAGCCCGGGCGCGCTTGAGCTGTCCCCCTGAGGGCGTGCTCCGCGGCTTTGCTCCCCGTCTCCCTGCAGACCAGGGAGACGGGGAGCAAAGCCGCGGAGCACACCCGCAGGGGGACAGCTCAAGTGCGCCCGGGCTGTCCCGCTGCGGGCGTGCTCCGCAGCTTTGCTCCTGTCCCCCTGGTCTGCTGGGGGGGTCCAGCAAAGCCGCTGGACCCCCCCCCCCCCAGCAGACCAGGGACACCTGAGCAAAGCCGCCACCTGGGCGGCTTTGCTCGTTTGCCCGGGAGCAAAGCCGCCGCCTAGGCAGCTTTGCTCCCGGGCAAACAAGCAAAGCCGCCCAGGGAGACTGGGAGAAGCTTTTCTCGCCCCGGAGGACACGGGTGGCAACCCGCCGCCCGTGAGCTCCGGGGCGAGAAAAGCCCCGTTCGTTTAAATAGTAAAACGAGTGAACTAGAATGCCTAGTTTTAAAAGAGGATATTGATATAATAGGCATCACAGAAACCTGGTGGAATTAGGACAATCAATAGGACACAATCATACCGGGGTACAAAATATGTCGGAAGGACAGAACAGGTTGTGTGGAGGGGGCGGGGAGTGACGCTATATGTGAAAGAAAATATAGAATCAAATGAAGTAAAAATCTTAAATGAATCAACATGTTCCATAGAATCTCTATGGATAGTAATTCCATGCTCTAATAAGAATATAGCAGTAGGGATATATCATCGACCACTGACCAGTACAGTGATAGTGACTATGAAATGCTAAGGGAGATTAGAGAGTCTATAAAAAAAAAACCCCTCAATAATAGTAGGGGATTTCAATTATCCCCATATTGACTGGGTACATGTCACCTCAGGATGAAATGCAGAGACAAAATTTCTCGATACTTTAAATGACTGCTTCTTGGAGCAGCTGGTACAGGAACCCACAAGGGGAGAGGCAGTTCTCGATTTAGTCCTGAGTGGAGTTCAGGATCTGGTCCAAGAGATAACTATAACTTGCTTGGAAATAGTGACCATAATAAAATAACATTTAACATTCCTGTGGTGAGAAGAACACCTCAGCAGCCCAACACTGTGGCATTTAATTTCAGAAAGGAGAACTATGCAAAAATGAGGAGGTTAGTTAAACAGACATTAAAAGGTACAGTGACTAAAGTAAAATTTGTGCTGCATGGAAACCTTTCAAAGACACCGTAATAGAGGCCCAATTTAAATGTATACCCCAAATTAAAAAAACACAGTAAAAGACCTACAAAAGAGCCACTATGGCTTAACAACCATGCAAAAGAAGCAGTGAGAGATAAAAAGGCATCTTTTAAAAAGTGGAAGTCAAATCTTAGTGAGGAAAATAGAAAGGAGCATAAACACTGCCAAATTAAGTATAAAAATGTAATAAGAAAAGCCAAAAAAGAGTTTGAAGAACAGCTAGCCAAAAACTCAAAAAGTAAGAACAAAATGTGTTTTAAGTACATCAGAAGCAGGAAGCCTGCTAAACAACCAGTGGGGCGATCCTGGACGATCGACATACAAAAGGAGGACTTAAAGACGATGAAGTAATTGCGGAGAAACTAAAAGTATTCTTTGCTTGTCTTCTTTGCTTCAGTCTTCTTTACAATAGTAAAGAATAAAGTTGTCAGACATATGGAAGAACATAATTTGTTGGGCAAAAGTCAGAACTAGGGACCACTAGATGAAATTAATGGGCAGCAGGTTTAAAACAAATAAAAGGAACTTTTTCTTCACACAGTGCACAGTCAACCTATGGAACTCCTTGCCTGAGGAGGTTGTGAAGGTTAGGACTATAACAAGGTTCAAAAAAGAGCTAGATAAATTCATGGAGGTTAAGTTCATTAATGGCCGTTAGCCAGGATGGGTAAGGAATGGTGTCCCTGGCCTCTGTTTGTTAGAGAATGGAGATGGATGGCAAGAGAGAGATCGCTTGTTCATTACCTGTTTGTTTCACTCCCTCGGGAGCACCTGGCATTGGCCACTGTCGGCAGACAGGATACTGGGCTCGATGGACCTTTGGTCTGACCCATTCTTATGTTCTTATATGATAGAGGTCTATAAAATCATGACTCGTATGGAAAAAGTGAATAAGGAAAAGTTATTTACTTATTCCCACAATAAAAGAACTAGGGGCCACCAAATGAAATTAATGGGCATCAGGTTTAAAACAAACAAAAGGAAGTTTCCTTTCACTCACCACACAGTAAACCTGTGGAACTCCTTGCCAGAAGATGCAGTGAAGGCTAGAACTTTAACAGGGTTAAAAAAAGAGCTAGATCGATTCATGCAGGTTAGGTCCATCAATGGCTATTTTGCCAGGATGGGTAGGAATGGTGTCCCTAGCCTCTGTTTGTCTGGAAATGGATGACAGGGGAGGGATCATGTGAGGATTACCTGTTATGGTCCCTCCCTCTGGCACATCTGGTATTGGCCACTGTCAGCAGACAGGATACTGGGCTAGATGGACCATTGGTCTGACCCAGTATGGCTTTTCTTATGTACATCTACACTTGCTCCCTAGTTCAAGCTAGGGATGCAAATGTAGACGACCGAAATTGCTAATGAAGTGGGGATTTAACTATCCCTCTCTTTATTAGTATGATCTCACCAGCACATTACTCTGCTCAACAGCTGAATCCAACCAGGAAGTGCGCTCCGGGACGCGTTAGTTCAAATCAACCCCTTGGTTCGAACTAACATTACTCCTCATTTTTTTGGGAGCAAGTATAGACGTACCCATGCAGATTTTCCTTTTTTCTCAGTCTGTTCTATGTCCTGCTGGCTGCACAGTTGCTTTTTTCTGGGTTTTGACCATGCCTTGTGGCTCCCAGTTTTGCTCCTGATTCTCAAAATGGTGGGAATCTGTCTTTGTTTTACTCATTTCACTGTGGCAAAATATTACTTGGTGTGACTTTTCTGGATAGGCACCTGGCACAATCCAGCTTCTTTCTGTTCTTGATTTGTTTTTCCTAATGACCAGTGTATTTGTGTTTTAAGCATTGGTTGAGCACACAAGCTGAAGCAAAAGGCTAGTGCTTCCAGATGACAAGCACAGAGAATTTGGTGGTTTTTTGAGGTATGGAGATACCTGTGTATATGCTTCAAGAGAATCTGGAGGCATGTTAGGCTATTGGTGGTGGTTACCTGAATGGGGTAAGATGACTGGTACAGAGGGAATTACCAAAGGAAAGTTGGTGTCAGGTTTTCATGCCCTGCTTGTTGCAAATGGGAAGTTTTTGTCTTTCTTATGTGGCCTCTGACTCTGTTCCCTTTCTTGTTCAGTCTCTTGAGTGAGGGTTATGGACTGCAGTGATATCTGTGAAGTGCTTTGGGATCTTTAGACAAAGTGCACATTTATTATAATCAGTTTACTCCTATGAAATAATGTTGCAGGCAGATGTGGTCAGGGATCTTGTGTCTAAGGAAGAACTGATTTAATGGAAATAAATTGAGCTTTGGTTTACTTGAACTGATAATCAGATTCACCTGCCAATCAATCCTCTCTCTTACAGTAACTGGCCATGAAACCATGGCTTTACCCATTAATACAGCGCTCACTCTGAGCCATTCATGCCAGGAGTGTGTCTAGCCTTCCAGAATGCTAAGCCTTAAGTACTCTTGCAATATTATTACTGCTTCTCCATCTTTCCCCTTCGTGATTTTTTTCATTTATTACAAGGGGAAAAAATCTAGCCACTTTCAATCCTGGATAGGTTCTAACTGTGTTTGACAAATGCTGCAGGCCAGAGCAGTCTGGTTTCAGCTTGATATTTAGGTGGCTGCAAGCAAAAGCAATACCTAGACTTTAGTAAGGCATTTGATACGGTCTCGCATGATATTCTCATTGATAAACTAGGCAAATATAACTTAGAGAGGGCCACGATAAGGTGGGTGCATAATTGGCTGGATAACCGTAGTCAGAGAGTTGTTGTTAACGGTTCTAAATCCTGCTGGAAAGGGATAACAAGTGGAGTTCCTCAAGGGTCTGTTTTGGGACCCGTACTGTTCAATATCTTCATCAATGATGTAGATATTGGGATAGAGAGTACACTTAAGTTTGCAGATGATACCAAACTGGGTGGGGTTGCAACTTCTTTGGAGGATAGGGACATAATTCAAAATGACCTTAGCAAGTTAGAGAAATGGTCAGAGGTAAACAGGATGAGGTTTAATAAAGAGAAATGCAAAGTGCTCCACTTAGGAAGGAACAATCAGTTCCATACATACAAGATGGGAAGCGACTGTCTAGGAAGGAGCATGGCGGAAAGGGATCTAGGGGTCATAGTGGACCACAAGTTGAATATGAGTCAACAGTGTGATGCTGTTGCAAAAAAAGCAAATATGATTCTAGGTTGTATCAACAGGTGTGTTGTAAGCAAAACTCGTGAAGTCATTCTGCCGCTCTACTCTGCACTAGTTAGGCCTCAGCTGGAGTACTGTGTCCAGTTCTGGGCGCCACATTTCAAGAAAGATGTGGAGAAATTGGAAAGGGTACAGAGAAGAGCGACAAGAATGATTAAAGGTTTAGAGAACATGACCTATGAAGCCAGGCTTCATGAACTGGGCTTGTTTAGTTTGGAAAAAAGAAGATTAAGGGGGGACATGATAGCGGTTTTCAAATATCTAAAAGGGTGTCACAAGGAGGAAGGAGAAAATTTGTTCCTCTTGGTTTCTGAGGACAGGACAAGGAGTAATGGGCTTAAAGTGCAGCAGGGGAGGTTTAGATTGGACATTAGGAAAAAATTCCTAACTGTCAGGGTGGTCAAATATTGGAATAAATTGCCAAGGGAGGTGGTGGAATCTCCCTCTCTGGAGATATTTAAGAACAGGTTGGATAGACATCTGTCAGGGATAGTGTAGACGGAGCTTGATCCTGCCTTGAGGGCGGGGGGCTGGACTCGATGACCTCTCGAGGTCCCTTCCAGTCCTATTATTCTATGATTCTATGAAACCAGGAAGCTGCCGTCTGCCAGCTCAAACAAGAAGGTGAGCATTAGCCATGGAGGGGGCTCAGCTAGCTATACAAATAGAAATTGGGACACCCCCCCTCCCCCAGGTGACTGCTGTTACCTCCCTGTATGGAAACTGGAATGTTGCAGCACTACAAGCTGAAGGGATTAGCCCAGGATCACATAGTAGGTGAAGGACAGAGTCAGGAGTAGAGCCCAGGAGCTCTTGAGTCTGGCATCCTGAGCTAACCACTTGACCATTTGTTTCCACAGCTAGAATGACTGGAGAAGCCATTTATTGGCCTCGCAGAAGCCATGTGGAAACAGGAAGATTGTTCTGTCCAGCATCTGGGTATCAGCAGGCAGTGGAAAGCTTGTGTGTGTACAAGCTTGTGACCTAGTTGGCTGTTTTCTTTCCTCTGCTGTGGTTGTTGATTGCTGCTGGAAAGGTGCCCTGAGGTTGTGGCTTAATTAATTAGTGTTTGCAAAGTGTTTGGGATGCTCTGAGGAAGGGTACAGCAGCACTGAGGGGTGCTGCTGCTGCTGCTGCTCTTGGAGCTCTGCCTTTGGATGGAGCTGCCTCCAGAAGTGGCTCACCCCAACCCCAGAAAGCTGTGTATGGGAAGGGGGAGCTGGTGCTCAGGAGGTGCAGAGGCACTTAGCAGCTTTTGGGACCGCTCATGTGCAGTATTTGCCCCAAAAGCAGGAAGATGCCTAAACTCATCTGCTGATGGGGGTCTACCCTGGGGAGGAGCTCAAAGCGTTAGTTGAATGCTATCACTTCTCCATGCCTACATAGCTGTGGGGAGTTCAGGTTCTAGAAGGCCAGCATTTGGGACCCACAGATACTGTGCCATGAATAGACCTTGCTTAGCGTTTGGGATCAATTTAAAGGGAGCCAGAAGTTTCAATTCACCTTGCAGTTTATTGAGAAAGGAGCTGATAACCCCTATGCATGTTTAGCAAGGGGACTGGCCATTTGCCATCTGCTGAGATTCCTGGTGTTTGGAGGCACTGAGGAGAAACCCAACTTCAGCTCCAAGGGCTTGGAGGTAGTGGGAAGTGCTGTTCAGATCCCAGTGGCAGTCCTTTTGTGTTTCTCCCCCATGTCCTGAGGCAAGGATTATGAGTGACCTGGTCAGGTTTATGGCTGACACATGCTCACTCCCCTGGCTCAACCTACTTGTTTCTGTTTAGAGACATATTGAAAATCTCAAACTCTAGACTCTGGACAAAGGTTATGGCAGCAGTTGGCTCCACTGTGGTTAGTTAAATTGTTTCTAAGTGACATTCAATCATATCATTTTAATTCTCTTCCCATTTTCTCTGTTATTATCCTGGAAACCCTTTGAATCCCCAAGGCAAACCCCCAGAAGGACCATCTTCAAATCCCAGCCAGGAAAGAGCTGCCTCTCCCTCCAGTCTATCTGGATGTCTGGTTTTGGGTCTCCTATATGTTTTTCTTTCCCCTATGACTGAGAAAAGGGAGTGTTGAAGAGAAGCAGGGGATAGTTGCATTTTGGATTGGTGGTGGAAGTGCTGTGTACCCTGGCTGCTGCTGTAGGATGCTCTGGTGGAGGCAGCATCCCCTCCCTTCTCAGTGGGAGGCAGATGCTCATCCACATGTCTGGAGCTGATTCTCACTTGCTGCAGCTCCAGCTCCCTCCCAGCGCTGCGCTAAATGTTCAGTTTTGTCTACAAGACTCCAGAGGAAAAGTCAGGAAGCCCCAGAGGCCGATTATTGTAGAGACAGGGAAGACGCAACAGTCACTCCTGTCTCTGTGGATGAAGTAAGGTATGTGCAGCTGTTCTCTGCCCAGCTCCCAGCATACCAGTGAGACCACAGGCAGAGCCAAGAAAACAATGCATTAGCATCATGCTGGAAAGAGCTATCACATTTCAGTTGCCGGGGCAATACAGCTAGTGGGACACCCAGCTGGTCACTGGAATATAATCCCCAGGCACCTGAGCTCCAAAGAGATGATCAGCATGGGAGATAACACTTAATAAGGGCATGACTAAACCTGAACCCTAGGGCGGATTAGGGCAGAGTTGGAGGGGAGAAGGGAGGGAGGGGCAGTTGAGCAAAGGCCAGCTCTGCATGCTAGAATTTCATAAATGAAAAGATCCAGTAGAGGTCCCAGTACCTATTACTAAACAGCTGTTATGTTCGTAGTAGCTCAAGGCAGGAGATGAAAAAGACACATGTATGTGGCTGAAGCTGCAGGAGGAATTAAGGAGATGGAATTTAGGTAGGTCAGTTGTTAATATTCCTTTTCTTCTGAGATGTGCCCTGGACTCCTAGGTTACGTCTACACTGCGGAGTCTTTTGAGCAAACCTGTTGTTTCAAAATATAATGGGCTTGTTGTTCTGACATCCCTGTAAATCTCATTCTATGAGGAGTAAGGGACGTTTTGGAATAGCACTCTATTTTGAAATTTAAATCCAAAATAAGCTATTTTGAAATTAACTCAAATAAGCTACACAATTTGTGTAGTTCAAATTGTGCAGCTTATTTTGAGCTCTAGGTGCAGTATAGAGGCATCCCTAATGGCCCCAGATAGGTAGGGTCTCTGCTTGGGTCACATCCAGAAGATAGCATCTGTGGCAACCCTGTGCTGTGGCACTGGCTTAGAGAAGACCACCCACAGGAGCATGGACTCAGACTATTTGTCTTTCTAGTGTTTCCTCTCATCTTCCAGAGGAGATGCTCCAGTACATGAATCCCTCTATGTCCAAGTGTGGAATAGCCCGGCTATAGGACAATGTCATCTGAAATCTAGTCTTCATGCTTAGGAATCGAAGGGTTAATAGCCCTTATCCTGTCTAATGGAGCTGTGGGTATTCGCCTTTGCATTGCTGGCACCATTTCCTACTGTGTCTAGCATTCCTCCCAGCATGTATATGCAGCACACACCTGCAGTCTGGCTCCGGCCTCATCCAGAATGCAGAATGCTAGTTCCGAGCAATTAGAACGTCCAAGGATAACATGGGCACTGCAGAGAGCGTGACAGTTGGGGGTAGAGAGATCTTTTTTGTGGGCGCCTTCTACTGGCAGCTTTCTGCTGGAATGTTTCCTGTGGGATAAGACAAGGATTTGATGCTGGCTCCCATTCCTTCCATTCCTCTACTGGCCACACAGTTGTGGCTATGATGAGTTTGGCTGTGGTTACAGTAAATACTGGTTCCCTACTGTGGAGAGGTAGGCAGCAGGTGCACAGATCCAATCCAATCCAGTCCACCAGGCTGTGGTGGCCATTGGTTCTGCCACTCTGGGCTGTCATGGTTCCTTTGGAGTCTCCACAAGTGATTTGGAGCTGTGGTTTTGTGGGAACAGTGCTTGTGCAACAGGGACCGATTTCCTCATGTGGGGCAGAAGCTGGATGTTTGCTCCCTAGCCTGGGCTGTTTCTGGCCTGTGTGTGCCCACATGGCCTGATTGAATGGAGGGGTTTGGCATGAGTTAAGTGTGAGGTTAATGGTGCTGTCTCCTGGGCTAATGTGTGCTCCTTTCTCTCCCTCTGGCAGAATCAGAGCGTCTAGTGAATGGCAACCACCAGCTGTCTCTCAATGATGCCCATAAGGGGCAGGGAATGAGGCCCCGGCCCAGCCACAGCTCTCTAGTCAGCTCCATCGAGAAAGATCTGCAAGACATCATGGACTCTTTGGTGATAGAGGAGTCGGGATGCCCCAGGAAAAAGCTGTCTGCCAATGCCCAGTCCCCTGTTTCCTCAGTGGTGAATGGTGGTGGGCACTACTTCTTGTCCCCACCCTTGAGCCCCGGGGCCATGTCTGTGGGCTCCAGCTATGATAACGCATCTCCACCCTTCTCCCCACTTTCTTCCCCAGCCAGCAGTGGCAGTTACACTAGCCACTCTCCCAGTAGTCAGGAGCAGGGGCCACCCATCCCCCCCGTGGTGCCAGTGAGATCATCCAGCTACAACCATGCCATGCAGTTTCCACAGCAGCGGACACCTCCCCCTCCAGGTGGTGCCTCCCACCTGGACCTGAGGAGCAGTGCCATGGGCACAAATGATACACAGCTTGCAGAGAGTCCTAAGATGCAGAGGAAGGCCGTGCATGGCACTCCCTTGAGCCCCACACCTAGCCAGAGAACCCTGCACCCTGAAGGCCCTGGGCTTTCAGCCTTCTCCAGTTCCCGGAGGGCTGTTGAGAGCACACAGTTGGGCCATCCTAACCAGCACATGCCCCTAGTGTCTATAAGCCTGAGTGACTATGTGACAGGAAGCTCCCAGGCTCAGCCTACCAATATCCCCAGTAGTCCCCGTCTGACACCCAAATTTCAGTCGCCATCTGCTCAGAGGTTGAAAATGGTGGCTCTTCAAGAGCGCCCACCCAGCCCCTTTAGGGAGGTCAAGGAACCCCCTGGCATTGACAGGCACCTGGCCTCCAGCCCATCCCGGCAGATGTTGGCAAGAGTCTTCCAGCCTCTGGAGACTGCAGGCTTCATCCATGTCAGTCAGGGCAGCCGTTCTCTGCAGCCCCCTGAAAGTCCCAGAATGGGCAGAAGGAGCATGGAGAGCATGAGAGACTTGCCTCCCCTCAGCCCTTCCCTGTCTCGCCGGGCAGCACCCCTGCCTTCTGCCTTGTCTCCTCAAGCAAGGACCCCCCAAGAGAGTCCCTCACAGCAGACCAAGCTGGCCAAGGAGGTTCCTGAGAGCCCTCGCATCCGGCACAAGGCAGCCAGGCCCCTGGAGAGACATGAAGACTTCTCCTCATCCTCCTTGACAGGGAAGAATTTGAGAACCAGAAGTCCCTCACCCATCTTCCAGGCAGAACTTGCCTCCCAGCGTAAGCCCAGCTTCAGTATCACTCTCAGCCCTGCATACAGCCTGGGATCACTGGCTGTGTCCTCACCCCATCAGAGCCCCCGGGCACAGAGAAAGCTGTCTGGAGACCTGCGGCTGCCCATGAGCACAAGGGAGCGCAAAAATAGCATCACTGAGATCAGTGACAATGAAGATGACCTGCTAGAATATCACCGACGCCAGCGCGAGGAGCGGCTACGTGAGCAAGAGATGGAGCGCCTGGTGAGCAGCATGGCATGCCATGGGGATGCAGTGGGATAGGAACTGGTGAGGGAGCGGGCACAGTGTGGAAGTGGTTTAGAGGGATGTCGGAATAGGCCTGGTAAAGAGTTAGAGATGGTGCATAGTGTGAGAAGCGCTATGGGTAGAGGCTGAGCTCTAGAGAAGGGGGAGCACTGGATCTTGAGAGAGAAGTGAAGTCTTCTTTACGCCATGCTTGTCGATGCTGTTTCTCATTCTGAGGTGCACAGATAACAGCACAGTGGGTAAAACAGTGAATGTTTAGGAATAGCCAGTTTATCCAAGACTCTCACAGCAGCTGGAAAAAGTCTCTTAGCGTTGCTGGAACTGGATGCTGTAATGCTAGGTAGGTCGCTTTGACTTAGGCCATGTCTCCACTTCCTGGAAGATCGATGCTCTGGAGATTCCGGGGTTTGATTTAGTGGGTCTAGTAAAGAACTCTGAGGGCGCCCCCGTCAGCACTGGTACTCCTACTCCTTGTGAGAAGTAAGGAAAGTCAACAGGAACATTTCTCCCATCAACTTCCCGCTGGTGGGGCCTCCCCAGAAAATTGATGCAAAATATGTTGACACCAGCTACTCGATTCACGTAGTTGGAGTTATGTATCTTGCATTGATTTTTTTCCTCCAGTGTATACCTGGCCTTAGGCTAAGGCTGATCAGATCTTAGGGCATTAATTGGCCATCCTACATTGTACTGTGCATGCTGGACTCTTTTGCCTCCTCACTGGGATCATAGTCTGAGCTGTGCTGGTCAATCTGTACCCTGTGGGATTTGATTCCTGGGTCCTTCTGCCCTGCCAACAGTAGATTCATGTGAGATATACAACTGTCTGTTTTCTCCCACAGCTGAGGCAGCAGTGCTAGGCGCTGCCCATGGTGGCTTGTTAGTTTACTAAGCAGCTGGGTGAGACTCTGCATGTGACCCTTGCTAGCTCCCATCAGCATGGCATCCTCAGCTGAGGAATTATGTGCTGCATTTCTGACTTCCATTCATTACAGCTGTAAGCTCAGATGCTGTCATCTGCTGACTGTATCCTGGGTCCCTGCAGTTTCACATCAGTCTGACAAGTTCATGCTGTCACCCTGTCAGAGCAGTGTCTGCTGAGAGTGAGGCATTGGCTACAGTGAGCCCTTTTCTTTTCCCCCTCTGTTCCAGCTGGCATACTACTTTATAGGAGAAGTAGGACTGTAATCCCGTCTGTAACACCCATTACACATCCATGGCAGGATCATAATAAGGCACATATTGGTGAGCCCCAGGCTTGTAGCATGCTACAGAGCTTAGAAAGCTCTTGCCTTGTGTATGTGATCCACAGGACCCCTCACCCCTCAAATGCCTAGCAGGGATTTGTGAAGGATAGTCAGGAAGGCAACCACAGTGTCCTCCACAGTTTCAGCCCATCCCTTGGAGAGCGTGGAGAGTGGAGTGCTCTGCTGACGGCCAAGGGTCCTATAGCAAGGGTGGGCAACCTTTTTTGGGTCGGGGGCCGCTGACGCATGGAAAAATCAGTCGGGGGCCACACACAAAGGAGAAACCAAAAAACCTTTAAACCCTTACCGATGTGGAGAAGTAAAAAGACACTCACCACATTCCCCACACACACCAGAGTCTAGTGGAGCCCAGGCTAGTAGATTTTGTGTGCTCCAGTCCCTCAGTAGGTGTGGGCTCCCCAATACTAGGAGAGGAGCCCTGAGCCTCAGGGGCCAGATCCAGGTAAGCTGGGGGCCGCATCCGGCTCCCTGGCCTGAGCTTCCTCACCCCTAGCCTATAGCATTAGCCACTGAGTTGCTTTGGCATTGCACAGTCTCCAGGATGCATACGGCTTGGCATCCTCCTTGCTCTAGAGCAACTCTCAAGCCCTCCTCTTAGCCTGACTGCTCTGTGCTTGCATACAAGCCTATGGGCCTGGGCTTGCTTTGCCACATATTGGTACACAGAGCCCATGCTACTGGAAGGTGTACACATCATTGGAGAGCTGTCTAGTCTCTCCACTCACCTCAGTGGCATTACAGATTCTTGCTCTTACAGGGTTTGTCTAGACAGTGGCACTATTTCGGAATCCCAAAATAGCATTTTCCATGTCTTGATAGTGTGCCCATTATTTCGAAATAGCTTTCAAAATAACGCACGTGCTATTCCAACATCCCTGTAAACCTCATTCCACAAGGATTAAGGGATGTTTCGAAATAAGCTATTTCGAAATTAACTCAAAATAAGCAACACAATTTGCATAACTCAAATTGCATACCATATTTCAAGCTAAGGATGCGTTGAGTTTGACTCTTTGTAAGCCCAGACCCACACCCAGATATGAGAGATCACAGGCAACTGCAATCATGGCTGGTGTATTCTTTGCATCGGCCGTTGGATGTCTACTGTTTTCAAACCTAGACCCTTCTGCTGTGCATTTTGCTGCAGTTATAAACAACTACATACCAATATTGTGCATAGGCCTTTGAGTATCTAGACTTTTTGCTTTCTGGAGAGATTAACACAAGGAGCAGCACTTGGGCCTCCATTCTGAATGCAGATCACTGGATTATGCAGAAGCCAATGTGCAATTATCTGTCATAAAAGGAAAGGGAACCTCAGGGATTCACATCAGGTCAGTGCTGGTAGGTTATGCAGAAGGGGTATGTCTACACTACCACCATAGTTCGAACTAGGGTGGTAGTGTAGACATACCCTAAGTGATCTGCATTTATGTGAGGTGAACTGTAAATCTACAAAGTTTGTGAGTTATGTTATTGAGTCTTCATGCTCAGGGTGTCATGTGAACCTTACAGGACACTGATTGGCAGAGTCTGGCCAGTAAGTATAGGACTTTGAGGCCTTTTATCTAAATGTAGGCCCTAAGGATTCCGTTCGCTCTCTAGGAGCAGTCAGGCTGGGACTCCAGTTTCCTGTCACAGCAGTTAGCTGATTGTGCCCTTTTAATAGCGTTACATATATTGTACAAGGATGCTGACATATGGGAGGCTTGCAGACACTTAGGCCCTATATTTAGGCCATGGGACAGAGTTTTTATGGACTAGGCAGCTGCCTGGATGGGGAGAAAGGTGGGGTTTGACCAATGCATTTGTCTCTCTTTTTTTGTCTGTGTGTAGCCAATGAAGGGGACCAGGCCAGGGTGGTTCAAAGAGATTATGTAGCAAAACCCCTTCCCTTGCTACCAATGGTGTGCTGGGGCAAAACAGGTGTTAGTTGCTGCTCAGGTGATGGGATCAAGGCGGCACCTACTGACTAGACTTCTTGCCTTACAGGGTCATGGCTGCAGATATGGCCAAAACTACTAAAGATGGCTGCTGGCTATTGGGCTGCCTTTTGTAGGAGCTCATGGAGAGTCTGGTCTGTGTCCCCAGAAAGTTGTCCAGCACCCAGCCATGTGCTTAGGGGCAGGGAAGCACAGCTCTCCTCCCTCCTTGGTCTGAGTCTGCAAGAAGAGGATTTGACTAAGGCAAAGGGCTCAGTGCCTGAGATTACTTTCTTTAAGCCAAAGGAATCCATGTAGGAACTAGTGTCTTAAATCACATGGGAATAACTCTGTATGGGAAGGAGGAGGATATGATAATGTCCCTGACTGGAGGGGCACTTGGAAGATGATGACAGATGCCTTGTCAGATGGGAGTAGCATCAGGTACAAAATAATGAGACCCAGCAAGTTAGACTCCACCTGGTACTTGACACTCCCCTGACACTGTCTCCCAGAATCTATGAATCTTCATTCTACAGCGCACTCACTTCTTTTAATTCCCTGCAGGATTACATTGGAAATGGGGTTCTTCTCTTGCCTTGTCCAAAATGTGTGTGAGTACTGTTGCTGTGTGCCTTCACCCGCTTGTGGGAGCTGCCCTGGCCACAGCCCGTTTTGTCAGTACCATATGCAATGTGTGTGGAGTACTTGGGGCAAGAAGCGCAGTGGGAATGCAAGGCTGTTCTCCTTGGCACAGAACTGTATCCAGTATAAAATATCAGAGGGGTAGCTTTGTTAGTTTATAGCTGCAAAAACAATGGGGAGTCCTGTATACCTTAGAAGCTAACAGATTTATTAGGGCATAAACTTTTGTGGGTAAAACACATTTCATCAGATGAATTGGAGTGGAGTTTAGAGGCATGGGTTTATATAAGGAAAACAAAAAAAAGCGGGTACTTGTGTTAATAAGGCTAATCAAGTCAGGTTGGCAGTCGCTCATTCACAGCAGTTGATATGGAAATGTGAATATCAAGAGAGCGGAAATTGCCTGTGTAGTGTATTAACCAGTTAAGATCCTTATTCAATCCTAAATTGATTGTATTGAATTTGCAAATGAAAAGCTGGTTACTTATCTTCATAACTGTTGTTCTTTGAGATGTGCTGCTCATATGCGTCATCGGAAGTTTTTTCCCTTAGCAATATCTGTTGGGTCAGCAGGGGAGGCCCCTGGAGTGGCACCACTATATTAACTAATATATTCCCCTGATGGCCCTCCACCCCTCGGTCCCTTCTTACCAGACTACTCTGAAGAGGGGAGGCAGGCGGGATTTGGAATGAAGTGGGTGAAAGGCCATGAGGGGAATATATTAGCTGATATAGTAGCGCCACTCCAAGGGGCTCCCCTGCTCTGATGCCGTTTGCATGCTGCACATGCACACCTGCATGGAATGGACATGAACAATCACTCAAAGACCTTTAGCCATCTCCCTTTGTAATTGGGGGTTGAAATTCTTTTGCAGAAGGATGGCTACTTTCAAATCCATCACTGAATGTCCAGAGAAGTTAGTGTCCCCTACAAGTTTATTAAGTATGTTACCTAAGGATGTTAAATTGTGGTTATCTGGCTAATTGTGTAGTCAATAAGGACCGCTCTGCAAAGCCGCAGTGGGAGTCGCTCCAGCAGCCAGCTCCTACTGGCTCCGGGAGCCACCTCCACTGTGGCTCTGCATTTTAAATGTAGTAAGAACTGCTGGGCTCTTACTACATTTAAAATGCCAACATGCAGAGTTCCGGACCAGAGGCAACAAGGGGGGGAGCGAGTAGTCTTTAATACAGTCAACTACTTGCCAACTTCCCTTATGTTACCATTCCTGAGGTCTGATTTGGGTGTGATTTGGTGTAGCTATAGACTGTCTGGTTTGGTCAATATACATGGCAGAGGGGCATTGCTGGCACTTGATGGCATATATCATGTTAGTCAATGTGCAGGTGGATGAGCCCCTGATGGTGTGGTTTATGTGATTAGGTCCTGTGATGGTGTCGCTTGTATAGATATGTAGACAGATTTGGCAGGGGTAGGTTCCTGGGTAAGTGTCTCTGTGGTGTGTTGTGTGGCTTAGGGATGTAAGTGGCTAGTCAACTATCCAATAAGCATGAGCTTGACTAGTTGCGCTCCCCCCCCCCCCCCCACCCTTCCCCCACGTCTTAATACATTTAAAAGGCAGAGTTACAGTGGGGTTAGCTCCTGGGCCCAGGAGCTAAAACTCCGCTGTGGCTCCCTCGCTTATTGACTAACCAACTAGTGTGGCTGCTGGTGAGCATTTGCTTCAGGGTGGGGATCGTCTGTAGGCGAGAACTGGCCTGTTTCCCAAGGTCTGTAGAATGAGGGATCGTTTCCCAGGATAGGTTGTAGATTGTCAGTCATGCACTGGAGTGGTTTTATCTGGGGGCTATAGGTGATAACCAGCAGTGTTCTGTTATTTTCCTTGTTTGGCCTGTCCTAAAGTAAGTGACTTCTGGGGTACTCATCTGGCTCTCTCAGTTTGTTTCTTCACTTCCCCATGTGGGTATTTAAGCTTAAGATTGCGTGATAAAGATCTTATAGGTGTTTGTCTCTGCCTCAGCAATATACCCATGCCTCTGTAAACTCTACTCCAATTCATCTGATGAAATGGGCTTTACCATTGTATCCACTGTAAAAATAAATCTGTATCCAGTATGTTTGTCCTGGGAGCCCCTCAAAGAGGAGTTGCCATTTAAAAAAAACCTCTGTCCATAACTTCCAATGTTTGGGCTGTGAATGCACTCATGGTGCCCTGTAGGGATATAAAACCGCATTTCTAATGTTAACTGATTAGACAATATGTTTAACATAGCTAAACAGCCTAGCTCAGCACAGAGGGTCCGTATGGGCTGGAGCAACCCCGTACGTGGCACAGTGCAGTGCTGTTCTGGGCAGGTCAGGCAGGGTCTATTGCTCCATACTGCGAGCAGGGCGCTGCTGTGGTCCAGCTGGACGGAAACACTCTTCCTGTTATGCAGTGGGCCCAGCTGGGTCACTTCAGCCGGACCAGGCACCAGTTAACCAGTTATCCCCTAAGCATGTTGGTGAGGCAATGCTTACTGGATAACCCTAGTGCCCTGTTGTCCCTGTGAGGGGTAAATGCATCTTTGCAACTTCATGTCCTGCCCAGATCCTTTTGGTTGATCAGGAAGGTGTCCAGCAAGGGGGACAAAAGGAGCTTTGAGCATTTTGCCACTTGTAGCTCACTTGTGACATGGAGCACATTATAAGGAACAATCCCTTCTCTGGACCGACCCAAGGCCCCTAGGAACTAGATCTGGTGGTACTTGCTGGCACTAGCCTATTAGGGGCTGAGAAGAAGGACTCCAGCGTGTAGGCCAGTGCTGCCCTCTCCAGAATCTTGTTGCACTGCTGCTGTCTGCTTTTGCTCAGGAGGTCTTTGACTAGATAGGCCCTAAGCCCCTGTGTTGCTGTTGACGCCATATCCTGCACCCTATGCCCTGAGCATGTTCTGAGCTCCTTAGAAGCAGGTGTATGTCTTTGGCAGGCCAAAGAGGCTAAGTCTGTTGTTTCAGCTCATTCTCTGTTCCCAGGGAAGCACAGGGTTTGCAGACAGGTCTGGCTTCAGAATTGGGACCAGTATGCGAGGCACAAGTACTGGGTCTAGGCTCTACGTGTTAGCTGTCCCTGACGAGAGTGGCTCTGGCTGGGCTGCATCTGTGCATGACCTAGGCTTGCTGTTTGGCTGCACCCAAGGCTGGGAGATGGCCAAGGGGTGGCTCTGCTCCTTAATGTCTGGCTCAGACTGTTGTGCTTTGCAAGTGGCAGTCAGTCAGTCCCTTTCCTAGGAGCTCAAGTTCAGAGCTGTGCTGTGGGGTGTAAGAGAGTTGACCTGGCCCACAGATGGAGCCCACACCCACCCCTCTCTTGAATGTCCTATGTCCTCCGCAACACTTTCCCTGGGTCTTCCAGATTGTTACCGCTTCTCCAAGCCCAGTCAAGTTAGGATCATTAACCAGGGTGGATTGATTTAAAACAAGGCAATTTAAATAATTGATTTAAATCACAATTTAAATAACCAAAAAAATCATTGATTTAAATCAAATTTCTTGATGATTCTTTTTCACATATTTCTTCAAACAGCAATGCAGATCTGATCACTATAAAACATATTTTACAGCTCAACACAGCATTTTACTTCATCTAAGAGGATATACTTTGTGTAACTTTTTAAATAACTTGATTTTTATTAATTTAGGAACTAGTACATAATACAGGTTGAACCTCTCTAGTCCAGAGCCGTTGGGACCTGACCAGTGCCAAACCAGAGAATTTGCGAGATCACAAGAGGTCAATATTGTCTAGCAACATTACCAACACTTCCACTGCTTATGGGGCTCTTAGAAGACATTGAGGCTCTGTCTATACGTCACTCTTCTTCCACAAAAGCTTATGCAAATGAAGCGCAGAGTAGAATATTGCTGCACGTCATTTGCATAATTAATTAGCAGCCATTTTTGCGCAAGAGCCTTTTGCACAAAAAGGAACTGTGTAGACGGCTCCTTTTTGTGCAAAAAACCCTCTTGTGCAAGAGCCTGAGGAAGAATGGCTCTTGCACAAGAGGGGGTTTTTGCACAAAAACTGCTGCTAATTAATTATGCAAATGAAGCACAGCGATGTTCTTCTCCATGCTTCATTCTCACAAGCTTTTGCAGAAGAAGGGTGCAGTATAGACGTAGCCTTAGAGGTAAATTAGAGTTAAATAACAGCACAGAACACTGAGAGTGAAGATTGGTGGCTGTGAATAAACTTTATGGGACCACGGGAAGCTTGGACACACGCATGGTAAGTTGAAGCCTGGCTAACTAAAATCTTGCCAGATCATTGATGTTGTCAGACCAGAGAGTGTCAGAATAGGGAGGTTTATCTTGTACTCATTCTCTGTGTCAAGCTGCAGATGCAGCAGCAGTACATTAGGAATGGTACAAACTAAATCCTACACACAAACATAATAGCACCTACATTTTATTAAACTAAATCTTAATGGTTATGTGTTTCACATTTGTAGTTAAAGCAGACTCCTTATATGCTGGCTGATCGATGGCTGTCCTTAAACCTTTTTTTTTTTTTAAATCAAATTTTATTAACTCTACCAGATAAATCCTTGGAACATTAAGTGTACCATATCCTTAAAACGTCTACAACTAGCTTTCATCTTCCCCACTCCCACTGTCATTTTGATGCAGATCTGATTCCAAGTTACTAAAAAAGTTAAGACTGACTGTGCCTAGAGTGCACTTAATTTTGGAGTAAGCCCTATTGAAAACAAATACAGGATGGGGTTCCTTTTGGGAAGCTGAGTTATGTTGAAATAAAATAAGCAATAGACTTATGGCATCACCATTATGGTCTGTAACCATGATGTTCCAAAATAAAAGGCATGTATTGTGTAATATAAAATTAGAAAATGGAAGTGACAACTGGCAACTCTAGATTTCTTTTACTGCTGCTTTCTGTAATTTATACATTGGTGATAGATTCTAAACTGAGTTAACTAATTAAACAAGTCATAAATATTCACTGAGCTAAACTTTTTTTCTAGCAACATCCAACATAGCAAGCTTGGGAATTTACTTGTTAAATCACACTTATAACTAAAAGGCACAAAGAGAGTCTTGAAGAATGATGGATTGCAAAGTTGACCCACATTGTTCTTCAGGCATATTCACATGATTTTATTCCAATAAGCAGTTTTGCTTAGGATGTTTCATTATTGCAGCTAAACCCTGCATTTTCCTTTTCTACCCAGGGAACAAATTTCTTCAGAATAGTCTCTTTTACACCTAGAAGTCATGACAGTTTTTTGGGGGCAAAAAAACCTGTGTGGGTGCTGAATAATGTTTCCTTTTCCTTTCTGGTCCCCTCCAATGTTCCTTTCTGTGCTGTCTTTAGGCAATATCTGAACTAGCTCTGCTGTGCCTGGCCCGTGTTCACCAGCACTTAAGTACAGAACAAAAACAATCGTATCTCGCCTGTGTCCATCTTTGCACATGTTTCTCAGCAGACTAACAGAAATTGAAAGCCCAGAACTTTCAAGAAGCAAGAACTGGTTGTTAGACTGGACAGACTAGAGCCATTAATTCATTTTTATGAGACTGTAAGTGTAGGTATAGCATATTTCTGATGGAACTTAATTGTAACTGTTATTTTTAAATGAGAAATTTAATATTTTATTGATGATTTAAAAGACATTAAAAATCTGCTTTAAATTTTTTTAAAAATCAGATTTTTAATGTTTTTTTTTTAATCCTTGATTTTTATCTACCCTGTCATTAACAGCCATTGCTCTCCTGGGGAGACCAAGGCACAGGAAGGGCATATGTTTTGCCAAATTTCATGCAGCATTTCAGTGACACAGCTGGTAATAGAACCCAGGTGTCTTGTTACAACTGGGTATTCTGACTCTGTCCTGTATTATAACTACAAAACCTTAATTCTTTTCACCCAGACTCTGGAGGCTAGACATTTATTTCACCCAGGCTGCATCTGGCTGGGACGGGGGAGGGAGCCCTGTTTACTCAGAACTGGTTCAGGTTGAAGCTGCAGTTTGCATTCAGACTGCCTGATTCACCATCCAGAAATAGCCCTGTGTGGTGCGGGTGGAGAGCCATGCAATTCTCAAGCCTGGGGCTGTAGTCTATGTAATTAGTCTATCTCTGACTCGTAGCCAATCACGTGTTTCCCACAGGGCAGTGGTTTGGCATACTTCATAGGGTGGTGCTGAACCCAGGTAGTTAAGAGGGAGAAGGTGAATTGCCTCCTGCAGGAACTCTGCCGGGACCATGAAAGTGGGGCGTGATTCCTCTGTGAGTATGTGGAATCGGGGGTGGGGTGGGGGCTAGCAGGAGCAGAGTGCTGAATCCCTCTGAGCCATGGGGAGCACTTCCTTTGCAGAGGCTGCAGTTCACCCTCTGTCTCTAGCTGGATCAGTGCAGGTTGGAAAGCCTGCTACAAGGCTCTTTGTGCACTACTACCACTGTCGTTCTTTTGTTCCCCTCCTTTTTGTTGCTGTGTCCAGACCTTTGCCCTGTTCTCTTTCCACACTCTGCCTGGGCTGGGAACATATCTGGGGCAGAGTGGATGCTTGTGCAGCCTGCCCTTGAGCCTGTGGTCGTCCAAAACTAAGTTCATTTTGCTCTGGGGCCTGATTGTCAGCCATTGTTCAACCTAAGCCCAGGATTGGAATAGCGGGGGAGGGGGGGCTGAAGGTTTGGAGTGAGGGCACTGACAGAGCTGTGGGAGGGGGTCGTCTTTGTCCCTCTGGTGCTGTGTGGTATATTCTGCTGTACAATCAGTTCCATATTTTTATCCCTTTCCCAAGAAAAAATCTGGCAAGACCCAGTATCTGCCATCTGGGTTCCTCGGAGACTTCATCTAAACTTGCAGATGTTGGCAGCATCCTTTGTGGCATTGGCCCCTATCTCTGTGGGTCCATCAGGCCACTGGCTTCCCAGAGCAGTTGAAATTGGCTGTCACACTGAGCTGGGTAGGGTTGTGAGTATGTGTCCACATTTGTGTATGCACACACAGAGTTATTCTTGCTTCCCTAGCAATCTTGCCACTGAGTCACAGGACAGCACTGGCATCTGCAAAGCAAGTGGTCACTCATGAGCCAGGGCAGGTGATGGGAGCAGCCTGTTGGGAAGGAGGAGAGCCTGAAACCTCTTGGAATAAATTCCTAGCTTTTATGTCCAAGGCTGGATTACCCCCTGAGGACAGCTATCTCAGACACTTTAAACTCCTGAACCCTGGGCAAGAGCAACGGAGCGACTTACATCTGAAGTCTGGACTATCCTGAGTCCATCCGTACTCTGTGGGTGACAGTCCATTGGTGTTTAGGAATTCCTTGGGATGGAAAGCAGCATTCTGCAGCTGGCTGGATGATTTCAGCAAAGGGATTTGGAGTGGGAGGCCTTAGGGAGTGGTAAAAAGGGATTTCAGGAACCAGTGGGAGGGATGGGCCTGCATGGGAAAATACCTCAAGGAATAGTCTAGTACTCTGCATACCAGACAAGCGCTGTGTGGCTAGCAGTTCCTTGCAGTGTATCAGTGGTGGTTACAGCAGGGCACTCAAAACCTGGAGTTCTGGGATCGTCTCCCAGATCCTCTGTGGACGTGGTGTGTGGCCAGGTTAACCTATATAGGTTAACAAAGGATCCCAACAAACCCTTCCTCCTCCCCCGTCTTCCTGTACAGTGGAGTGAGTCACAGCACTTTACTGTGGCCCAAAGCCAGGAGCGGAAGTGAGCAACATCTGGCAGAAGGCATGTGGGGGAGGGGCACCAGAATGTGCTGGGCCAGGTTGTGTTGTGTGCACACTATGTAATCAATGAGCCAGAACGGCCACTCATTCACCCAGGTAAATCCGGGGAGCTCTGCAGGCTTTTAGATAGATACACATGCCCTGTCACTCCCAGGAGTTTGTTAATGAATGAGAACGAAGTCCTTCTGCTCCAAATGGGGATTTGAGAGGCCTTGGAGAGGCACAGTCCTGTCCCCATGATCTGCAGGGGGTTGAACTCTTCACTGCGATTAGGAAATGACAGGTCTATTTTATCCCTGTACTGCTCCTTTGGGGGAGGGGATTGTTTGCCTTTTGTAAATAGGGGGTGCAACCTGGGGTGGAAGTTACAGCAGTGTACTAGAGCATGAGACCTTGGTGGTGACCTTGGATCGTGAACACTGCAAGGAGAGGTGGGGAAGGGGATAGGTCCATGCATTCAGCTCCCTGGGTGACTAGTATTGTAGATAGATCCCTGCTATGTGGATATGACTGTCCTGAGAACATCCCCTTAATATACAGCACTGGCTTCACCTTAGTTTCCTGCCCAGATGGGAAGCAGGGCCTTGCCGGACTCTGGGGATCAGATCATGGGAGAGAGGGTGCTTCTGTGGCTGGAAGAGAGAACAAAAGTCATAGAGGGAGCTGGCAGATGCAGACCCTTCCTCTGGTTGTTGCAGAAGCAGCTGCTACAGAAGCAGTGAGATGCTGGGTCTGGGTTGATTTGTCGGGAGAGGTTCAAAGAGGACAAGACATTCGTTGGAGTGCCATTGTTTTCCATTTTCCTCTTCCCAAGTATTCTGGACCATCTAGATGGACTCCATTGAAAGTAGTGTAGGCTGCTTCTGTATCTCTTTCAGTCCACTCCAGGGCATGGCAGGCTAGCTCCACACCCATCCAGTGGAGAGGACGATTCTGGGTGCCTCTCTGTGGGTTATGTGGAGCTGTGCTGCTGAGCTGTTTCAGTGGCCAGGGATGAAGCTCAGATGGAGCTTCACAATTCATGAAAAATCTCCAGGTGCCCTTTTGGTCAGCAATGCCTTGATACAAATCCAACTCCAGGGGGAAGTCCTGCTCTTGAATCAGGTCTTGGCACCAATAGGCGGTTGTCTCAGGCCTGTGATTCAATTAAAGAAGTGCTTTGTAGTGTTGTTTTAGCTTTAAGCCAAACTTAGTTCAGTTTAACTTGAGTTACTTAGGAATCAGTTTAAGCTAAACTGCAGTCGGAGCATCCATACACTGGCCTGCTTCAGTTCATCTAAAAACAACTTAAGCTAAGAAAGAGCTACTTTCTCATATATGCCCACCCTCTACCCCGGGGCAGGCTGGATCTGGCCCACCACGCCTTTGGATCTGGCCCATGGCCTGCCGGGACCCTCAGACAGGCTCCCTGCCTGCTGGAGCTCCAGGCTACTCAAAGCAGTCAGCTGCTGAGGCTATGTGTTTCTAGGCGCCAGACCGCCCTCGTGGGCAAGAAGGGGATGGTATACTCTGGAAAGAGCTTCCCTGCATTATCTAGCTCACTGCCATGTGGTCCAGGCCCAGTCATGTGCACTAGCAAGTTAATTGGGAGAGATGAATGTAGGTGGTATCTGGGCACGTTATTGGAAGAGCTGCGTCATGGCTTGGTGACTTGGTCCAAAGAGGTCCTCCCCTCCCTCCTACTGTTTCCCCTGCCCCTCCAGCACTCAGTCCCATATGCCAGACCCCAATATGTATGAAGGTCTGCTGGGAATTAGTGGGTGGGAGGATGAGAGGCCAACCTGATCCATCTCCTCCATTCCCTGTATATTAACTGTGACTGCTGCTGTCACACCTGCAGGCAGGGACCTGTGCTAGGAGATGAGACTGAAGTCAAACCCCCAGGCTCTTAGTGCGGAACAGAGCAAGACTAAGCAAAGGCTTGTCACTCGGCCTGCCTGCTCCCCACAGGGTTCCTGGTCCTATTCAGCATGCTGCCCCAAGCTGATGGGGTAAGACTGGTGATGGAAAAGCTGTGTGTTCATCAAATACTGGGGAGAACAAGGCCAGTGCACTGGGGAGTGAAGGGTTGAGGCAGATCAGTGTTTTAGTCCAATATAAGTGTCACTTCAAGGAGTTGGAGTCACAGGAGGATGCAGGGGTGGCATGCAAGAGGGGAACGCCCTGAACACTAGGGCTTCGGTTCATATGCCTCACAGTTCCTGCATGCATGGCCCCCACATAACTGTGTGAGGATCCATCCTAGCAGGTACCTCATCGATACCTTCCTCCCCCCCCAATCTCTGTCCAGGAGCGCCAGCGCCTGGAGACCATCCTGAGCCTGTGTGCAGAATACACCAGAACTGATGGCACCACAGACACAGGCAACTTGCACCAGCACTTCCCGAGTGACGGAGATGCCACCACCATACTGACAGGCAGGAGGCATTCGAAGGGCTCAACCAGCCTGTCTGCCTTGGGCCTTGGCAAGGCCATAGAGGAGACTGGAGAGTCCACAGGGACCGAGCAGAGGGTGAGCCTGGAGAAATCTGAGGAGGAAAATCTGAAGGAGGAATGTAGCAGCACAGAGAGCACGCACCATGAGGTGAGGGGAGGCAGGGCTCACTGCGTGGAGAGCACCCACCATGAGGGGTGGGCAGTGAGGTCCTCCTCAGCATAGACAGAAGCATCCACCATACGATGCTGTGGGTCCCCCACCCTGCACACAACATGCACCACAAGGTGAGTGGGGACGATGCCCACAGCATAGAGCACCAGTCCTGAGGTGAGAGGGAGGATAGGCAGAACATGTCTCGCAGGGCACCCTGCTGTTGCTGCTGCACTCAAATATGCTTATGACCCACGCTGGGCATGGGCAGTGGTGAGCTTCTGGGTATGTCAACGTCTGAGACTGCAAAGTAACTTTATGGCCAGCAGAATGCCTGGGTGCACTGATGCAAGCACTGTGTGGATGTGCATGCTCCTTCACTTCAGCCCCATCTTGGCTGTATGTTGGAGGCCTGTCTTGGATGGGCTGATGGGTTGGGAGTGGCTGTGAGCGCTGGGGCAGGACCCTCTTCTTGCTGAAGTGATGTGTGCTCCCTACCCTGCGAAGAGCAAATAAGCAGTCACTCAGGGATGTTGCTTTTTCTCCCAAGCAGCATGAGGACTTGACAGGCTCCAAGAGCAAGGAGGCCATCCAGTTGGAGGAGGAGTGGGTGCGGGTGCTAAGCCGCGTGGATGAGCTCAAGAGCCATGTCAAGGAGCTGGAGCAGCAGCTCCAGGAGTCATCCCATGAGGTGGGAGGAAACCCTTTCTACTGTTCCTGTTGTGGGGGAAAGGGGCAAGACATCCATGGGGGCCAAGATGCAGCCCTGCATTGGACTGAGGTGGGGGGCCCTGGTGGCAGATTAATGGTGGAGCAGTGCTGGAGTGAGTGAGTGATTATCCCAGCATCCCGAGCCTCACTTCTCTGGAGTTCTGTGGGGCTCTGCTCTTAGAAAGCTTTGGCAAGGCTCCACTTTCCTTTGACAGGAAGGCAGGGAAGGACCCAGACCAGAGCCTTAAATATGACCCCTTTGAAGTTTTTTTGGTTTATTTTGGGCAAGAAGAGTGGTGGGTCAGAACTAACCCTGACCACTTAGGCCTGGCCCTGATTTGAGGCTGGATGGGGCCTGTCTCTGCTTCCTGTGTTTGATGGAGCAGAGATATGATGGGGAGAGCATGTTAGGTCTGAGAACCATTGAACCTTCGCCTTTGGTCTCAGCCCTGACCTCCATCTGGGCCTGACCCCAAACCAGTTACTCTCCTTGTCCCATCTCTGCCAGCAGAGCCACATCCCACCCAGGCATTGCTATGTCTTTGGGGAGCCCTGAAGTGTGATTGGAAGGTGAGGGCTAGCTGTAACATGGCTGTGTTCGCCTAGGCGGAGATGGAGCAGGCTCTTCTGCAGGGGGAGCAGGAGTCAGAAATGATACAGCTGCAGCAGGAACAGAAGATCGTGCAACAGCTACAAGAGAAACTCTGCAAGCTGGATTCCAGTATCCAGAAGGAGCGGGACAAGGTAAATCCCAAAACTGAGGGTTCCCGTTGGTGCCTTGGAGCAATGGGTGCAGGATGCTCCCCCAGAATCCCAGGAGGCTGCTCAATCCCAGGTCCCCTTCCTGCTGGAGAGTGTTGTTCCTGTGCACTATGGCTGGCTCCAATTCTAAAGAAACTCATCTGGTCACCGGCTGCTCTTGCAGGACAATGTCATGGGCTGTGTGCACTGCACACGTGGGCTATCCATCCCCAAGAAAGCCTGTGTCATTTGTCTTTGGGCTCTCCTTCTCAGAGGGTTTGCTGTCACCTCTTGCATGGGTATCTAAAGTAGGTATGTTAGGGTATGTCTGTACTACCATCCTAGTTTGAACTAGGGTGGTTAATGTAGGCAATCGAAGTTGCAAATGAAGCCCAGGATTTAAATATCCCGGGCTTCATTTGCATCTTGCCGGGCGCCGCCATTTTTAAAGCCCCGGTAGTTCGGACTCCGTGCCCACATCTACACGCGGCACGGAGTAGGTAGTTCGGATTAGGCTCTCTAATCCAAACTACTGGTACTCCTCATGGAACGAGGTGTACCGGTAGTTCGGATTAGAGAGCCTAATCCGAACTACCTACTCTGTGCCGCGTGTAGCCGCGGACACGGAGTCCGAACTACCGGGGCTTTAAAAATGGCGGCGCCCGGCAAGATGCAAATGAAGCCGGGATAGTTAAATCCCGGGCTTCATTTGCAACTTCGATTGCCTACATTAACCACCCTAGTTTGAACTAGGATGGTAGTACAGACATACCCTAACTGGTTAACTGGTGGCCCATCTGAGCCCACTACAGGGTGGGAGGCTGCTTTAGTCTGGCCAGGCCCACCTGTGAGACCCCAGTTAACTGGTTAGTTAATCAGTTAAACATTTCATTTAACTGGTTAACTAATTAAACAGGATTTTACATCCCTAATCTAAAGTGCATTTTCCATGAAGAGGGCACCTTCACCCCCAGATACAAGGTGCTGAATTTACTGTGACCAGCCTGAGACAGCACATCCTCTGCTTGGTGCATTTCCCTTTTCTCTGTCTTTGTCTGAGGCCCTGGGGAAGACTGGCCAGTGGCTCGAGAGCTTTTGCAGCCTGTCTGGGATTGGAACTGTCCATTTGTGGAGCTCTGATGGAGGAGAGCAGCTCCTTTTGATACTTGGGATGCACTTAGGGAGTCCTCTTTGTACTCCCTGAATCTTCCCACAAGTTGCCAATCTGGAGCTTTTTTTATTGTCTCAGCCTTCACGTGGGCAGCACATGGATTATTGGTCCGTTGCTTCCTACCCTGCTTTTGGTGTATAATTTTGCAGTGAGTTTGTCAATTCTTTATCTGCCCCACCAATCAACAGCTGCAGGTGCTCGTGTGCAAATGGTGATGACAGTTGCAGTGCTTAGTGTGCTGGAGACCTTTATTTAAAGCATCAAACTTTGACCATCATGCTACTATTGGTCATTCATTTCCCAGCTTATTGACTGTGACATGGTTCCCAGAATGCTGGAGAGGAGGGGGCGAGAGTCATAATGTACCTTCTAAAATGATTATCTTAGTCTCCCTTTCAGATTGTGGGTCTTGCTTGCTCCATGCTTCTTAGCAGGGGAAACCATTCCTCTGATCCCTTGTGGAAACGCACACAACGCCTGAAAGAGATCTGAATGCAATTTCCTCTGTGGTACCCCCCTGAATGTCCCCTGTAATAACTTCTGCAGCACAGACTGTACCTCCATCCCCATCAGAAACTGCACCCTCCCCCGGCTGATTATTTCTGCCCTTCATCGCAACAGAACCCTCTGCAGGTGCCTCCTCAGAACTGCAGGGGCCTAGCTCAAGATGTTTTGTTGGAGATATTCCATTCCCATACAGGACGGGAGCTGGCTGCACTGGACCACAGTCCCAGACTTGCCTGGAACGCATCACTCTATGAACAAGGAGCAATGGGAGATGAACACATTCCCAGCAGTGAGATCAGCTTTCACTCTATCCAGCTCTCTGAGAACCTTTGCCCTTGTCCCTCTGGGGATTCCCACTCAGTAAATGGGTGTTTGTGCAGTCCTTGCTCGCCCCATGGCAACCCAGTAGAGGTATCACCATGCTAGCAACATGGCTGGAAGTGCACCAGGCCATGATTCATGTGATTGGAAACTACTTCTGAGGCTGGAGGAGGAGGAGCCTATGAACGGCAGAGCCTGCAGGATTCAGGCAGCCTGTCTGCACAGATGCAACATACTGGGTTTTTTTCCCTCTCTTTTAAATTTTGCAGCTCTTTTAAAATCATTCCTAGTGAAACAACTAGTTCTATATGGAGTCAGGAGAGGGACTAAAAGAAACCACACTCTGCTGTCTTAACTCTTTGCTTTCCTAAACAGTCTGCACTAACTCGCTCTAACAGCGCCCACTCTTAAATGTGTCTAGTCTGTCATGCCGTTGCATGCCGTGGGGCCCCACGTAACCTCCAGTACTTGTGCACACTATAAACACCTGGGCCTAAGTTGGGCAACTGTTCTTCAGCAACACTGTATCTTTGAGACAGATCCTCTGAGCCTCCCTGGGCCAGGAATCTCTGCTTTTGGACTGGTACCATTGTTTGTATCGGTCCAGATCTCCATTAACTCTGAAGGACCATCTGAGAGAGAGAGAGAGACACATGGATCACTGTTCGTAATGTTTCTGTTTTTTATAGTTCCTTCCCAACATTTAACCACATGTTGTAGTCGGAGGAGCACATTAGGGACTGTCAGAGTAACTTAGCTGGATGTGTGCCTCAGGAAATATTGTTTGCTTTACACAAAAGATGATGAACAATCAAAGCTAATAGACTTTGATATTTGACTTGGGCTGAGAATTCAAGCTTTCTTACGTGATCTTTATTCACCCTGGTCTGAATGAGCAGCCTGGAAATCCATTCTTCACTAGTTAGCAGCCCCGTTAGCTGCTCCTCTGACCAATTGGATCCTCTCTGTGACAGATATATGACTGCTTACCAATTCTTAGTGACATAGTATCCTCAGATTCAGGTTAATTTGGGGACATTGGTGTATCTAATAACCTACCCTTTGGGGGCACTGACGTGTGTGGGTGGAGAGAGTTGGATTCTCATGTTGATAGGGGTCTCATGGTCTGTCTCCATTGGTTACAAAGTAGCATTTCCTGTCCTCTTGCTAGGAGTTAACAAAGGGAGTAGGAGAGGGGGAATGGGTTAGTACTCCCTCTGGCTCCACAGAGGATGTTACTCCTACATTTTTTTTGCATTGTGATTCTGGTGCTTAACCATTACCCCACTTTCCTCACAGTGAAGGAAGTATCCTACATGACATTGTGGCTTTGCAGGTATTCCTGGGTTCTTTCATGGGGTTAACTGGGGTAATGTTAGCTTCAGCATGGAGAGCTAGTTGCAGGTTGAGCACCTTTGGAAGAAGAGATGGATGTGCTGACAGGTGACTTGTTGGTAGCCACAAGATATAGAGAAGAAGGGCAAAGTTCCATTCTGGCAGCCTGGTGTAAATTTGGGGTGACAGTGATGTAAAACTGGTGCAAGTGAGTGGAGAATCAGGCCTGGAACTATCTCTAAGTCATCTCCTCCCTCCTCTGTGGTCACTGCAGAAGCATTCATTATGGTCTGTCCTGTAGAGTTCCCCTTGTGTTCTGCATCCAGTATGTCCCACTTCATACTGGGAGCTGCATGTTTAATGTTTCCTGGGAGCTCCTTAATTCTAAGGAGCATTTTGCTTGTGGCTTTGATGTGGTGACTGTGCTTGCAATGGGGGGAATAAATCTAATCCTGCTTGCAGTGCAGAGCAATGAAGTACCACTGATTTTAAAAAGGGAAGAAGGAGAATATGGAAAACTTTTCCAGTCATCCTCACCTCAGTCCCTGGAAAAATCATGGAGAAGTTTCACAAGGAATCCATTGTGAAACACTTGGAGGAGAGGAAGGTGATCAGAAACAGTCAATATGGATTCACCGAGGGCAAGTCATGCCTGACCAACCTAATTGCCTTCTATAATGAGATAACTAGCTCTGTGGATATGGGGAAAGAGGTGGATGTGGTATACCTTGACTTTAGACAAGCTTTTGATAAGGCCTGAAGAAGGATGGATTGGATGCATGAACTATAAGGTGGATAAAAAGCTGACTGCATCATCGGGCTCAATGGGTAGTGATCAACGACTTGATGTCTAGTTGGCAGCTGGTATCAAGCGGAATGCCCCAGGGGTCAGTCCTGGGGACAGTTGTGTTCAACATCTTCAGTAATGATCTGGATGATGGGGTGGTTTGCACCTTCCAGAAGTTTGCAGATGACACTAAGCTGGGGGGAGAAGTAAATACTCTGGAGAGTAGGGTAAGGTTGAGAGTGACCTAGACAAGTGCAGAGTCCTGTGCTTAGGATAGAAGAATCCCAAGCACTGTTTCAGGTTAGGGACAGAATGGCAAAGCTGCAGTTCTGCAGAAAAGGATCTGGGGATTACAGCAGACAAGAAGCTGGATATGAGTCAATACTGTGCTCTTGTTGCCAAGAGGGCTAACAGTATATTGGGCTGCATTAGTAGGAACATTGTTTAGGGAAGTGATTATTCCCTTCTGTTTGGCATTGGTGAGGCCGCATCTGCAGTACTGCGTCAAATTTTGGGTCCCCCACTACAGAAAGCATGTGGACAAATTGGAGAGACCAGCAGAGGGCAATGAAAATGATTAGGGGGGCTGGAGCACATGAAGTATGAAGAGAGGCTGAAGGAACTGGGCTTATTTGGTCTCTGGAAGAGAATAAGGAGGGAAAGAACCTGATGGGAGGTTTCAAAGAGAATAGAGAGAAGCTGTTCTCAGTGATGGCAGATGACAGAGTGAGGAGCAATGGTCTCAACTTGCAGGGGGGAGGTCTAGGTTGGATATTAGGAAAAATTATTTCACTAAAAGGTTAATGAAGCACTGGAATGAGTTGCCTAGGGAGATGGTGGATTCTTCATCGAGTAGTGTCCCCAATGGGTGCTCCACTCGAGGTGCTGGGCTTGTCCCGGCACTGCAAACCGGAGGATCTTCAGTAGCAGTTGGCCCCCCACCGGACCGCGCATGCGCGACCACTGTTTCGCGCCTCTCAGCTGAGCGCGGTCCGGCTAGTCAGTTTCCTTTCAACCGTCCGCGGCCGCAGATGGAGTTACCCTAGGCTCCCCCTCCTCTCTGAGGAGTGAGAAAAATCAGTTAGTTTAGCCTTTTCTTCTGTTCGGTTATAAATTGTTAATATTAGCATAGTGGTAGTTAGTAGTAGTTCTTAGTTTAAAAAAAAAAAAGTTTTTGCCTGTACTTGTCTGTCAAGCTTCAGGTCGCAATAAGGATGCCAGGATCATCTGGTTTTCAAAAGTGTACTGAGTGCCAAGATGCCATGCCGGTATCAGATGGACGCTCTCGCTGCATAAAATGTCTCGGGGACGGACATGTTCCCCTGAAGTGCAGACACTGTGCCAAATTGACAGCTTGCGCCAGGAGGGATCGAGAGCTCTGACTTCAACAAAGCCCTCCAGGCTCCGGACACGTCAGCCCCGCGCCCGGCTGGGCAGCTTGATGACCGGCTGGCTCAGGACAGTCCCCGCAGCATGGCGAGCAGAGTAAGCAGCGGGGACAGACCAGGAACCTCTGGCCATTCGCCGAGGCTTCCTGCGGATAGAACGGGCAAGGGCCAAAGCTCCTCCGTTCCTCTCAGAGCCCACCGCAAGGAACCGATTCCGGCACTGGTGGGGGGCTCCAGAGTGGAGTCGGTGCCGGCAAAGGATAAAACCGCCACTCTAAAACCACCGGCGGACGCCCCAGCACTGGTTTTTCCTGCGCATGCGCAGATGACTGTAGCCGCAGAAGCGGCTGTGCCGGCATCTTCCTCAGCTGTTGCTGCGGCTTCTCCCCCGGTGCCGGAGTCAGTGGCACCGGGATCGGCGCCGCAGGAGGGTGCCTCTGCCTCACATCCGGCGGCACCGGCGTTACCCGCACCGAACCTGCAGCCTACGGCACCGGGTCAGCTAATAAACAACCAGGCTGTGGGGATCGCTTCATCATCCCCTAGTCCCTTATACTCTGCACCGCTGCCTGCTTCCAACTCCGCGGTGCCGACAAAAGCACAACACAAGTCAGCGCAGCTCTGGACACCGTCTTTGACACCCGACTGTGCAATGTTTTCACCGGGACCGATGTCTCCTAGGTCATCTTACTCTGCGCATCATCATGCTCCTCATCATCATTATCATTACTCATCGGCCCCAGACTACTACTACCGGTCATCCCACCACTCACTGTCAAGCCGATATCGCCGAGAGCGGTTACTCCCGATCTCCTTCTCACTACTCCCGGAGATCTTTTTCTCCAGGGTCCCGAAGAACCCTAGAATGTTCTCGCCGTTATGACACTCGTGGAAGATACTCTTCCAGGCGTTCTCTGAGTCCATACCGCAGACATCATTACGACCGACGTTATTATGACCACCACTCTCCTCGGGATAGATGACGTCTCTGCTCGCGCTCACCGCGATACAGCCGGACTCTATCTCCACAGCCGCCAATACAATCTTCATCTTCGGCTGCTCTACCGGCTCCGGCGGAGGACTCAGCATCCGTCTATCAGGAGGATGACCACACACACCAGGACCATCAAAGCCTGGTTTCGCAGGCTCCCAACTCACCTTTATCACCTGATGATGCCGTGGTCCCTGGGGACTTGTCTCCTGCGGAGGACCATAGACAGTTCCAGGAGCTTTTCAAGAGGGTAGCCCAGTCCCAAGAGATCCAGACGATGGACTTGCAACAAAAGCAGCATCGGCTGTTGAAGAACCTGCAACCGTCCCAGAAGTCAAAGATGGCATTTCTCTTTGATGTAGCCATTCTAGAGATTGCCGATGACATCTGGCAGACCCCAGCGACATCCTTGGCGACTAATAAGAAATCAGACAAGAAGTACTTTGTAAACCAAAAGGGTTGGACTTTTTATTTATGCACCCTCAGCCCAACTCCCTCGTGGTGGATGCGGCACAACAGAGGTCGAAGACTTCTCAAGCCAAAAATGCAGCAACTGACAAAGAAGCTAAGCACCTTGATCTCCTAGGCAAGAGGGTTTACTCTTCAGCCACTGCATCCTTAAGAATGTGCAATTATGCAGCGCAACTGGCAAATCACGACTTTGACAATTATGCTAAACTGGTCCCCCTATTTGAACATTTGCCGGACTCTAAACGCCAGATTTTGAAGGCGGTGATACAAGAAGGTTACATCATTGCCAGGATGGCGTTGCAGATAGCGCTTGACACGGCTGATGCAGCTTCTCGAGCTACGGCTACAGCCATAGTCATGCGCCGAGCGTCATGGTTGCACCAGGCTGTGGTCCCAAAAGACATGCAGTCTAAGATGGAGGACCTACCATTTGATCGGCAGTCACTCTTCGCTCAATCCACCGATCAGGTCTTCCACTCAGGCAAGGACACATGCACGACTTTGAGAACGCTAGGCATTTACACGCCTCCTTATAAACGCAAGAGATACATGCCCTTTAACAAGCAAAGACCGTTTTCTTATGCTACACCTCGGTCCAGACCTTTTGAACAGCAACAACAACAAAGACCTAGACAGCGCCCACAAAAGCATCGACAACGCTTTAACAAGGTGCCTGTTCAGGAACAAGGTCGGCAGCAAGTTTGATGGGTTGGTCGAGGGACTCTGCACCATCCCCTTGATAGAGACTCCACACAACGTGCAAGGCTTGTTCCATCACCGCCTGAGACCTTATCAACATCGTTGGTCTCGTATATCCACCGACCAGTGGGTCCTCGACATAGTTGCCACAGGATACCTCATTCCCTTCAACTCTCTCCTCCCCCCTTCTCCTCCTCCCCTCCCTTTTCAGGGACCTCTCTCACGAGAACCTGTTACGACAGGAAGTTTTCCATCTGCTCTCGTTAGGAGTGGTGGAAAGGGTACCAGCCCAGTTTCGCGGGAGAGGGTTTTACTCCCGTTATTTCCTCACCCGGAAGAAGTCAGGGGGTTGGAGGCCTATCCTGGACCTACATCAGCTCAATCGTTACCTGCGGAAGCAGAGATTCAAAATGGTCATGTTGTCTTCCATCATTCCGGCTCTCGAAGAGGGGGATTGGTTCGCTTCCCTCGACCTCCAGGATGCCTATTTCCACATAACAATTTATCCGGCTTTGTGGTAGGAGTCGACCACTACCAATACCGAGTACTACCCTTCGGCCTCTCGGTGGCTCCACGAGTTTTTTCCAAGACCCTTGCAGTGGTGGCTGCTTATCTTCGCCGTCTCGACATTACCATCTTCCCGTACCTGGACGATTGTCTACTAAAGGCCCCCACCTTCGACAAAGCTATGTGGGCGGTCACCACTACTACCATGATATTCAAAGCTCTCAGTCTCGTAATCAACACCGAGAAGTCTTTTCTCATTCCGAATCAAGATCTGGAGTTCATTGGGGCGAGGCTCGATTCCTCAACTGCAAGAGCATACTTGCCCATGAAAAGGTTCCAACTGATTCGAGATTTGGTACAGACTATTTCAGTTTCCCCCAAATCTTGAATACTTACCTGCCTGCAGCTCCTAGGGCATATGGCGGCTACCACATCTGTAGTTCCTCATGCAAGGCTTCATCTCCGTGGTCTCCAGCATTGGCTATTCACAGTGTACACCCCCGGCATACACAGCACAAACAGGGCAGTCTCTATCCCGAACCAGGTCAGGACCTCACTGATATGGTGGGGCGACGCCAAGAACATGTTGCTAGGAGTTCCCTTCCATGCTCAGAGACCATCCCTGCAAATCACAACAGATGCATCTCTGCTCTGCTGGGGTGCTCATTTACAGGACAGCCAAGCGCAAGGCCTCTGGACTCCCCAAGAATCACTGCAACACATAAACTTTCTCGAGCTTTGAGCGGTCTTCAACGCTTGCAGGAACTTTGTCCACGTCATTCGCGGTCAATCAGTACAGATCCTCACCGACAACATCTGCACGGTGTATTACATCAATCGGCAAGGGGGTGCGCGTTCCCGCTCCCTCTGAGCAGAGGCAGTCCACCTCTGGAATTGGGCAATCGGTCATGGTGTCACCCTGATGGCAGCTTACCTTCCTGGCAAGGACAACGTCCGAGCTGACGCTCTCAGCAGGAATTTCTTCTCCCAGCACGAATGGGAGCTACACACGGAGGTCACCCGCAACCTCTTCCAACGATGGGGCTTCCCAAAGATAGAGCTCTTCGCCACTCGCAGCAACAGGAAATGTCATCAGTACTGTTCTCGAGTGGGCACCGGAGCAGGCTCTTTGGGGGATGCCTTCCTGCTGGACTGGAGTCGTCACCAGTTGTTGTACGCATTTCCCCCTCTCCCGCTTATCCCGAGGGTGCTGGAGAAGGTAGCAGCAGACCAGGCAACAATAATTTTAAAAGCACTCTTCTGGCCCCGGCAGACATGGCTAACTCAGTTGTCAAGGATGTCAGTCGTCGAACCGATACAGCTACCGGTACTGTTCAATTTGCTGTCTCAACAGCACGGCATGATGATCCACCCGTGCATCGACCGCATGTACCTGATGGCATGGCTCCTAGCTGGCTCCAAGGGTTGGAGTTCATGTGTTCTCACGAAGTGAGACATGTACTAATTAACAGCAGACGCCACACCATGTGCAAGACTTACCTGCAGAAATGGTGTCGCTTTCAAGCTTGGTGTGCGGCACGGGATCTCGACCCTCTCTCGCTGCCTATCCAGCAGGTATTGGATTATATTTTGTACCTGAAGATGACAGGGTTGGCATGTTCTTCTCTTAGAGTGCACTTAGTGGCAATCTCCGCTTTCCTTCTGTCCATCGGTGGTTATTCACTGTGTACACACCCCCTCACCAAGAGGCTTTTTAAGGGCCTGGACAACTTATATCCAGCTCATAGGATTCCTCCGGAGCCATGGGACTTGGCGTTAGTATTGGACACTATCACTCGCCCTCTTTTCGAACCGTTAGCATCGACTGATTTACGGATGCTTACAATGAAAGTGGTGTTCCTCCTGGCTATTACATCCGCGTGGCGAGTGAGTGAATTAACAGCTCTCTCGGTAGACCCACTGTACACACAGTTTTCCAGTGATGCCGTGGTACTTCGTGTACACCCAGCCTTTCTGCCAAAGATCAATTCTGCTTTTCATATAAATGAACCCATGTGTTTTACAACGTTCTTCCCAAAGCCTCATTCTTCTCCGGAGGAGTCCCGTCTGCATACTCTAGATGTTAGATAAGCGCTGGCTTTTTATCTCGAAAGGACGCGTAGTTTTCGAAAATCTCAATGACTATTCCTGTCTACAGCTGAATGTTGCAAGGGCAAACAGCTCTCTGCACAGCGCATATCAGGCTTGATTGTCTCCTGCATTAGACGTTGTTACGCTTTACGGAACAAACCCCTGCCTGACCGAACCCGAGCTCACTCTACTAGGGGCATGGCAGCATCCACTGCCTATCTTCGCGGAGTACCATTACAGGACATATGCCGAGCAGCTACCTGGTCCTCTAATCTTACCTTTGCTAAACATTACGCTCTTGTAAACTCTCTGAAGACCGACTCAGCAGTAGCTCACGCGGTCTTGTCTGCAGTGCAGAACCGATGATTCCAAAGCACGCATTTGTCATCGGACCACCGCTGTGGACTCACCTCGAGTGGAGCACCCATTGGGGACACTACTCGATGAAGAAGAGAGAGTTACTCACCTTGTGCAGTAATGTCTGTTCTTCGAGATGTGTCCCCCCATGGGTGCTCCACGTCCCACCCTCCTCCCTGCTTCGAAGTTATATTTCTATATTTTTCAGATGCTTCCGGTTGGGAGGAAACTGACTAACCGGACCGCGCTCAGCTGAGAGGCGCGAAACAGCGGTCGCGCATGCGTGGTCCGGTGGGGGGGCTACTGCTATTGAAGATCCTCCGGTTTGCAGTGCCGGGACGAGCCCAGCACCTCGAGTGGAGCACCCATGGGGACACACATCTCGAAGAACAGACGTTACTGCACAAGGTGAGTAATTCTTGCATCTCCATCCTTAGAGATTTTTAAAGCCAGGCTTGACAAAGCCCTGAAATGATATAATTGGGGTTAGTCCTACTTTGAGCAGTGGGGTGGACCACATGACCTTCTGGGGTCTCTTTCAACCCTAATCTTCTATGATTAAATCAAGTCACTTGGCTTTCACACTGAATTACAGGAAACACCTTGGCTACATGGGGGTTTCTTCCCAATCTGGATGTATGACTCACTCTACAGCAAAAACTTTAAAAACCAGTTTTTCCTATTACAGACTAATTCCGCTGCCCCTGAAGCTTTCACTCTACAGCACTTTGTCAAGTTAAACAAATCACCTGGCAAAAAACAGCTGCTGTGCGTGGGTGCCTTGCTAAAAGGCAGCAGATTCCTGCAGGGATGAGGAGGTGGCAGAGTACTTGGTATAGCAGTGCCCAGGAATTCTGTTGTCATTGAGAAAAAACTAACTTAAGTGGATGTAACTAGCTGTGTTTGTATGGAAAATTCTGTTCTATGAATAGAAATGAACTGTGTAATCTCATGCACACTCATGTAAAGGTAGGTATTATAGTATTGTCTGACATTCTGGGTTGTCATGAACACTACTCGCATCATTCCCGTGCAGAACATCTGGGGATGTTTTGCACCGGAAATTTGAAACCCAAAGGCACAACGGTAGTGGTTACTGATTTCCTAGAATACTACGGGAGTTTGTTTGGATGAGCCCAGATCCTCCATTTATTAGCCTCTGAGAGTGATGCAAGAAAACAGATCTCTTGTTTTGGAGACAGCCCAGAGTTCTCCAAGACCCGTGTTACTGAATTGTGGGGTGGTACTTAAGAGTTGTAAGGTGCAAATTAGGAATATAATAGAATAACCATTTTAATGGTTAACCAATAAGCTTAAGCTTACTGGTTACCATTAATGGTTACATGACAGCTCTGGGCCCCCTTCCTAGGGAGCCGGCTGCCACCCCGCGCTGCTGCTTCTATATCAAAGTCTGCAATGCGGAGCAGCAGCCGTCTCCCTGGGAGGGCTGGGAGCTGGTACACACTGGGAGTTGGCTTGGAAGCCAGCTCCTGCCTGCAGTCCCACTCCTGGGGAGCTGGCTGCTGCCCTGTGCTGGTGCCTCGGCTCTCAGCACTAGGCACACACCGGCTCCTGGCTGCCAGCCTCACTCTCAAGGAGTGGGCTGTGCTGCAGGCTCTGCCGTGTAAGCTTTTTATTGCAGTGCCCACAGTGTGTAACCGTGTCACTGCTAAGATTTTCAGCAGTTACACAGTTACTTAATTAACCACTTTTAACATCACTAGTGCAAATACTCTGAGGGACTGCGGTCTAGTACTTAGAATATGGATAATGGCATCTGGGCTGCTGGGTTCTGGAACAAGTCACTTCACTTAGACTCATAGACTTTAAGGTCAGAAGGGACCATTATGATCATCTAGTCTGACCCCCTGCACAGTGCAAGCCACAGAATCTCACCCACCCCTCTTAGAATAATCCTCTCACCTATATCTCAGATATTGAAGCCTTCAAATACTTTGAAGACCCCAAGATGCAGAGAATCCTCCAGCTGTGATCTGTACCCCATGCTATAGAGGAAGGCGAAAAACCTCCAGGGCCTCTGCCAATCTACCCTGGAGGAAAATTCCTTCCCGACCCCAAATATGGCGATCAGCTAAACCCTGAGCATGTGGGCAAGACTCATCAGCCAGTCACCCAGAAAGTTCTCTAGTGATAGAGATGTAGCCATGTTAGTCAGGTGTAGCTGAAACAAAATACAGGACTATGTAGCAGTTTGAAGACTAACAAGATGGTTTACTAGATGATGAGCTTTCATGGGCCAGACCCATGACTTCCTCAGATCAAATAATGGAAGAAAATAGTCACAACCATATATACCAAAGGATACAATTAAAAAAAAGAACACATATGAAAAGGACAAATCAAATTTCAGAACAGAAGAGGGATGCAGGGGGCGGGGAAGGGGCAGGAAGGCGCAGGAATATGTATTTCTGGAGGCGCAGGAATATGTATTCTTGATCTTATAACTCACTTGGTTAGGCCCAATAATGGTGTCAGCAGAGTATATACATGATACCAGAAATATAATCTATGCTATCATGTGCCGAAAGTGTCCGTCTGCTATGTACATTGGACAAACGTCTCAGACACTTCGCCAAAGAATCAATGCCCACAAAACAGACATTAGACAGGATCACAAAGAAAAAACAGTTGCTTGTCATTTCAACCAGAAAGGACACTGTCTCAATGACCTGCTAACCTGCATCCTACTTCAGAAGACATTCAAATCTGCACTTGAAAGGGAATCCTCTGAACTGGCATTCATGCTAAAATTCGACACTCTCCACAGGGGAATTAACAAAGACTCCAACTATCTTACCCATTACAAAGATAGCTTCCCCAATTATCACCTCTAATACTATTAACTCACAGACATTTCCCCTTCCCCACCTCTAATATTAACTCACTGGCATTCACCTTCCTTCCCCCCCCCCCATCCCCCTTCTGTTCTGTAATGTGATTTGTCCTTTTCATGTGTGTTCATTTTTTTTAAATTGTATCCTTTGGTATATATGGTTGTGACAATTTTCTTCCACTATTTGATCTGAGGAAGTGGGTCTGGCCCACGAAAGCTCATCATCTAATAAACCATCTTGTTAGTCTTTAAAGTGCTACATTGTCCTGTATTTTGTTTCAGAAAGTTCTCTAGTAATTCCTATCATCCCTCCATTGACCTATTTCCCACTGATAATGAATGGTCAATTAGTTACCAAGATCATGTTATCTCATCAAACCATCCCCTTCATAAACCCATCTAGTTTAATCTTGAAGTCAGATAGATCTTTTGCCCCCACTACTTCCCTTGGAAGGCCGTTCCAGAACCTCACTCCTCTTGTTATTGCCTAACTTATTGCCCCTTGCAAAAGAGTTATGCGGTAATCAGCTTCTGTGTCTTACTCTTCAGATAAGAGATTCCTTAGAAGCCAAGAGCATTGTGCCATACTTAGGTAGATGCTGATGGTCATATGTTCATACAGTTTAAGAACAATTGCCCAGGTAGCCAGTGCTCAGTGCCGAAAGCCAGAAATAATAAGAGCTGAGCCCAAATTAGTCCCCAGTTCTTTAAAGTATAGATTTTAAGATCAAAAGGGACCATCAAATCATCTAGTCTGGGCTTCTGTATAATACAAGCAGATGATTTTATCCAGTTACTGCTGTATTGAGCCCAGTACTCATATAATTTAATACAAAAAACAGGACTGTGTAGCACTTTAAAGACTAACAAGATGGTTTATTAGATGATGAGCTTTCGTGGGCCAGACCCACTTCCTCAGATCAAATAGTGGAAGAAACTTCTCAGCAATTTAGATCCAAACTTCAAGACTCAAGCCATTTCTTACATATTCCATACTGCCCTGCTGGCTTGCCTTGTCCAAGCCAATGACTGCCTAATGACCTGATGCCACTTCTATTATCTCATTCAGTTGCAGATTTCTCAGTGAGTTCCAGGATTTCTCTGATGTAACCTGAATTTGAAAACAATGCAGAGATTCGATGGAATATGCATATTTCCTTTTTCTGATTTGCACTCAATGATCACATCATTCTGTGTTGGTTTGAGAGAGAGTCTCACGTTACAGGGTTTTGATGCAAACTTACTCTAAATTAAAGGGAATGCAGTCTGGGGTTACTCCCATTCAATATGTTACTTATTTTTGTAAGTGGAGGTAAAATGGGCAGGATGGAAAGAATCATCATGGGGCTATTGCTAAAGAAAGGGAGCCAAAAGGTTCCTGGTTCTCCAGCTGTCTCATTGTGTGACAATGGGCAAATTACTTGCTCACTGTCTGCCTCATTTTCCCCACTTGTAAAATAAGTATAACATCCTTATCTTCCAGGGGCTCAGAAGTTGTAGGGCATCTTGAGACCAAAGTGCTCCTCTCATTGGTTATAGTGCATTGCTTTATTAATCCAGGATTCCCTGGCACATGGACTGTGGATTATATCATCAATCTGTATGCTGGCAGAACCCCCAGTGGGACCCTAGGAGCTGCCAGGGACTCTGTTCCTCCGAAAGTATAGCATGTTCATGCAGGACTGAAGCCAACTGCAACTTTAAACTGGGTGGGGAGTGAACCTCTCTGTTCAGACTAGGCACAAGTGTCCCCTTTATACCCTCTCTGTCACTAACTCAAATCAAATCTGAAATGTTCCTGAGGACCCAACGAGTTAGCCTGTATTAACTGAGAAGAGATTGGATTGGATCTTAGTCTCTTGTTTTTCATGTTGTCCATAGGAAAACAGAATGCCAGGATATCCCTGTGTATGGAACAGGACATTTGACTGTTAGTGTAACCTCCATATTTGACTTGCTTTACAATTATTTGATGGTGTCCTGGTTTTGAACTGTTATAAAATGATGTTTTTTAAACTGACAAACTAAAATGTAGGGCTTATGAAAATGCTCTTCTGATGGCAAGCTATGCAGCACACCTAATTGACAAAGCCATTCCCAGAGCTGTGCTGACATCATCCTTGATGATGAAGCCTTGTTAACATTAATCTGCTCAAGCCCTAGAGATGGCCTGGTATGTGCTTGCTGTAAAGACTTTGTCTTGAGACATGAGACTGAGGTCCAGTCCTGAGCAATAACTGTTCTAATCCAATCCAGCCCTGGACGCCAATTGCTTTTGCTTTTAAAATCTTCTGGAAAATGCCCTTCTGACATGTCCCTCCTTTATGCCCCTTCCGTCTCTGGCTTGAGTCACTGTCTAATTCTCCAGCTTCTGCATGGCACGGATTTGAGAAGTGTGTTTTTCTCTCTTTTTGTTTTGTTTTGTTTTTTGTTTTGTTGTTTTTCCCCTGATTCAGGAAAGGGCAAAGGTTGATGCTGAAAGGAAGGAACTAGAGAAACTCCAAGCGCTTTACAATGAGTCGAAGAGCCAGCTTGATAACTGCCCTGAGTCAATGCGGGAGCAGTTACAGGACCAGATCAGAAGGGTCAGTGTTTTACCCTCACCTTCCTGGATCACTGCCCACTCCCCCTCAACTCCATGCCCATACCTCCAGCCTTAGCCAGCACTCAGCTGGTGCCATGTGCCAAACTGAGTGCAGTACACTAAGGGCTGGAGGAGGTTGGCATCCAGATGCCATGGTTTTGGTAAGCTCACCACCCAGGATGTAACCTGGCTAGTGCACCAGCAGCTTGCAGAGCAATTCTCTCCTGCTGTTGATAGTGAAGGCAGGTCCATGTGACCCTGTCTCCAAATGCCATGTCTCACTGCAGCCTCTCTTGGCAGCAAGTGGGGAGGGTGCAGGTTTCTTTCACTAGTTCTCTCCTCCTTTTCCACCAGCCTCTTCTGGTCACTGCTGCCCTTCTTTGGGAGGCACTAATGTGGCAAGTGCTGCAAGCCACCCCTCTTCTTGTATTAGTGCCCAGAGGGGGAATTCTGAGCATAGGAGCAAATCCCCCTTTCCTCCATATGTGAATTCAGTTGCATCCTTCCCCACCTGACAACAGAGAGCAGTGATCTGAATGCTTGGCCAGCTCTGATTTTGATGAGGGACTCTTGTTAAGCATGGAAAATGGGAAACTCCCTGACACTTGTCTCCTTGAGGTAAATCCTCCACCTATGTGCTGCTCCTGAGCACCTGCCTCTGCCAGGGACTCCATCTGTGTTGCTGGAGGCCAAGAAATTGTCAGGTAGGAGTTTGGGCAGTTTTGGTAGAGCAGTCTTTGTACCATGATGCAAAGAAATGAATGTCCAACTCAAAGACCTCAGGCCCGATTACTTAGACTGGACCTGCCAAGTGACACTCTTGCTCTGCCCATTGAACTGCAGTGCAGCATGGATACTTAGCATTGGTAGATCTGGAAATGGCCTTTTGCAAATGCACATGCAGCCAGCTTCTGTGTGCTGCTCTGATACGGGACACAACTTTAGCTTTAATCCAGCCCCTCTGGAAGTACAGGTTGTGAAGCCTCAGGGGACTAAACTCTGTATCTGTTCTCTGCTGTTGCCTGTGAACATGTATTTATATGGTCCACGCCAGTTAATGTCAATTTCACAGTGCTGCAGCATTATTTCCCATTAGCTGGATTTTACAGTAGCACTCTGATCTTCCTTGGCCTGGGAGTGGAATCTCGGCCATTTATTATGCCCAGCTTTTTCAGTGCAATAAATGAAAACATTTTCCTGGTTCCCACAGGAATCACACCAGATCCCAGCCAGAAATCCTATGTCCAGTTTAAAGTGGAACTCGGCAGATGTCTAATGCAGTGAGTGACATGCTGAGATACACAGACCAGGAAACCATTGTCTCCCCATTGACTCTGAAAAGGAACATTTCCACTAACTAGATGCTAAAGTGACTGAAATGGGGTTCAGTCAGGCTGAAAATCATATATTTTAAATAAAATGCAAAAATCCCAACCAAGCTAAAAACTAACTCTAATTTCTGCAGCTTTTTACTAACAGCTGGAGTCGCTGGAATATAAAGGATTTAAAACATCAGATGCACTGTTCCCCCAGTGCAGTGTTTGCTTCTTGCTTCCTACCTCGCAAACTAGCCTGGTCAGTTTCTTTTTCAAGTTCCTATGCCCCTGCTCCTGCTAGATTTGCAAGAGCTGCAGAGGGATGTTTACATCCAAACAAAATCTTGATTAATTTATAAAAATATATTAATAACTACATAAAAATACACACCTAAAGGTTCTTGCTGATAGGATAGAAGCCCTGAATTTTATCTGCACTTGCCCGGGAGATGCCATTAACATTTAAAACTGAATAAAGCAGACAGTTATTATACAAAGCACTATCCAGGAAGTGATCTAGCTCAGACCCTAGAAATCTCGTCTATCTCTGAGCTGTGTGGTCACATGCCTGGAACACACATGTTAGCTTGGCCATACTAACTGTTTGTAAAAGATCTTTGTGCAGCCCCACTAACCCATCCACACGGAACACCCCTACTGGCATCTTTCATAGAAGTAACAAGAAAAAAAAGAACAAATGACCTGGTAGCACTTTATAGACTAACAAAACATGTAGATGGTATCATGAGCTTTCGTGGGCACAGCCCACTACTTCAGATCACTGGAGTACAGGCAGTCCCCGAGTTACGCGGATCCGACTTATGTTGGATCCGCAGTTACGAACAGGGTTTGCTCCCCGTCTCCCTGGTCTGCTGGAGACCAGCAGACCAGGGAGATGGGGAGCAAAGCCGCGGAGCACGCTGGCAGTGGGACAGCCCAGACGCGCCGCAGCTGTTCCGCTGCCGGCGTCCTCAGAGGCTTTGCTCCCCATCTCCCTGGTCTGCTGGTCTCCAGCAGACCAGGGAGACGGGGAGCAAAGCTGCGGAGGACCCGGGCGGCGGGACCACGGTGCGTCTCGGTCCGCCACCCACGTCTCCCTGGTCTGCTGGGGGGGGGCGCAGCTAGTACCCCCCCCCCAGCAGACCAGGCTTTTCTCTGGACGCCTGTGGCAGAGCAGCTGGGGCGCTGCCGGTTGGTCCCGCAGCGCCGCTCTGGGCACTACTGGACCGACGCCTGGGGCAGAGCAGCTGGGGTGCTGCTGGGTTGGTCCAGTAGCGCCGAGGAGCGGCGCTACTGGAGCAACCCAGCAGCACCCCAGCTGCTCTGCCCCAGGAGTCCCCAAGTCAGCCGCTGCTGAAACTGACCAGTGCTGACTACAGGAAGCCCAAGGCAGAGTTGCTCTGCCCCGGGCTTCCTGGAATCAGCCGCTGATCACAGTTTCAGCAGCGGCTGACTTGGGGACGCCTGGGTTTCTTAAGTTGAATCTGTATGTAAGTCGGAACTGGCGGTCAGTTTCAGCAGCGGCTGAATCTGGACGCCAGTTCCGACTTACATATAGATTCAACTTAAGAACAAACCTACAGTCCCTATCTTGTACGTAACCCGGGGACTGCCTGTATATGAAGAAGTGGACTGTTCCCATGAAAGCTCATGATCCCATCTACGTGTTTCGTTAGTCTATACGGTGCTACCAGACCATTTGTTGTTTTTTTCTGTAACAGATTAATTCGGCTACCCCCTGAAGCAAGAAAAAAAAGCAGGGGAACAAATCTGCTGTATGAGTCTCTTCTGCCAAGATCAGTGTGCTGTGCAGAGCCCCTGCCAAGGCTGATCTGCTGGGACCTCTCTTTCCAGCAGATGGCAAGCCTGGGCAGTGCCATGGTGCAGGAGCCCTGCACATCATCCCATTCCCCAAGCTATTGTCTTTCTTTCTCTGCCATATTCAGCAGGGAACGTTCTGGTCTGGACCTCTCTCTCCTGGGGTGTGATCATAACATGGATTTGAAACACTGGGGGGGGATGGATTGGGCCAACGAGACTTGGGGGGAGAGTGCATTTTTTGTGAAGAGTGTGAGCGTGTGGAACAGAAGACCTTGCCTTGGTAGGTCCCTGGGCTGGGCATGATTGCAGGTTCCTGTTGAGCAGGAAGCCATCATATGCTCAGTCAGAGTCACCAGCTGTGCACTGCCCTGTGCCTCCCAACAAGCAAAAGGAAAGTTTAGAGCTTCCCTCCTACTGCAGCAAATGGTGCTTTGTCCCTGGCTTTCTCAGGGACTACTCTTTTGTCAGAGCAGCTCCTGCCTGGTACTTCTGGCAGGGAGGAGCAGCTAGCAGGGAGGCATCTCTGTTCCAGATGGAGCTGAGCAGCCGTTGTTGTGTGTTTGAAGGAGGCAGAGGCCCTGGAGACAGAAACCAAGCTGTTTGAGGACTTGGAGTTCCAGCAGCTGGAAAAGGAGAGTCGCCTGGAGGAGGAGCGCGAGACTGTGAGCCAGCAGATCCTACAGAGCAAGGCTGAGTGCCATCGCAGTATCGCCAAGAGGAAGGTGGGGAAAGGGCCCTGGACCCCTGGGCAAAGGCTATGGAGCCTAGGCTCTCCCTCATCCCAGCAGTATCCACTGCAGTGAGCTCACCTGTAATCCTCTCCCAGCCTAGATTTACTCTGATCTGCTCTCCTAGCCCCTTCCTTTATTGCCACAAGCCCTGGACTGTCCCTGTGCTCACAACAGCCCTTTGACTCCCAAGTACCATCAGCTCCCACACTTGTCTCTGGCCGAAGCCAGCCCTGTGCCTGTTCTGGGTGTGGACAGAGAGGCTCCAAATACCTGCCCAGACTGAGTAAGGCTTCTCCCTTCCTCTCTCCCTCCCAGATAGCTACTTCTTCCCAAGCCACCCTGCAGGGCCTGGTGCCATCTTACTCATGCCTTGTTTTCTTTAAGGAACGGCTGGCTGCATTGGAAAGCCAGGCCAATCACATACGTCTCCAGACTGCCCAGGAGTCTGAGCGCCTTGCCAAGGAGAAGAATGCCATGCTGCAGCTGCTGCAGAAGGTAACATTCTGAAACCATGCTGCCTGGAGCGGAGGAAAGGGATTCACTGGGGGAGTGTGTGCCAGGCCAGACACACGCACTAATAAAGAGTGCAGTGCCTTACGCGGGGCTGGACCGGGTCTCTACACAGCTACATCTTTCAGGTTCGAATGAGACCACGTTGCACATGTGCTCTGCTTTCCAGCAGTTTCCACATGGCCTGTTGGAAACTGAAAGGGCAACAGTACAGGCTATGCTATGTCGGCACAGCTTGTCTCACCCCTCCCACCTTGAGAGAGACTGACCTGGTAGCAAGCCCAGACCTCAGCCGGCCTGTATCCAAACACTGTCCCTCGTGCCCTGGGGAAAGGTTTCAGTTGGGAGCCCAGCTGTACACCTTGCCCCAAACCCAAGAATGGGTCTTGGCAGAAATGTGAATGATTTGGGCCTGTGTCCATGTGGGTGCTGGCAGGCAAGGTACTATGGCTGCCCTAGTGTTGGCCTCACTTTCGGACCCTTTTTGGGGCTGTCATTAACTCTCTTGCTATCACCCCTTTTTTCATTGTTACTGTGTGCTCAGGAGAAGGAGAAGCTTGTCTCCCTGGAGAGACGGTACCATCTTGTCACTGGCAGACGGAGTTTCCCCAAAACATCATCTGCACTCAAAGAGGTAATAAGGGAGAAGAGGGATGGTTAGTCACTAGAACTACCCTCCCTTCACAGAGCCATCCCTGCCTGGGACTCCAACCACCCTGCTTCTGGCTTTCAAAAGGTGTAAATAATGTGGCTGTTGGCACAAATGCATGAATGTACCAGTGCCCTGACAGTGGAAACACTAGACACTGGCAGCAGGCAGGACAGTCTCTCATTGGACCAGGGATCCTGGTTCCTTTTGATAAATCCTTCCGGGAGCAGAGCCATGGAACTAGAGTTTAACGTCCAGGTTTGGAGCTGTTCCTTTGCACTTGGGTTTGTCATTACTTTGGGGTCCTAAGTCTGTCATACATCATGGAGATTAGAGACTAGTCTTATCTGGTTGGCCCCAAACACTGGCACGGAGAGAACTTGATTCACCCTTGGGAGCAGAGCACTGTTTCCTGGGAATATGCTGCCTTTGGCACCTGAAAAGGTGGTGGCCTTGGCTAACCCACCACAGCCCTCAGAGCAGTTCAGTTTGTTAGGGTCTGACACAAGAGGGCATGGCATGTGTGAGGGCGGGGATCCTAAGGGCAAACCTTGCATGGGGAAAGGAGTGTGCTCAGTGCATGCTGTTGCTCAGCAGAGAATGAAGCTTTGCCAGGTGGGCCTGGCATTCCATGTCACAGATCCTTGCTGCACGTGTCGAGGAAGAGCATGGCACTGGCTCTGTGCAAGTTCCCAAGATTTTCACTGATCATGTAAAACCAGGGTGTTCAGTGTGTGCATGGGAGGAGGGGCGTAGCCCTTTACTCTCTCTCCCACCAACGTGATTCTCAGTGCATACCGTTGTTTATTTTGGGGAGGGGCAGAGTGAGCTAGAGGCTGGCTCTTCCACAGACTCCGCCATGGTGTGTGCACAATTGGAATTGGCAGCTGTGAATGTGTTGTGGGAAGTAGGAGCATTTCCAGGGAGGGTTGGCTCTACACTGTGGAGGGCAGTGACCCTTTTCCTTCCTCTTGTGGCTAGAACTCCAAAGGTAGAGCTGTCACAATCCAGCCATGGAATATATGATGCCTGGTGCCTTCAGTCATGCCACTAAGATGGTCTGCAGGATGAAATCTTCCCTACAGCTGGGCCCTTAAGCTGCAAGGGCTTTCTGGCTGGAAGCTCCATTAGATCAGTGGTTTACAAACTTTTTTTCTCATGACCCAGTGGAAGAAAATTGTTGCTGCCCACAATCCAACTTAATTTGGCTAGAGTGTGGGCTCCAGAGTGGGGCTGAGGATGAGGTCTTTGGGGTGTTGCAGGGGGCTCTGGCTTTCAGGGGGGTCAGGGCTGGGGAAGAAGGAGCTTATCTTGAGTGGCTCCCAGTCAGCAGTGCAGCAGGGTTGTTATGGCAGGCTTCCTGCCTCTCCTGGCACTGCAGAAGGGGCCAGCAGCAGGTTCCCAGCCAGTGGGAGTGAGGAGCTAGTGCTTAGGGCAGGGGCAGGGGCAGGGGCAGTGGATGGAGCCTCCCACCTAGGAGCTGGGCCTGTTGCTGGCCTCTTCTGGGGCACAGCACAATCTGTGGTGCCAGGACAGGCAGAAAGCCTGCCTTTGCACTCCTACGGTCACCTGATCACCCTGCAGCAATGAGACCCGTTGCCTGACATTCCACCAGCAGTATTGAGTCTCAACCCCTAGTTTGAGAACCACTGCACTAGACAGTGCCCCTGCTTTCTGCCTGAAGCTGTTTTGATCTCAGTGTGTCTCTGCCTGCTTTATCCTTATGACCTTTACCCTCCAACAGGAAACCCTTCATATCTCAGAGCCTTATGACTTGGTAGAGGAAACTAAGCCCCAGAATGCCCTGCCAGCAGCAAGTACTTCCTTAGGTCCTTCTTTCTCCGCCCACTCTTACCCCAAAGTACAAGAGGTAACAGACCTAACTGCATGTGCCTGCTTGCTCACTGCTCCCATTGTTCTGCAGCGTGTGGGCCAAACTGCTGTGTACAGCCACCTTGTCAGGGTCTTATAAATAATTCAGGAGACAGGCAAGCCAGCAGATCTCTTAAATGGGCTTTTGTTGCCGTCAGTGACTTTGGTCCCCTTAGGTAGGCATGAAAAAAGCTCATGTAGGGCATGTCTACACAGCAGGGCTACACTTGAAATAAGCTCCGCACTTTGAGCTATGTCAATGGCGTAGCTTAAGTTGAAATAGCTTATTTGGGCTTTTGGCGCTGTCTACTCAGCAGGAAATCCGAGGTAGAGCACTCTTCCTCCGATTTCCTTACTCCTCGTGAAATGAGGGTTACCGATATTGGAGTAAGAAGTCTTCCAGCTCGACATTATGTCGAAATAACTGCTTGCTATGTAGATGCTGACTATGTTATTTTGGAATAACGTCAGTTCTTCTGAAAAATGCTGCTGTGTAGACATAGCTTCTCGGGCCCGAATCGGATCCAGAGCTGCGTATTTCTCATGCAGCTTTGAAGCATTTGGGATTAGTCACACTCCTCACAGCTGGTGCTCTTTGAACTTCAGATGCATTCCTATTATTTCTAGACAGTTTGCCTTCCTGGTTTACTTGCACTCGCACCATACTGCAGTGTGGCTTAAATCCCAACAAAATGACTTGTACGTATTTCTCCCCCTCCCCCCATTCTGCAACACTATAGCTCCTCAACAGAATCCTTTTAATTTCTTCTATTTTCCTGGGTTTTTATATAGCAACAATGTGTTTTATTTAGAAATAATGAGAGAGGTGGGAACTGGTTCTAAATAAGACAGTCACTTACACATTGTTTAGGTCTTCAGAGACTACAAGTCCCAGCATGCTCTGCCCCCTTCCAAGAGGCACTCTTGAGATGACAAGTCCTGTCCTGCAGTGCTGCTCTTTCAGGATGAAGTGTTGCATGCTAGGACTTATAGTCCCCACAGGCGGCACTCTCTATGGAAGAGGGGTTCAGGCTGTAGAAGAGCACTGCCGGCTGCACTGTGGCATTCATGGAGCTTTCCTGCTGTGTTGTGGTTGGTACCAGGGGACTGGTGCATAAGTCTAACTCTCCTTCTTCACTGTGGATTTTTAGGAGTACATGAGGCTGTCTGATGTTTTCAGATTCTACTGCAGTATGTACAGCCCTGGCCAGGATACTAAAGCTGTTGCTGCCACTGCTGCTACTCCTCTTGCTTGCTTGCTTGCTGTACCTCCCACAACCAATGAGGTACCTGCTTTTGAGCATGCTGAGTTTTGCTTACAGTGTTTTTGGCTAGGTTTCAAAATCTGTACTCTAGTAGCTGACACTGAGATCAAGGTTGTTTTATTGCTCAAGATGGTTCAGATTGGTGCAAGGGATGAAGCCACTTTGCCCTCACTGTTCCCTCAATGGGCCTTACTGGAGCAGATGGGTATTGGTTTGCAGCTGACTGTGTGAGAGAGGCTGGAATGGTCTTTACTGGTGACCAGGGAGCTCTCTCCTCTTGTGCTGTAAAACCTTGGTCATCAACCCGTCAATCGCAATCGACTGCTCGATCGGGGGGGCTCAACCAGTCAATCGAGAGGTGTTCCCCCCCCATTCCTCCCCCAAGAAGCAGCCCCCACTGATGCTACCTCCAGCGACGATGAAGGTAGCGCCAGCTTCCTGCAGGGTCGGGGCAAGTCCCACAGCTGTGCACCACATCTGCGGTTTCAGGAAGTGCATGGGCTGCTCCCCCCTCCCTCAAACAGCCAGCGCGTTTCCTGAAACGCCGGGTCTATCACGTGCCGCCAACTTCCTTCCCCTGCTGCCTTCCTGCACGAGGAGGGGGAGTAGGAGTCCCCGGACCGCGCCAGCTCCAACTTCTTAGGAAGTGTGCGACTGCTGTGGGGAGCGGAGGAGCAGGATGCATGCGCTTCCTGAGCAGTTGGAGCTGGCACAGTCCAGGGACTCCTATTCCTCCCCTCCTCCCTCGCGCAGAGGCAGCAGTGGGAAGGAAGTCACTGGCGACAGACCTGGCTATTCAGGAAACGCGCCGGATGTTTGGGAAGGGGGAAGCAGCGCACGTACTTCCTGAAACTTGGACCTAGTGTGCAGCTGCAGGATCCCCAGGTATTGGCCCCAGCTGTGCCTGTCCCCTCCCCCTGGCCAGACTCCCCCACAAGTACCCTGTCCCCTGCCCCAGCAACCACCAGCATCAACCAGTACCCTGTCCTAGCATCCTACCCCCGCCCCAGCACTCTATCCCCGGCCCCAGCAACCACCAGCATCCACCAGCATCAACCAGCATCAACCAGTACCCTGACCCAGCATCCTACTCCCACCCCAGCACCCTATCCCCTCCTCCCACCAGCTCAGTTGGGGCCACATTAGTGAGGCTTGGGGAGTTTTGGAGAGGTTGTTTTTTTTGCATCTCACTTGTGTGGCCCCAATTGACTTTTCTGTGGGTCAGTGACCCCTGACTCAAAACAGGTTCCCTCTCATGAATAAATACAACACTGAAACATTTTGTGTTTGACATAATATTTTATTTAAAAATGAAGCCTGGCCAACGAGCCCCCAATTGGGACCAAGCCCGCATCTGGCAGCATCATAACACTCCTGCACATACCCCCAGACACCAAATCTGAGCCTGTCATACACTGGAACCCCCTGTCCTGACCCTCTCACATCCCCAAAGTCCTGCACCCCCAAATCACCAGTCTTCTGCCACAACCCTTCTGTACCATCCACACACCGCAAATCTGTGTCCTGAGCCTATCATACTCCCAGCCTCCCTGCCCTGAGCCGCTTATACACCCAACCCAAACTCCTGCACCTTCACATCCACAAGCCTGTGGCTTGCTCAGTACCCCAACCCTCCACCTGACCCCAACACTCCCCAGCCTGGAGCCTCCTTCCCGAGCCAGCATCCCCTCCTCCTCCTCCTCCTGCATCCAAATTCCCTCCCAGAGCTTGCACCTTTCACCCCTTCCCACACCCAAATCCCTCATTCCCACCCCAGAGCCTGCGCCTCCTGTCTCAACCCAGTGAGAGTGAATAAGGCATAGCAAGTGATGGAGAGGAGGGGAACAGAGAGGGCTGGGCCTCAAGAAAGGGGTGGGGTCTTGGGGAAGGGATGGGGGTAGATCTTGGCTTGTCTTCACATTTAAAAAGTGATCTTGGGTGTAAAAAGGTTGGAGACCACTGCTGTAAAACAGCGCATTAGACTCCTAGGGTATGTCTAGACTACATGGCTCTGTCGACGGAGCCATGTAAACTAGTTTACCCAGCAGAGGCAAAGAAGCAGGGATTTAAATAATCCCCGCTTCATTAAAATAAACATGGCCGCTGCGCTGTGCCAATGATCAGCTGATCCGGCACAGCGCGGTAGTCTAGTCGCGGATTGGTCGGCTGGGGAAGCCTTTGCCGACCGATCGTGTAAGCCTTGGGATTATTTAAATCCCCGCTTATAGAATCATAGAACCACAGAGCTGGAAGAGACCTCCGAAGGCCATCAAGTCCAGCCCCCTGCTCTAGGCAGGACCAATCCCAACTAAATCAACCCAGCCAGGGCTTTGTCAAGCCGAGACTTAAACACCTCTAGGGATGGAGACGCCACTACTTCCCTAGGTAACCCATTCCAGTGCTTCACCACCCTCCTAGGGAAATAGTTTTTCCTAATATCCAACCTGGACCTCTCCCACCACGACTTGAGACCATTGCTCCTTGTTCTGCCATCCATCACTACTGTGAACAGCCTCTCTCCATCCTCTTTGGAACCTCCCTTTAGGAAATTGAAGGCTGCTATCAAATCCCCCCTCACTCTTTGCTTCTTCAGACTAAACAGACCCAAATCCCTCAGCCTTTCCTCATAGGTCATGTGCTCCAGCCCCCTAATCATTTTGGTTGCCCTCCGCTGGACCCTCTCCAATGCATCCACATCCTTTTTGCAGTGGGGGGCCCAGAACTGGACACAATACTCCAGATGTGGCCTCACCAAAGCCGAATAAAGGCGAATAATGACATCTCTGGATCTGCTGGCAATGCTCCTCTTAATGCAACCTAATATGCCATTAGCCTTCTTGGCTACAAGGACACACTGTTGACTCATCTCCAGCTTCTCATCCACTGTAACCCCCAGGTCCTTTTCTGCAGAACTACTACTTAGCTGGTTGGTTCCCAGCCTGTAACCATGCTTGGGATTCTTCCGTCCCAAGGACAGGACTCTGCACTTGTCCTTGTTGAACCTCATCAGATTTCTTGTGGCCCAATCCTCCAATTTGTCTAAGTCACTCTGGACCCTATCCCTGCCCTCAAGCGTATCTACCTCTCCCCCTAGCTTAGTGTCATCCGCAAACTTGCTGAGGGTGCAATCCATCCCCTCATCTGGGTCATTAATAAAGATATTGAACAAAACCGGTCCTAGAACCGAACTTGGGGCACTCCGGTAAAAACCAACCGCCATCCTGACATTGAGCCGTAGATCACTACCCGCTGGGCCCAGCATTCATTCTAGCCATCTTTCTATCCATCTTACAGTCCATTTATCCAATCCACATTCCCTTAACTTGCTAGCAAGAATATTGTGGGAGACCGTTTCAAAAGCCTTGCTAAAGTCAAGGTCTATCACATCCACTGACTTTCCCACGTCCACAGAGCCAGTTACCTCATCATAGAAGCTAATCAGATTAGTCAGACACAACTTTCCCTTTGTGAATCCATGCTGACTATTCCTAATCACTTTCCTCTCTTCCAAGTGCCTCAAAATGGATTCCTTAAGGACTCATTTCATGATTTTTCCAGGAACCGAGGTAAGACTGACCAGCCTATAGTTCCCTGGATTGTCCTTCTTCCCTTTTTTGAAGATGAGCACTACATTTGCCTTTTTCCAGTCATCCTGGATTTCTCCCTATCTCCACGACTTTTCCAAGATAATGGCCAAAGGCTCCTCAATGACATTTGCCAACTCACTCAGGGTATGTCTACACTCCCACCCTAGTTCGAACTAGGGTGGTTAATGTAGGCAACCGAAGTTGCAAATGAAGCCTGGGATTTGAATTTCCCAGGCTTCATTTGCGTCTCGCCGGGTGCCGCCATTTTTAAATGTCCGCTAGTTCGGACTCCGTGCCCGCGGCTACATGCGGCACGGACTAGGTAGTTCGGATTAGGCTTCCTATTCCGAACTACCGGTACACCTCGTTCCACGAGGAGTAATGGTAGTTCGGAATAGGAAGCCTAATCCGAAATACCTAGTCCATGCCACGTGTAGCCGCGGGCACAGAGTCCCAACTAGCGGACATTTAAAAATGGCGGCACCCGGCGAGATGCAAATGAAGCCTGGGAAATTCAAATCCCGGGCTTCATTTGCAACTTCGGTTGCCTACATTAACCACCCTAGTTCGAACTAGGGTGGGAGTGTAGACATACCCTCAGTACCCTCAGATGCATTAAGTCCGGACCCATGGATTTGTGTACGTTTAGCTTTTCTAAATAGTTCCTAACCTGTTCTTTACCCACCACGGGTTGTCCATCTTCATCCCATCTTGCGTCACTTAGCGCATTAGTCCGGGAGCCCACCTTGTCCGTGAATACAGAGGTAAAGAAAGCATTGAGTACGTCAGCTTTCCCCACATCATCTCTCACTAGGTTACCTCCTTCATCTAGTAGGGGCCGCACACCCTCTCTGATCACCTTCTTCTTTTTAACATGCCTGTAGAAACCTTTCTTGTTATCCTTCACATCCTTAGCCAGTCGCAATTCCATTTGCGCTTTCGCTTTCCTGATAACCCCCTGGCATTCTCGAGCTATACCTTTAAACCCCTCCCTGGTCATTTGTCCAAGTTTCCACTTTTTGTAAGCTTCCTTTTTGTGCTTAAGTTCACCAAGGATTTCCCCTGTAAGCCAATCCGGTCTCCTACCATGTTTGCCTCTCTTGCTAGGCATCGGGATAGTTTCTTTCTGTGCCTTCAATAAGGCTTTTTTAAAATACTGCCAGCTGTCCTGGACTCCTTTCCCCTTCATGTTAGCATCCCAGGGGATTCTGCTCATCACGTCTCTGAGGGAGTCAAAATCTGCTTTTTTGAAGTCCAGGGTGTGTATTTTACTACTCTCTTTCCTTCCTTCGGTCAGGATCCTGAAATCTACCATCTCATGATCACTACTTCCCCTATTAGTTCCTCCCTGTTTGTGAGCAGAAGGTCAAGCTGCGCACGGCCCCTGGTCGGATCCTTCAGCACTTGTGTCAAGAAGTTATCCCCAACATTCTCCAAAAACTTCCTGGATTGCCCGTGTACTGCCGTATTGGTTTCCCAATAGATGTCAGGGTGATTAAAGTTCCCCACAAGAACCAGGGCCTGCGATCTGGAAGCTTCTCTCAGTTGTCCGAAGAAAGCCTCATCTACCTCATCCACCTGATTCGGTGGCCTGTAGCAGGCACCAACCACAACATCACTGCTGTTGTTTGCTCCTTTAAACTTAACCCATAGACTCTCAACAGGTTTTTCTCCCTCTTTATACTGGAGTTCAGAGCAATCATAGTGCTCTCTTACGTATAGTGCAACTCCTCCTCCTTTTCTCCCCTGCCTGTTCTTCCTGAACAGTCTATACCCTTCCATGGCAGCGCTCTAGTCATGCGAGCCATCCCACCAAGTCTCTGTTATCCCAATTCAATCATATTTCTTGGACTGGGCCAGGCCTCCAGTTCTTCTTGTTTGTTGCCCAGGCTTCTCGCATTAGTGTACAAACACCTCAGATAACCAGTTGATCGCCCTATCTTCTCCATTCGAATCAGGGGTCCTCCTTTCTTGCTCGTTCCTCTCTGCATTTCTTCCCAGTATCCGACTTCCCCACTCCCCTCAGGGTTTTCGTCACCGTCCCCCGACGAACCTAGTTTAAAGCCCTCCTCATTAGGTTTGCAAGCCTGCCCGCGAAGATGCTCCTTCTGTCGTTAGGTGGAAGGAAAAGCTGCTTCTTTGCCTGTGCCGGGTAAACTAGTTTACATGGCTCCGTCGATGGAGCCATGTAGTCTAGACATACCCCTAGATAAGATAGCACTGGGGAATGGGGTGACTGAGTGAATTTTTAGTCCTTTGATGTTGGCTACCTGGGGTCAGGCCCTTCTCAGTGGAATTCCTCTAGGGAAATTTTGGCTGCTGGGTCTGCAAGTGACTGTGTGGGACCAGTTTTAGGTTGAAGTAGATATTTGTTACAAAACTGCCATTAAGCTTGGCATAAGCAGTCTCAGCTGAATGGCTGGAGTAGGTTTGGATCAGGACTGAAGGGCATCAGCATAGCTATGGGGGGAGCCCAACACTGAGGTAACTAAGGATGGGGCTGACTTGGAAGAGCAGTATGGGGAGCTGCCAGTCGGGCCTCTCTCTGGCTCAGGTGGATGCTCATCAGTCCCAGGAGCAATAGTAGTTTGCCAAAAATTAAAAAGTAAAGTGAATCCCCCAGAAGAGCTTGTGCAGACGACTCTTCTGATGTGCTGTGAGACCTTTGGTGGGCTCAGAACAAACAGCAGCTGTTTCTGATGCTGTTCTGATCGCCAGGAAGTTGAACTCTCCTATTGTGATAACCTCCCCTGGGATGGGCTTTGGGACTGCTGAGGTCCTTGCCTGCTTGCCTCTAGTTGTCATTGTTCCAGTCCTGTTACTGCTTTTCACTCTGCTGCTTCTCTCTGTTCAGTACGTGACTGTTGACCAGCTCTCAGGAATTCTGGGCAGTGTCAAAGCTGACCTAGAGCCGGCCCCTCCTGCTTCCCCATTGGACCATCCCACTTCAGGCTTCGCCCCTCAAGCTGCTTCATCTGCAGGCTGCCTTCCTTCTTCTGTTTCACCTCTCTCCTCTTCCTTCATTCCTGCTGAGGTTTGTGTCCATTGCCTTTCCCTCTTGCCATCTCTTGTGCTTTCCAGGAGAACACTAGTAGGAAGCTGGAGGTTGGCTTGCAAAACCTCAGAGGTCCAGAGCGGGCCTTCAGCACCCCACGCTGTCCTGGCTGCCAGGCAATAGAGACTCCTTCTAGCCTGGTATACCTAGTGAGTAGGCATTCCCAGCACAGCGCTATCATCAGCAGCAAGTTAGCTTGCCTTGGCAACCTTGTAAATGCTGAATTTTCCATGTATGCTGATCCCTCCCAGGGCAGAACACGCATTTGGGGCGGAGGAAGAGCTCATCCTGCTGCACAATCCCTTGTCAGTGCTGGTATGCCACCCCTCTCGCCAGCTCTAAAACCTCAGGACTGATTGAATGTTAAACTCTCATTTGGCTGTGGTAAGGGAGCAGCCCAGCTCATTCCTGGGGCAAGATGGTGGTAGGGATAGAAGTGTCCAGCCACAGAAGGGAAGGCATATGTGAAGCTGTGGGGCTCCATGGCCTTTGACCCACAATGGCAGCTGCCCTGGGGGTTGAATCATTCTGTCTGTGTAATGCTGTGTCAGCACCACACCCTGAACTACGTCCTCTGCTGGGCACTGCCAGCAGCCTTGAGGGGAGCATTTCTCCTGGGCACAGGGTGTCTGCCTGGCCCGGGGAAGGTCTGTCCTTGGACGCTGAGGTCATGGGTGGGAAGTGCATTCCAGAGTCCAGGGCTGAATTTCCACAGAGCCCTGGAGTGCAAGGCTGTCAGCACTAGGGGCCAGACATCCCTCACTGTAATGCCAGGGTGAAGGAGACAGACTGGGATCCCTAGGTTCCTTCTCCCCTGCCCTGTGCCCTTGTCACAACACTCAGCTGGAGGAGGAACTAGGATTGGCAGCACAGGGGAACAGACCCAGGCAGAGGGCTGGTAAGTGAAAGGAGCTCATGATCTCAGGTTATGACAGGGATGTCCGACATCTTCCAGTGTGTGAAGAGTCCCATGTGAGTCTATCAGTATCCTATGGGTGGAGGGGGAAGGAACGGCAACTTTTTGAGCCCCAGGCCATGGGTATCTACTCGATAGTCTATTCCAAAGGGACTTTAGAGAACACATCCCCATTCCAGCCAGCTGCTGCACTGTTGCCCTGCTTTGCTGCAACGCCAGAGTAAAGCAGGAGTATTTGTCTGCACCGCTCTCATTGCAAGTGTTGGTGCCTGTGCATCCCCTTTCTGTCTCTGTCCCCTGCTATTTCTTTCATCTCAGCCCTCTGTGAGAGCTCACCTTACTCCCACAGGGCTTCCCCACCATGCAGATGGAGATTGAAGGTCTCTGTGGCTTTCCAGTGCTTGCATTAGCACCTGCTGCTCTGACTCCTTGATGATGGGGTTGGGCTGGAAGATATTGGAGTGGTGGTCAGCTCAGTGAAACTCCCTGAGCTGGGATTTGGCTACAGATGAAAGGTTCTGTGCTTCCATTCCCAGAAAGAAAAGGATGGAGCCAGTTTGGGAGCCTGGTGGGCTGTAGAGAGCATTGGGTTCTGTTCACCTTTCCCCACAGCCGTGTCCCTGAGTGTGGGCATACAGGGATGGTGCAGGATTTCTCTGTTTCTCACTGTTTCATCCTCCTTCCTGTCTCACTCGCCCTCTTTCTTTAGATGGAGAACCAACTTCAGGGCGGCCCAGTGCAGCTTTCTGCTTTGGATTCAGAAAAGTGGTTCATGTCTGGTTTCGAGGCCTCCTCCTCTGCCTCTCCTCACTCTTCCCCTCCTCCTCTTCCTGCTAAAGCTCACTGTTCTCGAAAGCTGTTCCAGGTAATTACCCCACCCGCTTCCCATCACCAGGCCCTGCAGAGGTGAGAAGTTATGGCCTTTGGGTCCCACAGGTTATAGGGTTGAGGTACCCAGGGAGAGGGCTGTTGGCAGCAAGGCCAAGCTGATGCAGAACAGGCCAGACGCTGTTAGGTTAGTGACACTGGTCACCCAATGAGGGAGTTTTTAGATTAGGATGCTCCAAGTCCCTTCCCAAAGCAGGCTGGGATGAAAGGAGGACATAGGCAGTGTGATCCAAATTTCCAACTAATGTCAATTGACTCAGTTCCTGTGAATCAATAGAGTCAATTTGCACTCTCAGTGGATTTGACACGTAAATTGGTTGTTGCTTTGATTTATCACTGCCTAGCTGGGTCTGTTACTCTCATAGGGTATGCCTAGACTACGTGGCTCCGTCGACAGAGCCATGTAAACTAGTTTATCCGACATAGTCAATGAAGCGAGGATTTAAATAATCCCTGCTTCATTAAAATAAAAATGGCTGCTACGCTGTGCTGACAATCAGCTGATCCGGCATAGCACGGCAGTCTAGACGCGGATCGGTTGACAAGGGAAGCCTTTGTCGACCGCTCCCTTATGCCTCGTGAAACGAGTTTACAGGAGCGGTCGACAAAGGCTTCCCTTGACCGATCCGCATTTAGGCTTCCGCGCTGTGCCGGATCAGCTAATTGTTGGCACAGCACAGTGGCCATTTTTATTTTAACGAAGCAGGGATTATTTAAATCCCCACTTCATTGACTATGTCGGATAAACTAGTTTACATGGCTCCATTGATGGAGCCATGTAGTCTAGACACACCCATAATGTTGCAGTTGAGGATTTTGGGGGCATGGAAGGGAAATACTAACTCAGGGAAATATTTGTTGTTATTTATGCCAGCACACTGTGCTTAAGACACATTAAAGAGCCAACCCTTGTCATGTCTTGTGTAACTTACAGCACAGAAAACTGAATCAACGTAATGAAATGACTGTAGTTCACTTTTACCCACTCCACTGTAAGTCTGTGATCCCAGTGCCAACTGAAAATGAATTAAATGGAGTATTGATCAGTGTAAGACCTGTTGCAATAGCTGCTCAGGCAGAATTTCACTCAGGTAACTGATAGTTCAGGTTACAACCCAGTTAGTTAATTGAATACATTGTTGAGCAACATTAACGAGTGTGGAAAAGAGAGAAGTACCTGTAGTAAAAGGCCCTCTCAGTGTACCGCAAGTCCCAGGACTTAACCCCAGGAAGAGAGAGCTGACTCTCATGTCCAAGTCCGCTGCATGCGGCAACAAGCTGCTTCAGTGCTTGAGACTCTGCAAAGGAACCAAGGGAGCAACACTGAGCCTTTGCTTGGCACCTGTTCATGTGCCATTCCATCTTTGTGGAGGTTGTGTTGGGGTTGGTAGAGAAATGACTGAACATGGCCTTATGAGCTCTGTGCTCACTCTCCCTAAGTTCAGCTCACAGGAGCTCAGCTGTTGAATACAAAAGTTGTTTTTTCTCCAGGTTGCGACACCCATGTCCTTACCAGGGATAAAGGCTCTGCTATTGGAACAGAGGGTGAGGCAGCCTAGAGCCTAGTTTGCTCTCACTTAGCTATGTCAGCCCTTGGAAGCAAGTGTGAGTCAGACACTGCACCTTGAATGAGACCCAGTCTCACCGTAGCAGGGTCTCCTCTCACTAACTGTGGGAGTTGGTTCTCGGAAGTGCAGGTGTATGCTTAGAGAGGGCATGTTTTTAGGGCCAGGGCATTTTGTACCCTGTGTAGAAGCTGGCCAGCACAGGGCACATTCAAACAAGATGGAGCAAAGCCCTGGGGAATATCCTGTAGAGAGGGAACTGTGGCTGAAGGAGGGACATAACAGAGATTAGCATTAATTCTGCTGCTGTCAGCAAGCTGGGCTCCCAGGCAGCTGCTGTCTGCTTAGGGGTCAGAGTGGTTTAAATGCTGTGAATCTCTGTTCCAAGTACTGATGGCTCTGGTAACAATCAGCCCTTCCCAAACATTAGCCAGTCCATAGGGATCTGTGCTGTAGCCTCCATCTACCCTTAGTCATATCTGTGCTTGTGTCCAGGTCTTTCGTGCGAAGCTGGACAGCGACGCCGGCAGCACCCTCCCACATACAAAGAGTGGGCCTGCATCATCCTCACAGCTCAGTGTGGCCACGCTGGGACGCAGCTCCTCCCCAAAGGTATGGGCTGAGGGGACCAGGGGCTGCTGTACCAACATTGTCACTCCCCCAGCGAGGGGCTTTTTCAGTCCACAGTCCATTGCCCTTGAGGGATCTGGGTGCTGAGGCTCTTGGGCTGAAGGAAGATAGTTGGGAGACGTCTGGAACCCCGGCTTGACGCCCTTTCACAGCAGCACAAAAGATGGATCTGTTAATACCTCTATCAGCCAGACTGTTTATCACTTTACTGCAGCTTGAGCTCATGAACCAGGGACTGGGAATCCCATGGGGGCACATCCCACAGGGGCTTCCTCATCCTTGCCTTTCCACATCCCTAGGGCCCTGTGCACCCACAGAATGGCACAGGCAGCCTTCCACGGAACTTGGCAGCCACACTGCAGGACATTGAGACCAAACGCCAGCTGGCCCTGCAGCAGAAAGGTAAGTGCCTGCTTCAAGGGCATCCCCAAAAGGGGTGGGATTCAGCCTGCCCAGGGAATAAGAAAGGAGATGCTCCTACCAGGATGCTCCAAACAATGCTGCGTGTTTTCTGTGGCCGCTGGGGTTGCTCTGCCCTTCATGGGATGGTACCACCATTGCTTGTGCTCTATGTCCCTGTTCAGAGTGTTACTTGCTGGCTGTGCTTCATTAGACACCTTGCCTGGGGAACTCCTAATGCCTTTCTCATGAGGTAGAAGGAGAAACTTCCCGAGCTCACTGCAAACAGACTCTCTGTGCTCTGTGATCCAGTCTGGCTGTTCGTCACAAACCCAGGAGGCTTTGGTGGCATGCACCATTGAAGTGGGAGAGAGAGGGTTGGTTTAAAGAAAAAGTTGTCTGTTTGTGAGAATAGTTCTTGGTCTCTTGATCCCTGGACAGGAGTTGCCAGAAAATCAGCAAGGCCTAGCACAGGTTGGGGGAGGCCTCTGTAACTTGGGGGCATAGATGAGCCTCTGGCTTTTCTTCATGTATGGCCCCTGCCTCCCAGGTGCTGGGGGATCAGTAACTGTTTGCGTCAGGAGAGAGGGATGAGAACACCTGGGGGCCACAATTGAAACAAAACAACCATCTTGGTTGCTGTAAGCCCCTCTCTCCCCAAAGGTTATATCATGCTGCTGCCTTTGCCCCTAGCTTTGAAGTGTAGAGCAGTAGCTGGGACTGTCTTCAGAAAGGCAAAGGACTGAATTGACCCCACTGGAATCTGAACCTGTTTCCCAGGAGTCAGTGTGTCTTCGCTGATGCTTGGCCCGAGGCCATCCCCTGCAGCCTTAAACATGCCCAGCAGCAGTGATCTCAGCTAATGAGAGACAAAATGAAGGTGTAAAGATCCACATCAGGCCTTTTGGCACTTTTGTGACTTTAATGACTGGTCAAATCAGCTGAAGTAGACGACAGGGATCACAGGGAGAGGTCAGGACTCTGTATGTGGGGAAGGAGATTCCTTACTAAGTTGTCATGTGCTGCTTTGGTCTGTCTGGCCTGAGCATTCAGCTCAGCTGGCAATTCCCAGGCTCTGTCCATGATGGACCCTGAGCTTGTTCTGCTCATGCTCCAGTGAGGCTGTTGCTAGCAGTTGCTGTGACTCGTGCACAAGGCTGTCTTGACAGAGAGCCTAGGTAGGCCTATAGCACAGCTTATCTGCCTTTTAAAATAGCCATGCTGGAGGAAGAAGGTAGATGAGACCAAAACCTCAGCTAACCCTTCGCAAGGGCATCCTTCCCAGCAGCAGCCGTGGGGAGCAGGAGATGCCCAGGGCCCCGGGGCCGGCCCGAGCCATTTGTGCACCCCAGGCCCCGGGAGCGTGGCATCAGCCCCGGGAGTGCAGCGCATGCGTGGCCCCCGTCTCCAGGCGCCCGGCGCATGCGCAGCAATCCCACACAGCACCCCCTACAATGGGGCGCCCCGGGCGGCAGCCCGGTCAGCCCGTAGCTTGGGCCGGCTCTGCAGGGCCCATTGTGCAGGATTAGAAGCTAGGAGCCTGTCAGGTTTGATTTGGAAATTATTATTGGAGCTCTCAGTCTCTTGCTTTTTCCCTCTCTCCCCAAGCCCCCAGCACTATACGAAGTAGCCTCTCCAGCTGTTACACTCTCAGGGGAGCCCTGGCAGCCAGGCGCTGTGTCAGGTAAAGATTCGGAAAGGCTAGAACTTCTAGATCAGCCCCTGAGGCAGCAGCATGGCTGCATGGTTCAAGAAAACACCTGATGCCATCTGCCAAGGATGGGGAGGAGGGTCTCAGACCTAACCCCAAGGTATGAGTGCATCTGTGAGTCCATCTGCTTGCAATGCCAGATAGACTGGCAAGATGCTTCCAAGGCATCTCCCACCAGGAGCATATGCATTGTCCCCGGCTATGTCCCAAAGAGGATATCTCCAGTCTGCCCTTTTGGGAGCCAGTGTGTTCACTCCTAATATTAGGGGCTGTTGCTGACTGAGGCAGATGGCTTGTTCCTGACTAGCCCAGGTTTCTCCCTGCATCAGAGGTCACTGACTGGATGGAAGCTCTGAGCATTGTTCTCCCCCATATCCACTCAGAGGCCGTGTTAGCCAGCATCTTTATTTTGGTCAAATGAGCACTGCAGGACCCCATCTGCCTCCTTTTCTTCAATAGTAGCATCTCCAGTGACAGCAACTCAATTTGCTCCTTTTGGTGCCTGTGCCTGCCATGAAAAATGCCAAAAGCTGTAGCTCCTTCAGGAAGCTGCTGCCTGGCCCTTCTGCCTCCCTGCATCCCCCTCTTTCCCTGCTGCACAGACCAAAGCCCTATCAAGCATGCAAGCAGTTGTGTGGATTTGGCAAACCTGGTATCAGGCTACCTGTTATATAAATGCTTTGCCCAGCACTTCCAGACTGATGCATATGCCCTCCCCTTGCTGCCTGTGCTCTGAGTGTCTGAGGGGATGAGCTGGAGGTCAGGGAAAGGTAGAGGCCCGGTTGGGCTGGTCCATGCAAGCTGGGAACCTTGAAGGGTGCATCTGGATATGTGCATTTTTGGCAGGAGGGAGGACTGGGGACAACTGATCTGAATGGGTTTGGAAAAGATGAGGAGCCCTTTAAGGAGCCACACTGAAAGTTTCCAGTACATTCGCCTAGTGATCCAAGAGGGCATGGGAATGGGGTGTGTCATCCATGCAGTTGGGTCAGACCTGCCTGGTTCCCGTCTCACTGTCCACTCCCAGATGAGAATTAGGATCTGAGTAAAATTACCATGCTGCTGGGCTGCTGCTGCACAGTGATGGCAGTGACTCCAACTCCTCAGGGTGAGTGACTTTATAGGGAAGACCAGGTTCCTTGGCTGCTGCATGGCAACAGTGTGCTTCCTGTCTTAACCCTGGTTCCTCACATGCACAGCAGGGAATTCCCCTTGCCTTCATTCCTTGTTACAGATGCACTTTAAATCCACATTTATCTCTATTCCACTCTCTCTGCACTCCCAAAGTGCTGTATCGGGTGCCATAGAAAGTGGCATCCTATTATGGAGCTGTAAAGGGGTTTGGGCCATGGGTGCTGGAGTTCTCTGAAGACTTAGCGTGCTGCTTTCCTGGAGACAGATGCTTGCTTTTACTGGGAAATGGATGGGCACGCACACATGCACAGTGCTTAGCAGTGTGGGTATTTTCACACTCCGATGGATGTCAAATGAGATTCTCTGCTCATCATCAGTAATGCTCTGATAGGTGTTGACCCAGACATAGACACTCGGACAGCTCCATGCTTGTATTTCCAGTCACTCTCTGCATAGACTTAGCCTAAGGCAGCTGGATGCATTGGACGTGTCAGACTCGTGCTTTCCTTGGCAGAGTAGCAGAAGCTGTGTGAGAGGCATTAGCCCCAGGCAGGCAGGATTTGGGGCACATTGTGCAGGCTGCTGGAAGGCTGCTTGCCTGTGCCCAGGCTGTTGCAGAGTAGCCAGACAGGCCTCCTTCTTACCCCGGTGACCTGCCCTCTGTTCTTCTTCTCCTGGGGTACAGGGCAGCAGGTGATTGAGGAGCAGAAGCGGCGCCTGGCGGAGCTGAAGCAGAAAGCAGCTGCTGAGGCGCAGTCCCAGTGGGAGGCTCTGCACGGGCAGCCTCACTACCCCCCTTCTTCCTACCCTCCGCTCATGCATCACTCCATTCTCCATCATCATCCTCCCCACGGCATCGGGCACCGGGCCGAGGACATGGACCACGCCTATGACACACTCAGCCTGGAGAGTTCAGACAGCATGGAAACCAGTATCTCCACTGGTGGCAACTCAGCCTGCTCACCTGATAACATGTCCAGGTAATCCGGGCACCCGCTCCAAGCCTCCACGGGCAGGGTAATACCTGCCTTCTGGGCAGCCCGCGGAGGGGAGGGATGACAACAGGCGATGTGGAGAGAGTAGGCCGTATTCAGGGGAGACAGCAGAGCATTTCAGATGCCTGGCCTGGCCTAAGGGCACAGCAGCTGGCTTGGGGCTGAAAGCCTTTCACCACAGCGCTGCCATGTCAGTAATGAGCAACGAGTGCCCGGTGGTGCCGCATGACGTGAACTGGGTGGGGCTGGGAACCCAAGGTGCCTACATGCTAAAGGTCCTTGATGGGCATTTACTCGGGGCGGCTAGCCTCTACCGCAGCTCACAGTGCCATGGCAACACTACGCGTTACATGAGAGCTAGCACAGGTGCATCTACTTGAGCTGAGAGCCACCTGCTGCCCCAGCTCCAAGTATAGACACATCCTAAGTGCTGGGGGACAGAAGCCTGTTGAGCTGGGTCAGTAGAGCCCGAGGAGTAGCAGCCTGTGCAGGGGCAAGGAGGGGCAGGAACCTGGTCACTGGGTGGAGGGAGAGCTGCTTACTAAGTGCAGGGACTTGCAGAGTTTTACTGGGTTGACAGATGAGCTGTTTATGAGCATTTATGAAAACTTCATTACAGCCATCTTCCATCATCCATCCTACACACACCCCATCCTGCGCCGCTACTCTGAGACTCCCAAAACACCTCAGCACTGGCCTCAGAATCCTTGGGCAGTAACAGCCCCCCACATCCCAAGCTGTTTGTTGGGGTACTGGATGAGCCAGGTGGAGCTTGAGGCTGGCTCCCCTTGGTCTGCACAACGTCAGCCTGAGTGCCAGGCTCTAAGAGCAGGGTGTTGGGAACTGCTGTGCTTCGGCAGTGTAGAGCAGCCAAACAAGCTGGGGATTTACTGGCTTGTGTATGTTCGTTGGGTTCAGAAATGTCAGTAAAATCATGAATTCCCCCTGTCTGGGGGGTCCCTTCTGGCTCTGTCTGCTTTGCAACATGGTGTTGGCAGGAAAACAAGTTCATCAAGCTTGTTCATGTTAATTCTGACAGTGCCTGTGGTGATTGGTGGTGTGAGCTGACCTGTGGCAGGCTGAGTGCATGAGCAGTATTGGGCTGGGGCAGAGCAGGCGATGGAGTTCCGTTTGATCCCCCAAGTACCTCTACAGTGAATTCCTAACTACAAACCGATCCCAATAAAACCCATGGTTGGCACCACGGCTTGGATCCACAGCCCAGAACCAAGCCCCTCCTCACGCAAAAGGAGAATTTCCATAAGCTGTTCCGGGACCTGCTTATCCTTTGGATTAGTGTAAGCCCTTTGTGGCGGGGCAGTGTTCCCACCAACATTTTCTGTCCTTGGGTGGGCTGAATTGTCTTTTGAGCTGACTGAAATGTCTTATGTGCATTACCAATATTGAGGTAGTGTGTGGATGTGCACCGCCAATACCAACAAAGCGCGCACGCACACACATTTTAAGCAGTCCATATGTGTGGAAGAAAATACATTAAAACAAGACGTCTTTGTCTAGTTGCTGTGAGGTACCCTTAGTGACTACAAAGGAGCTGTACAAAGGTAGGGCATTAGCCTTCTTCCACTTGAGGAAGAGCAGAAGCTCCAGAACAAATTAACACGTGGCTTCAGGGTTTGTAGATGGATGCATTTTTCAAAGAGCTTGCAAAAAGGTTTCATCCTACAAAACTAGCATCCTGCCTACTTGGTACTTCTGACTCATAAGAGCCAGAACTCTATCACATAGCAACGATCTGGCCTTAATGCAATATAGTTTACCATGTATTAATTAGTAACACAGGATTTTAAAAAATCATTAAGTTTAGAGTTTTAGATATCTGCAACACTCTAAAATATTCTGTTAAAAGAATCTTTTTCTTTCTTACCTTGAGCCATTAACACCTATGGAAACTTTGTTTGAAATGTTATCATGCAAATGTCCTCCTAGCACATACACACACTCACACTCCATGCAGCCTGCTTTCTCCCCTCTCTCCAATCCAGCTTAACAGAGAGGAGTCAGGATACACAAAACAAACTGCCCCCTGCCTCCATCTCACTGCACAGATGCCAACATTCACCCACCTGCTCTTTTCCCCACCTACCCCATGCAGTCAGCCCCTTACCTCCCCAATTCCCAGCCTAGGAGGATTGAAGAGACTGCTGGGTTTCTCTCTGTGTCCCACAGACTGGACTCCCCTCTCACTTTCCCCCAAGCCAATTAATAACTCCCTCCCCCTCGCCCCCCCGCTACTTATTGCTTCCTTATCTCCGCAGCTTTTCTGCTCTGGGAACTCTTCAGTTCAGCATGGCAGTCTTTAGCTGCTGTTTACAGACACCCTGCCCCCTGCTGGTCAGCTGAGCTCTCTGCCTGCGTGGGGAGCTTTGACCCTCTGAGCAGGGGTCAGAAAATAGCTGTGTGGCTGCACAGCTTAGAAGAAACTTTGGGCCAGAGTCATGTTTTCCTTCAGGTGCCACCATAACATGCTCATGCAGCTGTCCCTCAGAGTCAAGTGAATAATCCCGTGTGTGTGTGTGTGTGTGTGTGTGTGTGCGCGTGTGCACATTCCTGAGAGGGACACATGCTCCCAAAGTGTGTCTGGGGCCCCTGATGGGGCTTAGACAGAACTGTCTGAGTGCAGAAGGACTTATAGCTCACACTAAAACCTTCAGCTCCTTCACAGAGTAGATGTTGCTGCCAGTTAATCTCTGGGAAAGATTATTCCCTTACAGAGTTCTGGCTCACTAGCTTTGGCTGTGAGCTCTCAGGGGACTAGGAGTTTGCTTGGACCTGCTGCCTAATTAATGCCCAGAGGTGGATGAGAGTGGCATTCCTAGCTGCCATCCTTTTCTGCAGACACACAGTCAACCTGTGTGGAGCAGCCAGACTCCTGGCTCAAGCAGTGATTGCAGGCTATGATGTTATCAGCTTTGTCTTGCAGTGCCAGTGGGGTGGAGGCAGTGAAAATTGAAGAGATGGAGAAGATGCTGAAAGAGGCCCATGCAGAGAAATCTCGTCTGATGGAGTCACGGGTGAGTGGGGTCTTTATGTCAGTGCTAGGGAGTTATGATCAGGAGCATTCTCACCCTCTGTTCATGGGGACAAGGAAGTTTGCAGGGAGAGGGGATTGTCTTCAGGGTTGCCAGCTGTCCCACCTCAAGTAGTGCCTGTGTCAGTTAGTGCTGGGCATGCACAGGCAGGGCAAAGGGGATCCTGTTATGTCTTTTACTTGTCAGGAGCGGGAGATGGAGCTGCGGCGACAGGCTCTGGAGGATGAGCGCAGGCGACGGGAGCAGCTGGAGCGGAGGCTGCAGGATGAGACAACTCATCGGCAGAAGCTGATTGAGAAGGAAGTCAAGATGAGAGAGAAGCAGTTCTCTCAGGTGAGGGGAGGAATGTGGAGCAGAGAGGTGGGCAGAGCAGGGGATGGGAGAACAGTCCTTTTCCTATTCATCTCTGAAGTTATGGAGGCTGCATGGTGCCATTTCAGCCATAGACCTAGCATTCATGTGTGCATGGAAAGTGCAACCTAGCAAATACAGTTCCCTTGGGACTAATGATGGAGCATCTGGGACTGAGAGGTAGGGAAAGACAGGGTCTTTGAGACAGGGTCTTTTGTCCCGTTAAGACTCAGGAGGGTAACACAGCTGGTGGCTGTATTTTGGATGCGAGGAGTGCCATGGGATCTGTTGGCTAGTGCTTAACTCTCCCACTTCCTTTACTCTGAAAGGCAGAGACTTCCATTGGGGGTGGCGTTGACGAGGCTGTGTTGTTTCTCCAGGCACGGCCCCTAACCAGGTATCTCCCCATCCGCAAGGAGGATTTTGACTTGAAGATACATATCGAGTCCTCAGGCCACAGTGTGGACACCTGCTACCATGTCATCCTGACTGAGAAGATGTGCAAGGGCTATCTGGTCAAGATGGGTGGCAAGATCAAGTCCTGGAAGAAGCGTTGGTTTGTCTTTGATCGCATGAAACGCACAGTCTCCTACTATGTTGGTAAGAGCACCCCACTGCTGCTCTACTGCCCTCCAGTCTCTTTACGGTGGCTGGGAACTTTTCCTATCAGAGCACATTGGCCTGCAATTGATTTTTTTTTCTGTGAGTCACACATAGGCCACAGAGGAATGCACTGAGGCACAGGGTTGGGGCTAAGAAATAGGAGATATTTTACTTTTTTTTCTGAGGCCTGAGACTTCAAACCCCAGGTTCAAACTCAAATACACCTGGAGGGAGCTGGATCCCACCTTCCTCTCCAGCAGGGCTGGCTGCTTGCAATGTTTAGAAAAGGAAGAAGGGGGCTTTCCCAGTGTCTCTCCCTAGGTTCTTTCACACACACACACCAACAGCCGCACCACCATCTTTGCTTTCCCTCTTTCCCCATAGACAGCATCAGCTCACTTGCTTTCTCCCCCAAACCAGACCTTCCCTTCCCCCCCCACGCTACTCCCTGCCTTAGTCTGCCCCCCACAACTTTGCCCCTACCCTCCTGAACCACTTCTCCCTTTTCCCCAACCAGCCCTGTACTCTCGAAACCAACCCAAGCCACTTACCCCGTGTTGCCCCCTCTCTGCCTTCCTGCTTCCTCTTCCCTGTCCCTGTGGCTGGCAGCAGAGCAGACCCAGGGCTCACTGGAGCCCATGCTCAATCCCAGGGCTCCTGTGGTCCCTTCTCATCTGTCAGTTATAGTTTGATGGGCCTCTTCCTCCAGACCCTCTAGTTCCATGGTCACCAACAGGTCGATCGCAAGCGACTGGTCGATCGCGAGGCCTCGACCAGTCGCTCGCGAGGCATCCTGTCTGCCCCGCCCCCATTTCCCTCCCACCCCCGAGAAGCCCCTCTACCTACCAAATGGAGGTAGTGTTGGCTTCCCGGGATGAACAGAAGTCCCGTAGCTTAGCACCACTTCCAGCGATTCCGGAAGTGCGCTAGCTGCTCTGTCGGGTGTACTGTGGGAGGGAGCATCGGCTCCCTGCACCACACAAGAGGAGTGAGTCAGCCCCGAGGGAGGCGCGCGTGGCGTTTCCCTGCGCCGGGGGGGTCAGCCCCAGGGCAGGTGCGCCCGGGACTTCCCTGTGTGGGGGGAGAGGGTTTGCCCTGGGGCAGGCGCGCGCGCAGGGCTTCCCTGCATGGGGGGGGGGGGGAGTGTCGGCCCCGGGACAGGTGTGCGTCAGGTTTCCCTGTGCCGGGGGTGTTGGCCCCGGGGCAGGCGCGTGCAGGGTTTTCCTGTGCCAGGGAGGTCGGGCCTGGAGGTGGCACGCGTTGGCTTCCCTCTCCGGGGGGGGAATCCTGGGAGGAGGCAGATGCAGAGGACTCTCTGCCTCCACTGGCAACCCGCCCTCTGTCCCCAGACACAGAACTCTGTCCCTATTCCCGTCCTCACTCCCCAAACTCTGTCCCCATCCCCTGCTGCAGAACCCTGTTCCCTCTCCCCTGCCCCCAGCCGCAGAACTCTGTCCCCACAAAATGTATAATTCTAAATGCTTCATTTTAGATTTAAATAGCATGAATAAAAGCCAGACCATTTATTTCATAACTCTAAACACATGATTTTAAATTTATATATCGCATAATTTAAAAATAAACTGTTTATCAGAGTGTGTAAGTAAGGGCTGGGGATAGCAAGTGATAGACAGGAGGAGAAAAGAGAGGACAGGGCTTCAAGGAAGGGGTGGGGTGATAGAGCTTTGCCTGTTCTGAGATTTAAAAAGTGATCCTGGGTGTAAAAAGGTTGGAGACCACTGCTCTAGTTGGACAGGTCCCTGGCTGCTGCTGGGGCTTGGCATTGTCTTCCCCCACCCTCTGCCTGTGGCCCTGTCAGTGAATACAACAAAACTGGAGACAGCAGCCTCCCTTTTCCCCTCAGCACCCCATGTCCTTACTATTCCCCTTTGCCCTAGAGCTGGGGAACCTACAGGTAGGATGAAATTTAGGCAACAGGCTTAATCTAGCCCCCCAAGCCATAGGTTCCCCACCGCTGTTCTATACAAACACCCCACTCAATCCCCACCAAAGATATATGTAACCCTTTAACCCTCAAAGGATTCACTGACAAGGTGTCTCAAATCTCTCCCCTGCTGTGCTGCTCTGTGGCTACCAGAATTCCTGGCTCTAGCTAATCCACATGGTGTATGGCTCAGTTCCAGCTGGGAGCCAGCCCCCGCCCCTTTGTCTTGCTGCCTTCTTTCCTGTGAAGCCTCGTGCTGATGGTGCTTTGCCTTTCTCTCCCATGCAGATAAACATGAAACAAAGCTCAAGGGAGTGATCTATTTCCAAGCCATAGAGGAGGTTTATTATGACCATCTCCGCAGTGCTGCTAAGGTGAGGCCTGGGCTGCTGCCCTGGGTGTAGGTTGGGGGAGGAGATGGGCTGTCCGGTTAATGTTGTCCCAGGAAGAAATGTGTGTGTGTGGGGGGGGTGTCTTAAAGTGCAGTGGTGCAAGCTCAGCTTTGCAGCACTGGGCCGCAAGCAGCAGCATTATTGGGGCAGCCGGGCCCCTTGGTGAAACCCACTTGTATCACAGTGCCCACGCAATGTCAGCTTGCACAGAGTATGTGGGAGCCACAGATGTTCCACAAGCCCCCGAATAATCCCATTGCAGCCAGTAGTGCCAGGGCCCTTGGCACCAGAAGATGCACTAGTTTGGGCCAGCTGGACAGTGCAGACCCTGTGCCATAGAGCCAGGGAGGGGTGGGAGTAGTTATGGCCAAGGCTTCGTGGAGTTCAAACGAGGTTGTGGCCAGTGGCCAAGATTCCAGATATGGCCTTAGTGCTGCCCAATGTCCACTGATCTCAGTGTTGCTCTCTTCACCCAGGGGTGGGTGACTTTGCCTCTGCCAGAGGTGCTTTTGGCTTGGGAATTGGACATGTCTGGGAAGAACCGTTACCGCCACCACCCGCACAGCTGAGTCTCGTAGTACAGTCTGAGCCACCTCCCTCAGCTGCAGGGGGATCTCCAGCAAGACTCACTGTCTGTCTGTCTGCTGGGAGATACAGATCCAGAATGGTGGGGGCTAAATGCCTGATAAACAGTTTGAGGCCAGCACTTGATGTAGGTTGGGGGAGGCGATGGACTGTCTGGTTAATGTTGCATGTCCCTGGCCATTGCAGAGTCTTGGTCCTCCAGGAATAAGGGGGGAAACAGGCCCTCTGGGACCTTGTTTCCCGCAGTTTTTCCCAGAGCACTGCTCCGACTGAAGACCTCTGCATGCAGGAGCCTATCCTCCGAAATACTGCTGCATGGTGTAATCAGCATCTGAACCTAGGGCAGGCTGATCTCTCTGTCTATTTCTCTCTCCCACCTCCCCTTCCTATCCAGAAAGGACTTTTCAACTTCAGCCTAGCAAATGTATGTATCCCGCCCTCTGGGCTCTGCAGTGCCAACCGCTAACCCCAGGCTTACAATGGCTTCCCATTAACCCTTTGTTGCCAGGTGTGCTCTAACCCACCTTGAGTTGATACTAATAGCATGCCCCTCAGGCTGCCAGTCCTAAGATCAGGGGATCCAGCAGTTCAGCCAGAATCATTTTTTTTCCTTCAGAAAGCAGGGTGCACTCAGCTGCCTGTCTCACCAACCTAACCACACCAGGCCCCCTTCCCTAATTTTCAACGCAAGCCCCTCTTTTGGGGGGATGCCTTGAGGCAATAAAGTGTTTGAAGCTGCAAGTGCCTTTGGCTTATGGTGTCCCTAACCTCGTTTGTCGGAGGGTGGAGATGGATGGTAGGAGAGAGCTCGCTTGATCATTACTTGTTCGGTTCACAGGATACAAGGCTGGATGGACCTTTGGTCTGACCCAGTCTGGCCATTCTTATGTTCTTAGCAGGGGTGAAGGCCATGCCCTTCCTATCCTTGGAGCCTTGCAGCAGCTAGCAATGCTCCCATCAGCACTGAATAAGCTGCAAGGCCCCAACCCATGAGATACACAGGAGCTGGTGCCCTCTCGCCATAAATATAGCTGAGTTGTGGGACTCCCTGTTACTGGACAAGCAAGGGCCAAATTTGGTGCATTACCCGAGAGGAGAAATTTCTTAATTTAAAACCAAGGTTGTGAAAGCTGCTAGGGGCAGAGCAGTGACGCAGGGCTGCTCTGTGCTCTCTGTGCATCCAGGAGCCAGCAAATGTGAGGCCCATTATAGTTTTGCATACTGGATTTAAAATTAATTAACTTGTGTGGAAATCTAGCTCCCAGTGCACACCTCTGAATCTCAGCAGCCTTCCTATGGCAAATTCAAGAGGAATTTCAGTTAGGATCTGCTACAGGGAAATTAATATAGAAGTATCTGAGCAGACATGTGAGGGCTATAGCACAAGCCAGCACAAACATCTGAAGATCATGCAGCTTCCTGTAAGTACAAGAGAACAGTACCAGTGACCCACTGAATGTGAGCAAGCTGTCACGGTTGTTGGGCTGACAGGAGGGCAGGGTGACTCCAGGAGCAGGCATGACAAACTCCCATGCTGCCTGCCAGCTGAGTGGATGGAAAAATCTTGTTGGCCTCTCACAGAATTGGAAAATCCCCTATGCTGCAAAAGCAGAACATCTCTTCACTTTGCACTGAGCTGTAATTCTGTGCTGGCATCATGGGAGGAACCCTTTGCAGTAGTCTTCCCTGGGGCTGCCTATGGCTGCAGTGGGAGGGCCTGGCTGCCTGTGACAGCTTTCTGAATGAGTGACGTTTCAGACATCTCACCCTGCTTAGTGGAGCTGGGTTCAGATTAGGGGTGTCAGCGGTTAACCTAACTGGGGGTATGTCTACACTACCCCGCTAGTTCGAACTAGCGGGGTAATGTATGCATACCGCACTTGCTAATGAAGCCCGGGATTTGAATTTCCCGGGCTTCATTAGCATAAGCGGGGAGCCGCCATTTTTAAATCCCCGCTGCTTCGAACCCCGTGCAGCGCGGCTACACGGGGCTCGAACTAGGTAGTTCGGACTAGGGTGCCTATTCCGAACTACCATTAATCCTCGTGAAACGAGGTGTACCGGTAGTTCGGAATAGGCACCCTAGTCCGAACTACCTAGTTCGAGCCCCGTGTAGCCGCGCTGCACGGGGTTCGAAGCAGCGGGGATTTAAAAATGGCAGCTCCCCGCTTATGCTAATGAAGCCCGGGAAATTCAAATCCCGGGCTTCATTAGCAAGTGCGGTATGCATACATTACCCCGCTAGTTCGAACTAGCGGGGTAGTGTAGACATACCCTGGGTGATGCTTACCAGTTACTGGCTATTCAGAGGCCAATTTGGAGCCGCCCCTGTTCAATGCAGGCAGGGGGCTACTCCAGCCTGGCTGGGCTCACCGCACCAGCTGGGCCTAGCACGCTCAGACAGGGAGGTGCTCCAGCCCAGCTTGGTGGCGTGGTGAGGTAAGCCTGGCCTGAATAGTGCAGCCCATGGTGCAGCAGGCCTGGCCAGGCTGGAGCAGACTCCCACCCATAGGATCCCATTTAAGAGGATAACTAATTAAACATTATTTTAACTAGTTAACGGAATAAACAGGATTTCACTTACCTAGTTCAGATAATCAAGGTCACAAAAGAATCCCGATGTTCAAGCCTGAAGGACAACCATGCAGTACTGTGACCACTCAGACTGAAATATCAGCAGGACTGGCCCCAGGTTTTTATTCTTCTCAACCCAATGCATTAAATTCCATGATGAAGCCCAATGGCCTTTCCCTTCTGTTTGGAGCTACAACTGCAAACATCACACCTGCAGCGTCTGCCTTCTTATCTCTGCCTCATTGCAGAGAGCACAGAAGATCATGGCAGGGCTGAACAGAGAAGACAGCAAAGCCATGGTGGCAGGGAACTCCTATGTTAATCCAGAGGAATATGGACCTTCCCTGCCTAGCCTTGAACAGTATTTCCCCAGCTCCAGCAGACAGGACTGGGGAGGTGGACAATAAGAACTGACTGCTGGAAGGAGAATGCGCTCTCACTTAAGAGTCCAAAGAAGGCAAGTCAGAGAGAGGCAAAAACTTGAACCCAGAGTTTCACTACAGCCTGCCTAGGCCCCAGGGCTCATCAGAATGGGCTGTACTTTAACCTTCAGGTCCATGTACTGTCCTACCCTCAGGGCTGCCTTGGTGGACTTCCAGCTGACTGACCAAACCAGCTGCCTGGACAGTGTTATGGGGGAGTCAATGCAAATGCCTGGTGTGATACATTTATCCCTGAGGAGCCTGGAGTCTCTGTAGGGCTATGCCTTGGGTGGACTTGCTGGACAGAGCTCACGGATGAGGCAGGAGAGCTGCAGGGCCAGAAGTCCAGCTGAAGAAGGCAGACACACAGTGTGGCTTACATTAGCAGGAGAGAGAGTCTCACACAGGGAGGGGGTTCCTCCTAGAACCCATTCCAAAGCGGGGGCCATAGCACTGGTCCTGTGGAGCCGTGATCTGTTTACCTAGCAGTTATGATGCTCACCAGCTTCTTCTTTGAGTGTTTATATGTATTGCAATTGAGGTATGTGCATGCTGTGTCCACGACTGCTGGAAAATTTTCCCCTAGCTGCTACCCGTGGGGTCAGCTGTGAAGCCTCTTGGCGTGGTGCTGGTGTGACACTATGTGATCCCGCTGACCCAACCACTTCTCAGTTCCTTCTAAACGCCAGTGACAGCTGATGGAATTGTTGCTCTCTTGCTTTGCAAGTGCCTCGTTGTTCCCATGGTGGGCACCTAGAGGCCCTGTGTAAATAGTAGTTGTTAAGTTAGAGTTAGCAGTGGGAGGTGAAGGGGATTTCCCCTTCATGCCTTTGTTCCCTTTGGGGCCTGGCGCGTGCCAGAGTCCCAGAGCTTCAAATCCTGCAGTCTGTGCCTATGAGCAAGCCCCACAGCTTGTTGTCTCTGATGCCTAAGGGAAGCCCACCAAGCTGACAAGGGCAAAGCCTTCAAACCATGCATCAGAAAGGAGCGGAACTTTCTCTTGAAGCAGCTCTTCATAGAATCTGCTCTGCAACTTCAGCCGCAGGAACTGGCACAAAGTGTCTCAGTGCACAGCAAGCCCCAATCAGTTCTGAAACTGGCACAGAAAAAGGGCCTTTTCTGCGCTGTCTCTTCCCTGTGGAGTCTGTCTGGCACTGTTCTCACTCCTCAACATGACCTTCCAAAGCAGCCAAGTCCTTGGTGTCAGCACGTCCAGTACTGACTGCTCCCTACACACCTCCAGCAATGGCCAGCCTTGACGGCTCCAGGACATGCAGAACTGAACTGTCATACCCTTCCTGTGCACTTAGCCCCATCCTTTTGGACTCCCCAAGGGGTGAATCATTGGTGATGGGCCCATCCTTCATGCCAGATACCTTCGAGGTTGCTGAGGGTCTAACTGAGATGATGCAGTCCCCATTACAGGAAAAATTCTCCACTTCCCACCAGCCCTACATGGAGGAAACCGACTATTCCGGCCCCGTGTTTCCTCACTTGGAGACTCGACGTGGTCTTACAACCAGTCTCCACAGAGCTGTTCCCACTCGAAGACTTCTGAGGAGAGCAGACCTTGGTCAGCTTTGGGGTCTTCACAGCACTCTGATTGTTCCCATGATCAGCACCACGAGGCCTTGCAGAACCAGGGTCCCAGGGTCGCTCAAGTTCTGCCTTTTCCGGGTATCATTGACATTCCCCTTCATCTCAGAACCATTTTCTAGCACAGAGGGATTATTTCTGGCATCATATCTTGAGAGAATGAACTTTCATCTCATGTATCTCTGTCTTGGCATTGGCCTATGACGTGATATTCTTGGTGCCAGTTCTGCTTCTGACATTGGTCCTGATCTCACAGTGTGCCACCCAGTCCGTCGGCACTGATCCTATAGTCCCTGACTGACCATCTCCACAGTAGCCGACATCATCAGCACTCACTGGTACTGCTCCACCATGACTATCTCGCTCAGTCTTGTCATCGCCTTCCTAGAAGGAAGCCTTGGTGGCCTCAGGCTGCTCGATGCCCACAGGACCATGTCTGTCCAGAGACCTAGGTGGCAATTTTGAACTCTTGGGCATTCCACCAAGGCATGTTGCCTACTGCCTCTGTCCCTTCACAATCCAGGGCCCCTATGGTGACAGCCAATTGCTTCCTGCCTCAGGATCAGGGGCTACCTGTGACACCTCCTCCTGAGCACCAGCCAGGGTATGTCTACACTACCACCCTAGTTTGAACTAGGGTGGTTAATGTAGTCATTCGAAGTTGCAAATGAAGCCCGGGATTTAAATATCCCAGGCTTCATTTGCATCTTGCCGGGCACCGCCATTTTTAAATCCCCGTGAGTGCGGACTCCGTGCCCGCGGCTACACGTGGCACGGAGTAGGTAGTTCGAATTAGGCTTTCTAATTCGAACTACCAGTATACCGAGGAGTAACGGTAGTTCAAATTAGAAAGCCATGAGCACGGAGTCTGCACTAACGGGGATTTTAAAATGGCGGCACCCGGCAAGATGCAAATGAAGCCTGGGATATTTAAATCCCGGATTTCATTTGCAACTTCGAATGACTACATTAACCACCCTAGTTCGAACTAGGGTGGTAGTGTAGACATACCCTCAGGTACTCCATCCCACACACAGGACCAGTTGGGGGATATGCAACCTGTGGGACCTCCCCTGGTGGTCTCCTTGAGTCCCCCCCTTCCCAATGAAGTGGCAGGCGTTACTGCACAAGGTAAAGAACCATCGTTAGTGCACAAGGTGAGTAACTTCTTCGAGATGTGTGGCTCATATATATTCCTTCTTCTTCAAGTAGTGTCCCCGTGGGTGCTCCACTGTAGGTGTCAGGCCCCGTCCCGGCACCGCAGCTCGGAGATTTTTGCTAGTCGTAGTCAGTCGGGATGCGCAAAGCGCGTCTCGTGCCATTCGGACCTTTTGCCTCATGCACGATCCAGCTCCCACCAGTTCCTTTCAACTGCTTGCAGGCTGCAGACGGAGCTCCCTTCATCTCCCGTTAATCTAGTCAAAATGAAAAAAAAATGTAAGTAATAGTTAATAGTTTAGTCATAGTCAGTAGTTATTGGTGGTGGCTTGTCACCATGCAAGGCAGTAGTTATTGGTGGTGGCTTGTCCACATAAATCTAGAGCTCAGAGTGGTCTCCAATGCCTACAAGCACTTCCAGAGCTGTATCTGTGGAACAGCTGTCAGCATTCTCACCAACAATATTGCCACAATGTATTATATAAACCATCAAGGCGGAGCACGCTCTCAATCCCCTTGTGCAGAGGTGGTCCGTCTTTGGAACTGGTGTATTCGCAAAAGATCACGTTAATAGCATCATGCTTACCTGGCACAAGCAATGTAGTTGCGGATGCCCTGAGCAGATATTTTGCACCAGATCACGGATGAGAAATCAGATCAGACATCCTTCACAGCATATTGCGACGTTGGGGTTTCCCTCAGATAGACCTCTTTGCCATGAGCCACAACGTGAAATACCGACAATACTGTTCCAGGGTGGGCATCGGATGGGGATCTCTAGGGGACGCCTTCCTTCTCGACTGGGGCAGCTTACCCAGCCTTCCTTCTCTACGCCTTACTCAGTCCTTATGCCCAGGTCTGAACAAGATCAAGTTAGATGGTGCAATCTTGATTCTCATAGTCCCTGCTTGGGCGCAACAGACGTGGTTTCCGTTCCTCCACAGAATGTTCCTTTGGCCACTGTATGCCCTTCCTGATCTCCTGGACTTGTTATACCAGGATCATGGCCACCTCTTGCACCCACAACCTCGCACTCTTCATCTCATGGCCTGGCTCCTAACTGGTTCAGCCTGCCCAAGGATCTCTGCTCGAGTCCAATCAAAGAAGTCCTGATGCATAGTAGGAGGCTCACCACTCGAACCACCTACCAGTAGAAGTGGAAGCGGTTCTCATCGTGGTGCTCCACAAAGGGGATCATTCTGGACAACGCTCCCATTCATTACATTCTTGATTACATTCTTTCTCTGAAACAAACAGGCCTTGTGATTGCCTCACTGAAAGTACATCTGGCGGCCATTTCAGCCTTCTGTCACCATATAGATGGCACCTCGATTTTGCCCATCCCAAACAGGTCTAAAGAACTTTAATCAACCTCATAGATCCCCTCCTCCATCTTGGAATCTGGACTTAGTCCTAAACACGCTTACCCAACCTCCCTTTGGACCCTTAGTCACCACCTCTCTCTGAATGTTGACACTCAAACTTGTTTTCCTTCTTGACATAACCTCAGCGCGCAGAGTTGGCAGCTGGTGGTGCTAATGTCAGCACCACCTTATACAGTATTTCATAAAGAGTGGGTGATCCTCAGGCGTCATTCAGCCTTCATCCCAAAAGTGTGCTCTGCATTCCATATCAATGAGCCTATTGTACTTCCCACTTTCCATCCGAAGCCTCATACCTCTTCACGGGAGGCTCTTAAACACACTCTGGATGTCCGTCGGACATTAGCTTTTTTCAAGCAGGTGAGCGGAACAGGCGGGAGCTGGATCGCGCATGAGGCAAAAGGCGCGAACAGCGCGAGACATGCTTTGCACATGTGCGACCCGGCCGACTACGGCTAGTGAAAATCTCCAAGCTGCAGCGCCAGGACAGGGCCTAACACCTACAGCAGAGCACCCACGGGGACACACATCTTGAAGAAGGTTCAGTTCTTACCTCTTTTGCCTAACACCCCTAAGGAAGCCAACCAATTGCTGAATGCTCATTAGTGTGTATAACTAACATTTGCAGGGGAAGGGGTGTTTCCATTGCTGCAGCACCTGCTTCAATCAGAGCAAGGCTACAAAACTGTTCTAATTGCATTTGTCTTTATTTTCTTCTAGCAACTAGCAGATATTCTCCCTCTTTACTTCCGAGGAGAGGTTTGTTTCAGTGCACTTGTCTCTGCCTCTCTCTTACCTCTTGTTTTGTGGGATGTAGTGACCTTGCCTGTTCGTAACCATTTGTGTGCTCACTTGTTTTTAACTGGCAGTGTAGAGTCTTGGTCAACCAAGTAGTCTCTGATCTCCCTGCACAAGAGGCAATTGGTACTAGCAGGCCACTCTGCAGTGAGCTCTATTTCTGTATTGCACTTGACATTTCTGGGCCAGCAGACTCCTTCCCTCTGCCTCCAAATCTCAAACTCTGTCTGCAGTGGGGAGTTCCTTTACAAGATTGACTAGGGCTTGACTGTGCTGGTCATACACACCATATGCCGAGAGTGCTTTGGGTCTCAGCCTGGACCCTTTTTCCTTCTCTTTGACAGGAGCAGCATCAGGTACTGAGAATGAGTAGGGTCAAAGTAGTACTCTCATTTGCCATCAGGGTATCAGACAGGAGAGATCAAAGTGCTGGTTCAAACCACAAGCACTAATAGGCTAGCAGGGACTGGGCTGAAGAAGGTGGGGAGAGTTTTAAATTGCTGGACACTGGATTAGCGTGTTGGAGGGCTGTAGGAGGTATCACCACCTCATTTTGACCTCCGAAGATCTGGTCCAGAAAAATGCTACATTGCTGTCCCCTACTGACTCCAGGAAAAGCCGAAGCCACCAGCAAGGTTCAAGACTAGAGTCCCTTACGGGTTCACTTCTGCACATACCCATCTCCTCAAGTATTTTTCTCAAAATAGCAGTAGCTTGGGCTAAGTTGAGGGTGTAGCAGCAGTTTTCTGGGGAAGAGCCTCAGGATGTGTGGGGAACAGGCCTGTGAATGAAGGAGTTTCTGTGATTACAGTCTGCTGAGCCTGTAATCTCCCCAAACAAGCATCTGGCCCATCTAGCTCTTTTATCCAGCCCTCATGGCAGTTCTTGGCCTTACCCCCTAGCAGGGTGCTTGGGAGCCAGGACATGTGAGCCCTTACAACTGCTTCTATTTAAAGGGCTTGTGCCTTCCCTGAGGCTGCCAGAAAATGATCTTGGTTCCTAGGCAAAGTGCTAGAGGCGTGGGGGCCGCGAGCCCTTTCAACTGTTTCTCATCCTTTAAATAGAAATAGTTGAAAGGGCTCGCAGCTCCTGTGCCTCTAGTGCATTGCCAGGGAGCTAGCGAGCCCTTTCAACTACTTCTGTTGCAAGGGCTCATGCCTTCCCCATGGCTGGCAGGCAGTGGGAGGGGGGAGAGGGAGGCAGTGATGTAGCTGAAGTTGTGTATCTTAATTTAGATTTTGCTCTGCTGTGTAGACATACCCTAAGGTGCTGCAGGATCATTTGTTTTTTTTAATTTTACTTTAACAAGGTTTCATTACCAATTAATGGCTCTTTCACAGGTTAAATATTATGCTAATAAGTCTATTTTCTATCAATCCGTACTCCCCTTTTACCCCCCTGCTGAAGAGAGCCCTAAAGGGGCAAAATTCCTTTTCTTCCAGATAGCTGGACAAATGAGTTTCCTTTTACTTCTCTTTGATTAACTAGTTTTAAGAGAACTCTCTACTAAAATCAGTATCTTACTAAGATACACATATAGTGAAATTTCATAACATGTTTTGTTATGAAAATCACACAAAATAAATTAGTAGTCCCTTTTTCTAAAAGCAATTAACATTCTTATGAACACACTAAACTGCTCTGAGTAATTTAAAATATTGTCTTTGTTTCAGTAAATTTAAATATGTAGTAATCTGGAATGATCATTTTATGAAGGCTTAAGAAGAGTATATTTAAAATAACAAATGTAAAACAGAGAAGGGCTGCATCATGTATTCCATAATATTAATGTAGTATATAGGACAGCTGATTTGCCCTTATGAATTTTTTGCAAATAAATCTCTGACAAACTTCATGGTACATCAAAAAGCCTGTGACTAAAATTTTTATTCCTTCAGCGGGGCAGAGGAGTTTTATTTTATTTATTTTATTTTATTCCTTTATTCCTAAATTTAGTGCTTTTAATTAGATACCTTCTTCATACCCAGTCTTTGCAATCTGACAAGCAGTGGAAAACATGCCCCATTTTCTTTAGAAAGACAGTTTATAAGATTTCTTTTCCAAATGCCATTTGCTACATTTGGGATCAGGGATGTGGCTGGATTGAATGAGCAGACTAAAGAGGGAGATAATGGGGAGAGGCATGGGCAGCTTCATCCATCATTGGCCATTACTCTTCCCCTCACTTTCTAATGAAGTGGTTAGATTTGCCTGGGTTGTAGGAGACCCCAGTTCGAACGCCTCAGCAGTTTTGCAGGTGTTTGAGCCGGGATCCCCTACATCCTAGGCGACCGTCCTTTGGGGTGGACCATCCTTGTCCTGACCCCCTTTCTTTCTCAGTAGGCCGTTGACTTCTTGGAAAAGGAAGGAGGCAGAATAGGGATGGTAGTCCCCAGATCCACACCCCCTTGGTTGGGAGGCAGGGGAATGCCCTGGGGTGCCTGCCTAGAGCGAGGGGGTTTTACTGCTCAGCAGTAAAGCCTTTTTAATTAAAAAAAACAGCAAGAGGGGCCTGTACATGGCCTCGTGCTGCAGTTCAAGCGCTGTGATCTCACACTGCAGAGGCCCTGCAGATTTGATACATGGGCAGCTGCACACCAAGCAAGCAACCTAACCTCTTCCCCAGAGAGGGCTCTGAAAGCTTGCTGGGCTCCTGTTAATATGCAGTTAAAATGGCGTTCTTGAGCGGTAAGAGAACAGAGGCAATTCCCTCTCAACAAGCAGAGAGGAGGATTGGAACTAGCACCGCCCTTCTCCAGGGCCACACGCCCAACCCTCAGCACCACACAAGGAGGCATATAAGGCCTTTTTCCCCAATCCTCATTTCATAGCTCAGACAGTGGCCTGCCTGCAACCGAAAGGGCAGAGAGGGCCCACAGGGGACTGCCTCCTGGTGCAGTACTTAGCCCATTCCCTGGGAGAGAAGCAATCTAGGTTCCTTTTGAAGAAGAAAGGAGATGTGAACTCCAGCCTCCTACGTCACACACGTGACTGCCCAGGATGTTTGCTCAGTGTTTTGCCCAAAAGCAGCCCTCCGTCAATGGAAAAGGGAGAGAGAGCACATAGGAACTTCACCTCCGAGGCAGGCAATCAAAGTCTAGGCCCACAGACCCACCACCAGACTATGCAGAGCTGCTTTGTGGCTCTCTGGCCCCATCTCTGTGTGACAAAAGTGGAACAGATTGACTAGAAAAGCTCAAAAGGGGGGACCAAGAACATTCCTCTCAGTCCAGCAGCTGGCTAGTCACTTCAGAGCAGGCAGGTGGCTCTTCGAGTCCTTTCTCAGCCAGCTGAGGACGGAGTTGACCCTACCTCACCAAGTGAGCACCTATATCACTAGACTACAGAGGGATTCAGAGGCAGTAGCCCATTGGCTACTTCATGACAATGCCACAGCCATGTTGGGCCATGAAGATTCAACGCTATGGACCCACACTGCCAAGCATAGCTTGGTGCTATGAAAAAGCACTCCCCAGTTTCAAACTTTCATCTGTTTTGGGTTGCTATTGTGAAATCATTCTAACATGAAATGTAAGCTGAAGTGTAAGTGTAAGCCTGTGCATTTGCCTTCCCATACTAAAATACCAGCATTAGTTCTGGCCTGTTTGGAAGACTCGTATTGGTAACGGCAGAACACTAGAAGCATTTCTGTAACCTATGTAGACTTACTTACTTATACAATGTTTTACCTTAGTTATATAAGCTGACAAGCGTTCCGTAAGTAAATGTTGTGGTGTCTGCAGTCTAGCTACCGGGCCAGCTCATGCCACGGTCTCTGTGTCTCAGCAGGACACTGACAGCCATATAACTGGAATTTAGCTCATTTATGGGTTACTATAGTTTCGACAAAATAGCATGGCGTTAAAGGTGGGGGAAGGGGGGTGGCTGAGCATCCCCAAACAACCTGTTGTGGTTCCCTCCCCCCCCAACCCAGGTCAGCACACTTCCTGCTGGGAATCAAGGGTGGACTCATTGGCTCTGGGGGTGGCCTCAAGTGCTGGGCTGTGGGTGCAGTAGCCGCACTGTCCAGGAGGCATGGGCACTGAAACTGGCAGACCAGGCTGGAGCCTTGCATCCCTGACCCCATGAGTAGTGCTGGAGCCATGGGCCACGTGGGCATGCTTCTTCCGTCTCTTGCAGAGGTGAGGGGTGGGGGAGATAGAAGAAAGGGGCCCAAAGGCTAGCTTGCCCTTATGGCAGCTGGCTGATTGGCTGCCCATGGGTTCATATGTCAAGGTCTGACCCGCTGACCTGAACTGACTTGTGTGGCTAGACTGCATAGGTGTCAGCCTGACTGGGAGTTAGTCTGTGCATGCTGATTGGCTGCTCAGCATTATGCTATGTGATTGGTCTGATGTTAGGAACCTGTCTGTGTAGAAAGCTGATCTTGACCTGGCTATGGCCATGTTTGCACTAGGAGTGCCATGGATAGACCTCCCCTGGGAGTCCTGAGTCCATTCAGTAGCTCACCATGGCTCTCATATTGGCTGGTTGTTAAAGGCCGTAGCAAAACCTTTAACCCTGTATAAGCGCTATCCCGCACAGACTGGTATTGCCACGTGTTGGTCTAGTCTGACAACAGAGTTCTGTTGGAATGATCCATCAGTACCGCAGTTTCACCTTTGGGGTTTCACTCCATGTGCTGGAAGGGCTCTACCCTGTTTGCAGCCATTCCTCCTCAAGTGCTGTGTCTGCAGACCTCAGGTGCTTGACTTTTCATCATCTCAGGCCATCCTAAGGCTATGGCTAGACTGCAGCGTTAAATCAGAAAAAGATAAGCTATTTGTGGTACGTAACTTGCTTATCTTTTTCTGATTTTCCTTGGGAAGAGGCTTTTCTGAACTTTGGCACATCTACACGGTGCCAAATTTCAGAAAAACCTGCTCTTTCAACACAGCCCTTGTGCCTCAGAACAAGGTTTACAGGGATAGTGAAAGAGCGCATCTGCTTTTTCAAAAAAATTTTTGGAAAAGCAGATGCGTTCCTTGGACGTGGCATTGCTTTTCCAGGATACCTCCAGTATCCTGGAAAAGCGCTGCAATCTAGATATATCCCTAGACGTCATTTTTCCCTTCTCCATTCATTCAGGCCAAATCCTACTTCAGCCAGCCAAAGCTTTCGTTGATGGCAATGTGCCCTAATACAAGGACCTGCCCCAGTAGATGGGCATATTAAAAGTGGAGGAGCCTTGGGTAAGTTGGCTCCAGGGGCTGGGCCCAACTCTGCCAAGCAAACACAACTTCCTCTCTCCAGGATTGGTAGAGTGGGGCCAAGCATGACAAGTCGCTATAAGATCTCGAACCTCTGACCTGGCCTTTTTCAGACAGTGGTCAGTGGCTTGAAAGACTTCAGGTAGTCATGGTAATGCTTTCTTTGTCTGGTTCTGCACTGGTAGCCCAGCAGCTTTTTGTCTCACAGGGCACTGACCCAACTGTGCCTTCTTGCACATACCCTGTTTCATTAGGGCCCATTCATCAAGGATCTGCAACTGCTCAGTATAGGGGCCTGAATCTCTGCACTAGCTCTTCCCTCCCCCAGCCCCAGATTCTTCCAGAGTAACAGAATGGGTCAAGTCTTCTACAGCCTTAGCCTGCTGCTGGGGTGGAGCGACTGGGTGCTATTAGTGGGAAAAGAGCTGGCTTGTTATGCATGTGCGGTTTGTTTGTTTTTTACCGCTGCAGAGTCCCAACCCCGCACTTACCTTCTGTGTCAAGACCCACGACCGTCTCTATTACATGGTGGCACCATCAGCTGAGGCTATGAGAATCTGGATGGATGTTATTGTGACTGGAGCAGAAGGCTACACGCAGTTCATGAATTGAGGGTGACTAGGAGTGCTTCAGGTGAAGCTGTCCAAGATCCACCTGCTCTTCTGCTCCCAGATGGATTTGCCATTGCCAGTGCCAAGATGACCTGGAGCTGACCCCCTTCTCTCCCATAGCTGGATCCAGCAGACAGCCTTTTTCATGAACCCCACAGCGAGATCGTGAAAGTTCCCTCTGATGCAGATATTAGCCAGCTCATGCCCTTTGGGCCCTGGTTGGTTAAATCATGTTGCTGACTATAGGGCCTGGATTCAGGTCTGCACTTGTGCCATCTTGCCCTTTTCCCGAGAGCTTTGGGATGTGATTTGACAAACACGGGGTTGATTCTTTTTTATGAGGAATGTTTTAAAAAAATAGGGAAAATCAGGCCTGCAAAGCCATGATTTTTTGTTACAAAATCCTTATTTTTTCATATTGTAGCCATTCCTAGTGGAATCGCTGTTGCGTTTCCCCTTCCACCTACATTTTCTATTAAACACAGTGTACGAGAGGACAGTGAAAGCACATGCCCAGGCATGGTGTAAGCTTTCCTCTCACTGAACAGAGGTGTTAATAAGCAAGGCTGGCACAGTCCCCTTAGTCAAGAGTTTCGGGGGGGGGAGAAGGAAATGTTTTTATATTTAAGAGGGTTAGTTTATTTGTTAATGGAAACATATCAGTGGGCTGAAAGTACAAAGCACACGCGTTGACAAAGCCCATGCTGCTGGTTCCAGTTCAAACTAGGCCTGATATCTTTAGCTGTTGGATAAAGGAACTAAGCTGTCTAGTTGTTACAACTTCTTTAAATTGGAGATTGCTGGGCATCACTGTGACAACTGCATCAGACTCATATGGAGCATCCTACCAGAATCTGTGACCAGACCCTATTTGCACCACTGTCTGCTTGACTTGTTTCCTTTTCTAGTGCCATTCTCACCAGCATCAAGTCTGCCCCAGGTGCCTAGATAATGCACCATGGCAGGCCTGCCAGATTGACTGCTGCTGCCTGTAAGAGCAAGGGGGCTATCTAATCTCTCAGATTCTGCTCTTCTGTGCCTTGACCACCTTTGAGAGTCTGTGCATCAGCAAAGGCAAGCTGCAAGGTTGGAGGGTTCTGGTGTGGTGTAAAGCTGGAGGTAACTGTGCCAGGTATGTAAAGGGTGTGGGATGAGAGGGAGTATTTTTATCTGCCAGGGCTGGTGAGGTCTCTCATACACTATGCACTGAGGTATGTAGCCTCATGGACCTAATGGCTTCTTCTGACACTGTGAGCTTTAAAAGTGCCTGTCTCCAAGGAGAAGCCATGAGAGAGAGGCAAGAAAGCAGAGTCTGGGTGCCTAAGTTAATTGTTTGCACATGCCTCATGAGGATGGTAGTGCCTAAATGTACATCGAATGGTCCAATGGTGTAAGGTGCTAAGCACCCTCCAAGTCCCAGAGAGCTGAATGCACAGCCCCTTTAACGCTGGGCCCAGATTTATCTAAGCCTGAAGCTGCTCCGCCTATAGAATTGGAAGCACCAGCACTTAGCGCTTTGCCAAGTGGCTAACGAATGGGGGCCCTTGACATTTTGAGTCCCTTTCAAAGTGTCTATTTGTAGCTGCTGATTTGCCCAAGCCAGCTGAGAGCTAGGAATTTCTGCTGCTTTCCTCTAAGGTTTAGTGAAGAGTTAAGTTTCACATAGCTGAAAATCCCTTGAAAGAACAGGACTATTTAAATCCCAGTCTGGTTTTATACCCCTGAAATCCTTATTTTCCAAATCTTTTTTAACCGTAGGTATTTGTATGAATTCAAGTGCCATTGCTGTTAAGCCTAGAATCTCCCTTTGTCCAGTTTGTACCGTCTTCTGCATACCTAAGCTGGGGCAGGCAGCAACCAATCCAGTCTCTCCCTCTTCTCAGTAGCTGTATACAGGCTGCCAACAATAAAAGCCTTTTGAGTAACAGACTTAAAATTGTTTCCCCTACCCGTCTTGACCACAGCCAGCCACCTAAGACAAAGGGTTTACAGTAGCTATTGTGTGGGTAGTCACCTGTCTTTGAAAGTGCACTGCCACACCCCTATAGCAAGTTTTGTCTGGATAGCCACTGAGGCTGTCATCCTTCAAAAGAAATTCAACAACCTCTACAGGTCTCTGAATGAGAGGGACAGCGAAGGGTGGCACAGAGGCAGCTTGGGGAGAGTGACAGGATCTGGGATGGGAAATGGAGCTGGGCCCACGGCAGCAGATTATAACCCTCTTATTAATTACATTTTTATATATAATGTATATTTTGTAACTTGTTTTTATCTTTCATTCCATTCAAACTAAAAAGAACTTCACCTTTCAAAATTGTGGAATTTCCTCCCTCATGGAAATGCTAGTTTTTGACGGTTCTAATTGGGCCCCAGCATATGGGATCACTCAGCACCCATTAAGTGAAGGAAGTCACGTTTGGGGCTGCATATGCAGCTGATAACTTTGGAATGAAACCACTGTCCCCCACAGCCCCTCAGAGTTCACAATAGTAGAAACCCCTTCTACGAGTCACTTCTACCATCTGTACCCATGGCCAATATCACTCCTGATCTACTGTGCTGGGAGAACTGAGATGCAGAATCTGCAAGGTAAGTGAGGCAAAAGACCAGCAGGTACAAGAGCAGTGCATGGCTGGCAGGTGTAAGAATACTACTGTTGTGCCTCATGTAGAGGGGACCCCAGGGCTGCACAAACACACTGAACTCCCAAGGTGCAAGGACATAAGAGCCTACAATACAGGCCCTAGGTTCATCTTATGGTACAGAGCAGCATTGGGCGAGCTGTGGCAGGCAGGCAGGGGCAAGCAGAAATAGGTGTCATTTTAGTAATGAAGGCTGCATGGGTGCAGCGAGAACAATGACAGGGAAAGGGAACAGCAGGCTCCCCTTCTTGGTGAGCAGTGTGTTTCCTTGCTGGTAGCAGATACATACGTGATGCCCATACTGGAGCCTGACGTCCTCCAAAGATCCAGGCAAGAGCTGCTACAGCTTAAGCTACAGATCCAAGGTGCTTAATTAAGCTGTAACAGTCCATCCCTCTGTGGAAGGGGACAAGGCACACGCCCTTGAGGAGGTCACCTGTGCAATGGCCATCAATACCAGGGAGACCGTATCTTCAGCTCCCATGGCCAGGCTAGGGATGGGGGCTCAGTGCAGATCTTCATGTGAATCAGGGTGCTGTTTGTCCCATCAGTTTGATAAAGACTAAAGAGCTGAGGGCTCACAGGTCTGCAAATCTTGGGCTTTATTCACAGCCACAGTTCACTTGTTGCCGTTTTGCGATGCCAGCAGGCAGGGAACGACGACTGCCCAAGATGAGCCCTTCGCCTCCCTAACTGGCTATGAGACCTGGACACTGTTCAGTACACATGGGCATGTCTCCTGTGGCCCTGCTCTGCTGGGAGCCCAAACCACTTATTTCAGGAGAAGGGCAAAGATGCAGGCAACAACAATCCAGGCCCACGAGGGAGTGGAAGGGGAACCAGAGGTCAGTCGGTCACCATAGATATCCAAGAGCTGCAGAACTACGCCATTGGTCCAGCCGAATCCCTCCTGGGGGGGGGGGGGGGGGGAGCAGAAAAAATGGTTACTCATCTTTGTGAGCATTGTTCTTCGATAAGCATGGCTCATAGCTATTCCAATTAAGGTGTGTGCGTGCCACGTGCACGGCTGCTGGAACGTTTTACCCTGCTGCTACCTGTGGGGTCGATGGTGGCACCCCCTGTAGTTGCACCAGTGTGACACCCTATATATGACTCACCAACCCAATAGCACCTCAGTTCCATCTTGCCAGCTACTCTGACAGTGGAGAAGGCGGGTGAATATGGAATAGATATGAGCAGTATTTTGAAGAATAACAGTTACAAAGATGTGTTACCATTTCTTCAACTGCTTGCTCATATGTACTCCAATTGATGTCATTCACAAGCCTTATACAGGAGAAGAGGTTGGAGTCAATGGCTACGTCTACATTGGCCCCTTTTCCGGAAGGGGCATGCTAATTTTTCAGATCGTAATAGGGAAATCCGCGGGGAATTTAAATATCCCCCGCGGCATTTAAATAAAAATGTCCGCCGCTTTTTTCCGGCTTTTAGAAAAGCCTACTTTGAAGTAGGAATAAGAGATCCTCCGGAAAAGGGCTTTTTTCCCGGAGGATCGGACCGGATCGGGGCCAGTGTAGACGCTCTTTTCCGGCTTTTCTAAAAGCCGGAAAAAGCGGCGGACATTTTTATTTAAATGCCGCGGGGGATATTTAAATTCCCCGCGGATTTCCCTATTACGATCTGAAAAATTAGCATGCCCCTTCTGGAAAAGGGGCCAATGTAGACGAGCCCAACATGTATGTAGCTAACTTGAGTACTGCGGCCTCAAAGGCCGCATCATGTCTGGACTGCTGTACAATAGGGCTATGTCTACACTGGCACCCTTTTCCGGAAATGCTTAAAACGGAACAGTTTTTCTGTTATAAGTATTTCCGGAAAAGCGCGTCTACATCGGCAGGATGCTTTTCCGGAAAAGCGTCCGTGCCAATGAAGACGCACTTTTCCGCAAAAAAGCCCCGATTGTCATTTTCACGATCGGGGCTTTTTTGCAGAAAAGACTACTGTGCTGAATACACTGGCCCTTTTCTGGAACAGTTTTTCCGGAAAAGGACTTTTGCCTGAACAGGAGCAGCATAGTTTTTCCGGAAAAACAATGACAATTTTACATTAGATCATCATTGCTTTTCCGGAAAAGCAAGTGGCCAGTGTAGACAGCTCGCAGCTTATTCCGGAAAAGCGGCTGCTTTTCCAGAATAAGTGGCCCAGCGTAGACACAGCCTAGGAGTGTGACATGATGGTACAAACCAAGGAGCACATTGCAGATTTCCTGGGGATTAATGTGGGTCAGAAAAGCAGCCAAGGAGGCGTGTACCCATGTGGAGTGCGCTGTGAGAGGCAGCAGAGACACCTTAGCTAGGTTATAACATCTGCGGAATCACGCCATAATCAGGAGAAGCAGCACTGTGATGAAACTGGCAGACCCTTCATCCAGTCTGCCATTCCCATGAAAAGGTGTGAGGGTTTATTAAAGGACTTAGTCTATCACTGTAGAATGCGAGCGCTCTCCTGACATCCAGGGAGTGTAGCCACTGATCCCATGGGCTTTGGATAAAAAACTGGGAGGAAAATGTCCTGACCTTTTCCTCCCAATGTGGAAGGCAGAGACCAGATCTACCTGGAGAAACCCTCATGCTTGGAACACAGCGTGGAGGACATCCAGTCAAAGTGGCCACTCGTGAGTCAGGAAGTGCTGGCTGAGACAGTTCACCAGCTGATTTTTGAACCCCCGGAAGGTAGGACACTTCCAGGTGAATAAAGTGGGCTATGCACAAACCCCACAGGTGAAAGGCTTTGGTGCAAAGAGGGGACAACCTGGCTCTGTCCTGTTTGGTAGTCAAGTTGTCAGTCATGACTGCCGTGCAGCAACCCTGAATGTGAAGGAGAAAAGCTAAACACACAAATTTGCACACGTTGATATAGAGGGACAACCCCTCCTCTGCCCACATCGCTTGAGTGGTGTGGTCCCCGAGATAAGCACCCCAGCCCAGAGAGGATGCGTCCACACTAGGGGGAATAAGGCACTTGCGAAGCAAGACAGCCACAAATTCCAATAGTCATTGCTGGCAGTAAGAAAAACTGAGGGGCTGTTGAGTTGGCTGGGTCATATATAGGGCGTTGCACCAGAGCCACTCCAGGTGGCTCCACAGCCAACTCAGCAGCTAGGGTAAAAACTTTCCAGCAGCCACGCATGTGGCATGTACACACCTCAGTTGGAATACATATGAGCAAGCACTTGAAGAATGCAGCATTAACAAGGCACATGCTCCTGCTATGCAAGGCAGGAACTCACATGGAGAATGAACCTCAGCAGCAGCTTCCACCCTACCAACTTGTCTGGCCCTGCCCTCTAGGCCTAGTGAGAGATTCTATGAACACACACACCCCTCCCCACCTATGGACTTCAGTACGTGGTCTTACCTGGACTTGGTACTCTCCTCCGGTCCCTGGGTTCCCATCTCCATCCACACTGTACTGTGGAGAAAGAGGATTATTCAGAAAGCCCAGTTAGAATGTGCCTACCCCAGAGTACAGGAGGGGCAGGTTAAGAATCCAGCTCTTCTGTGTCCTCCAACACAGGTGCTAAGGCAAAAGAAGCTTGTACACCAAGCAGGGGTAGAAAGCAGCTCTGGAAGAGGAGGGAAAGGGCAGGCTGACTAGCCAGCATGATGGGGGGACTCTGTGACTGACCAGCCACATCTATCCCCACACTTTACACTTCTGCCCGGGTATCCAGGGAGGAACTTTCTGAGATAGGCGCGCTTGCCTCCACACCTGGGGGACAGCTCTGAATACAAACTGACACTGAAAGGGTTAAAACAAGCCTGAGGGTCATTTAGGGGAGCAACCCAGTCTCTCTCCATGAGGGCACTAGGCACTGCGAGGTGATCCCCGCTCACTTTTTGGGGACTGGAGGCAGGGTGTACAGAGAATTCCACTTGAAAAGCTCATACACACGGAGGCTGCAGCCTGGCTGGGTGGGATTACCAATGACTTTACCTTCTCGAACATGGCCTGGTACTTCTTATATAAGGCAAAGTTGGTTCTGATCCAATTCTGAGCCAGGATAAAGGCAGTTTCCTTGGCTCCTGGGGAGCTGGACTTGGCCAAACCTATGAACACAGATAATTGCCAGAATGTCAGGTATCTGGTCACGAGGGATGCTAGGATCCCCTGCAAACACTACCCTCTCCATTCCTGCAAGAGGTGACTCCCTCATTGGAGCTCATGGTTACACCAAGAAGCAGCTTTGTGCAGTTCTTCCACTCCCACCCTCGCCCTCCAAAAGCAGGTTTCCACAGGGTAGGCCCACACCCCATAGATTCGTGAAGGCCACACATCAAGTTCCTTAGGGCTTACAGATTCAAGCAGCTGTGAGGAGAGTTATGAGCCACCTGGCTTTTCCAAGATGGCACTGTGACATCTGCACTCATAACAGAGCACCCAGCCTGGACTACAGCTGCTGCACTGTAAGGAACTAAAGCCACAAAAGCAGGATCAACAATGATACAAAGTAGCAGCAGAGTGGTGGGCAGGGATTGAGAGAGGCATACAGTAATTCCTCATTTAACACTACAGATATGTTTCAGAAAATGATCATGTTAAGCGAAAACACGTTATGCAGGGTCAATTTTCCCACTGAAAATAATGGAAAAGGTGGGGGTTGCATTTCAAGCAGTGGCGTCTGTTGGGACTGGGACATAAGGTTGAGGGAAAAAGGGGACTGGGTTACAGCAGGGAGGGGACGTGTTTGGCTCTGGGGAAGGGAAGAGGAGGAGAGGGAGGGGGATTGGGTTGGGAGTATGCCCCTCTGCCGGGTCTACCAGGACCCGCACTGCGTCCAGTGGGGGGGGGGGTTACTGGGGAACGGTGCGGCGAGCAGCGAACCCTCCGCCGGGAGTTTGCAGGGAGGTGGGGGAAGCCCCGCGCAGCCACCAGTAACGGGATGGCTGGGGAAACCCAGCCACCGGCCTGTTAGCAGGGGCGGAGGAGAGGGGGCAAAGTGTCTGGCAAGGGGGGGTCAGCGGGGAGCAGCAAACCCTCTGCCACGTTGCAGGGAGGTGGGGGAAGCCCCGTGCAGCCACCAGCAATGGGCCAGTTGGGGAAATCATGTTATTTCGGAGATCGTCGTGTAATTCAAAAAACATTCCCTAAAAAAAAATTGTGCTATTGCAAAAATGTGTTAAGCAGGCACGTGTTAAATGAGGAATTACTGTAATGCAATGTCTGGAGCTGGGACAGGTGCAAGAAAACAAGGGACAGGCCCTAGAACGTACCAAACAGCAAATTTTCCAACAGACTTCCAGTTTTGCAAACAACTAAGGATGCTTCCGCACTCATATCCTTACCTGCAATCACCATATGCTGCAGTGGAGGCCAGGCATTGGGCAGATCCCACTGCTCCCCAGTTCTGGCAAGTGATGTAGGGAGACCGTTCTTATAGGATAGCGCTGAGCTCCTCTGCAAAGGTAGAGAGCATATTGAGTGGTAGTACTGGAATCCCTAGTGAGTCACCATCCAGGAGACAGGATGCAGAGGGATCTAGGGAGACAAGACTCTGTTGGCTGACCTGGGCAGCTATTCGCTCAGCCCCTGAAATGGGAACAGGCCTGACCTAATGTCAAAAGGAGGCACCAGAAGTTACTAGCGGGTTGAGCTGCAGGAACAGGTTCTGGGAATCTCCTGACAAACATTTGGGACAGGGCCATATAAGAACTGGGCTCCAGCTCCACCTTGCTTTGCTCTGGGCAGAACCATGGGCCAGGTTCAGCAGAAAGGTATGCAGTGTGCGCCAGGGGACATAATCTCCATTAGCCCAGCATGTGAGGAGTGTGCCTTGCCAACAGACTGATTTGTTGAGGTGAAAAATCTCACCCACATGAACCCAACTCACCTCTAGGTACCGAACTGCCTTCTCAGCTGCAGCCTGGTCCGAGAAGCAGTCAGTCCACAGAGGTGCCAGATTGGTGGGGTAAAAAGCTGGGTTTAGCTGCTTCTTCAGGAGGTTAAAGTCCATCCAGACTCCAGCAGCCTCATTCCAGAAGACAGCTTGGACAGCCTCGAGCCTGTGCTCCAGATTGGCCTGGAACTGGGCAGCCTTGGTGGTGTTTCCTGAGAGAGATTGGCTGTTTGCACTAGGGAAAGGCTTGCAGAGCATTCACAGATTAACTGCATCTTAGCTTGGCCTCAGTTTTTGCTGTGGCCCCAAGGCAATCCACATTTCAGACTCTAGAGCCCCAGTTCACTCAAAGCGGCATGGCCTGTAGCACCTGCTCAGAGGAGGAAGCTGCAACCCACTACAGCTCCCATTTAATTAGTTAAACATTAAGTTTAGCTGGTAACTGATTAAATGGGAGGCATTCCAACCTGCTGGGCTGGAGCAGCTCCCCCTAACCTGCTACGGTCAGCCTGAAGCAGCCCCTGTGCTGTGGGGAGGGGCTGCTGGAGCCCGGCTGCTTCCAACCCCAGGCAAGCTGGGAGTCGGCGCAGGCTAGAAGTGGCAGGGGAAGAAGAACTGCCACTCGCAGCCCATCGGCAGCCTTCTCTCCCCCCCCCCCCATCTCCATCTCCACCCCATGTAATGCTGCCAACTCCCAGCCCATGAACCTGTGCAGGCTGGGAGCTGTGGGCTGCTCCTGGGTAACATGTAATTGGTTAACCAGTTACCCATTCACATCCCTAATACAGTCACTTGCAGCTCTTCTTTGCTGACATAGCCCCTGGCTAGGGAAAAGGAAGTGTCCTAGACAAGACTGATCCCTGCAATGCTCATCGCTACACACCTGATGCTCTCCCTAGGCTCCCAGCACCTTACAGTTAAACAAACACAGAAATAAGTGAGCAGTCAAGTGGCTTTGCCCGCGGCAGAGAAGGGTTAAACTGCTTCCTCCTCCCACTTGCAGGGAGATGCCATTGTATTGCACAGCTGTTTACATACGCTGCTCTATGGGCAGCAATGCCACAGGATGCTGGGCCCTTTCCCCACACAGCGGATGTTGCTCCACTAACATATCTTGTGACCATGTCCTGTGAAGGGGGAAGAGATTGAACAGGCATGAGTCTCTCCAAGGGAGGCATGTCCCAACGGGCTCTTTACCCAGTATCCTGTAGAATGAAGCCAACAGGTGCTCGGTCTTGCACAGAAAGGCATTCAGATCAACTGGCACTACCGCACTGGCTTTGGTGTCCTTCAGTGTTGCAGAGATTGGATGAGGCGAGGAGAGGAACCAGCGAGAAGAGAAGTCCCAGCCTGACTCTGCCGCAGATTTTAGCTCTGCCCAAAGTTCCTGCCTGGCATCTACAAGACACACAAAGACTGACGCCAGACACTCTTCAGTGTCCCCTGTGGCAGATTTGGTGCCCCTGCATGCCGAGAAGGGGCCTGGGGCTTGAATACAGGTTATGATGGGATGTGGATCAGTGGAGCTGGAATCTGCTTCTCAGACTTGGGCAATAAGGATAGAAGCATGTGCTGGAACAGGGGCTGTAGGCCAGAACTCTGACCCCCAAACACAAACAGACGTAAGGGCTGGGCTGGCTCACCTGGAGCCAGGGTTAAGCAGCTTCTATCACACTTTCTTAGCTCCATCCCAATACTCCTTAGAGAGAAGGAACTGTTATTACACAGACACTGGGGAGCCCCAACAGAGCCTGTCCTGCAGCGCTGACACATTTCCCTGACTGCACCTTGGAACATGCAGGAGGCTGAACCCATGCGATCCAAGGAGAGTGAAACCATCTCAGCGTGATCCTACCACCCAGCTTCCCAGGAAGGACAGCAGTATTCCATGCAGAGAGCTCCAGAGGTGATCACAAGAAGCCATGGCCAAAAGGAGCCTAACCCTGAATGCCACCACACGTGCGCCATGGCCTCACCTCTCACAGGAGGGAATTCCATATCCAAGCCCCTCCCCAGCACTCAAGAATCTCTCCCTGCCTCCCACCCAGCTGTTCTGCCTTCCTTTGGCACACGGGTGACCACGTTTAGGTGCAGTCAGTGAAGAGCAGCTATGACAGGATCAGGCCAGAGGGGTACAAGAAAGTGATAGAAGGGAAGTATATTAGTCTTAGATTGCACATGTCTCTGTTTCCAGGGTAAACTAACAAGGACTAGTCCAGAACCAGCAGGAACTTGCCAGAATCAATCAGGGCACAGTTAAGTATCTGGAGCCAATTAAGAGGGCTTCCATAGCCTTGAACCAGGCTAGTTGGAACATGTTTTAAGAATCAGCTGAGAATGGTTAAAAAGATCTCCTTTGCAGTTAGTTTAGCATGTGAGGAGAAAGGAGGAGGAGCAAGCCCAAGCAAGCACAGCAGGAGGAAGAGCCTGAGATAAGGAAGGTGCTGGGGAAGGTGTGGGAAAGTAGCCCAGGGGTTTAGCTGTCATATAGCTGGTGGTGGAAATATTTACAAACCAAGCTTTTACAGGGCCTTGGGCTGGAACTCAGAGTAGAGGGTGGGCCTGGGGAAATGTCTGGCTGGAGTATGAAAGGGGGTTTATTCAGCCCTGTATCATTTGGAGGGTTCACTGAGACTGTGGAGTTTGGTTTCCCTCTGTTTCTCATGCTGTCCAATAATGAGAGTAGCTCAACAAACAGCAAGTTGTTGCCCAAGGAATGGTGCCTAAATTGAGGACTGCTGTGAGCCTTTGCGGCAACAATCTACCATAAAGCACAAGAACCACAAAGACTGAATAAGAGCTCTGTCACACAGCACAGGCTGTTCTGTTCTACTGTAGGCATTAGAGGGACACAGCAACTGTCACATCACCGAAAATTCTCTTTACCTTCATTTAAGTCTGTTGCCAACTCCCAGTCTTTGCTGTAGGACTCTGGTCTGCAGGGGAAGGAGGCAGAGAGATCACCAGGTCAGCCCAGCTCTTAGTCAATTCCTTGCCCATAGCAGGCAAAGACTGGGATCCCTGATATGCACAGCCTGGTCATGCCATAGCTCTGCACAGGGAAACCCAGAAGCTAAGGTTGTGGCTCAAATCCTACCAATGGTGCTGCTGGCATGACAGCGAACGGGCAATGACAGCGAACAGCTGTTGGGCACTGCAGCGTAATGACTGTCAGACATGGAGGGCAGCACAAATTCCACCCTCATCCAACAGTCAGCAGTTCAACCAGCAATCCAGCTGCTGGACTGGAGAGGGCCTGCTTGAGCTGTCTGCACAGTGGATCCTCAAGTCTCCAAGGGACACAGTCCTCAAGGTAACAGGAGGCCATGATACCTTTGCCTGCAGAGGCAGGTCTTGCCTATGTATGCTCTGGGACAGGCAGCAAGCAGCTTGTATCCTGCAAGGTCCACTCTGCACTGGGATGTCAATGTCCCTTCACAGGACAGGACTGGGAAGAGAAAACAGCACAGCCATGTCCATCAGCACCTGTCTCCGCCATAGGGGATGGGGAATGGCCTGTGGAACAGTCTGTGGCACTGTAGAGCTTTGCTAGAGGTCTCCATGTGCAATGGCTCCCAAATGAGGGGGAGGGACCAGGAGGGAGGATTATGTCTCTCTGTGGATGGAGAAGCTGAAAAGTGGGTGAGTCATTTGCCCAGTCACACAGTGAGTCAGTGGCAGAGCGAGGACTAGAACTCAGGAGAATCCTGACTCCCTCGCTAGTGTCCCATCACACTGTTGGGTAGGTACCTGGGCTCCCCGATCTGAACGTTGTAGTAGTTCAGACTGTGATTCCTGTCCCCAACTGTGATGCTCACAGACCGATTCCTCTGCCAGAACTCATACTCCATCTCCAGCAAATGGATATTCTCCCTGGGAATCAAACCACAGTCATGGTTAGTGTCTCCTCATGGAGCAGTCTCTTTCCAGGAGAAACAAATCACCCCCGTCATGAGTCTGCCCAGGCATGGGGGAGACAGGAAGCCAAGGAAGGAATGAACCGCTCTGAGGAACTTCCCAATGGGTGCTGCTCAGTGTACATTTTGAAGGAGATACACAGCACAGACCATGATTGGGAGCAATGCTCCTGCTACCTCCAACACCTGATCACCAAGCAAAGTACAGACCACACAAGCCCTGGGACCAGTCAGATGAAACAGGTGGCAATACTATACTCAAAGATAGGAAAGATCCGGATTGGTGTTACCAGATGGGGGAGCTTTATTATCTTGGATTGGCACCCTGTACTCTACGTCCCCTGCAGTCATCTGACCCTGAGAGCCCAAGGGCTTGGCACCAGCCATGGGGGGGGAGGGAGAGGAGAGATAAGGAGGATCCACCCCTTCCCCCTGGAACATGCTGGGTCTTGGTGACACCTAGCAGAACCTCATGCCCACCTGAGAAACTCTGTGTCATTGGTATGGGCCAGGTAGGCATCCATCATCAGTGTGAGGAAAGGCGGCTGGCTCCGGCGCAGGTAATAGACTCGCCCTCCATTTGGGATGTGCCCGTACCTACACACCCAGGAAAAGACTTTGTTAAACAGCTCTAAGGACGGAAGAGGAGGAAGGACCCTGCTGAAGCCTTCCCACCCTGCACTTGGAACAGGGCCCTGCAATTGTGACAAGATGGCCAAAGCTGGAGGACAAGATGATGCGTGCCACTCATGACAACTGTCCCTGTTCAAGCTGACGCCCTGCCAGCATAGGACACTGCCCCAAACTGACGCCCTGCCAGCACAGGACACTGCCAGAGCCCAGCTTCTCATGCCTGGACAGAAGAGGAGTAGCATCAGAGCTGAGGAAGGAATGGAGAGAACTTCCAGCCAGGCTCCTCTGTCCAGGTGCCTTAGGTCAAACTCTCACCTTTCCACTAGGTATAGGAAGTTCTTTATCATCCCCTTGGCTGTGGTGGTCATTTCAGAGATGAGCAGCCCTTCAATCACCCAATAGGAATCCCTACAGCATAAAAGAAACAGCTGTATGAGTGATACCAGATGCTTTGTGCTAGTTGCCCTGTGTGAACCAAATGTAAACTGGTCCATGCTCACACCCGATACTCTCCCAAAGCATGGAGTTCAGGCCGGGGCAGAAGGCAGTCTGTTTTCACCCACTCTTTACAATCATGGCTACACCCCACACTGTTTCAGCAAGAATAATTATTTCAAACAACCCCCACGCATACTGGCCAGCGGAGCAGTGACAGCCAGGCTTGGCTTCACCCAGCTCAATCAGCATGACACAGAGCCAGGGTGAGTTACAGCAATGGGGCTGCAGCTAGATCAGTTTGAGGTATAACCAGGACAAAGCTCCAACATAACAACTTTTACTCACCAGTAATAATATTCAATGAACCTGCCACCAGGCACCATCAGAGGGTGTGGCACATAAATCTGTGAGTAAAACATTGGGCGAGCACCTACGTCATCTTTGATCTGAGAAAGAGATGATTTAAGTGGGTCATCACTTCCCCACAACCCCCAGCTCCCTGAGCCAGTTGCCCCCCTTGCCCTGCCCCACCGCCCCGCAGAACTAGCATGGAATGAATCTTCACCTTACTTTTTAAACATTATGCAGAGAAGCAATAGTCACCCCACACTCATATCTCTACCTTTCTCCCCAGAGATTTCCACTTGGCATTTAGATCTGATGCCCATGCCTGAAGTTTCTGGTCAGAAATTTTGGCTAGAACCCGGGGGCTGGAAGATAAAGAAGGAAACACACTTGAGAGAGGACAGCCCAGCACACTCTGGCTCCCTTACTCCCATTAACAGGGCAAAGTGCAGCCCAGAGAACAGTTAAGATACTTTCCTGAGGCTCATCATGCCTCTTGCAGGGGCCCTTTTGGCTCCATTTTGTACCTGCTTGTCCAGTCTTGAGGTTCCCACTGCTCGAACTCCTGTCCAGGGTCACTGAAGGATGAATTCACAAACTGTTGCAGCTGCTCTTTGGACAATATCCCCCCTGGAGTCACATTTACTAGCTGCTGAAACTTCTTCAGAACTAATTCTGGGAACAAGAAGAGAGCCATCACTTCCTCCTGCTTTGGCTGAGGTTCTGCCAGCACAGGGCCCATGAGTGGCAATGGCATAGTGGTTCCTTGGTGCAGTATGTACCAGAGCACCATGCCACCATTCCCATTAATAGCCCTGGGGCACAGCACACACCTGTGCCTTAGTACCAGGATTCTCACTTATCCTGTCGGAGTGTGGTGGGATGGGTACAGGATCCAGGTAGCACCAACAGGCAGGCATCAGATTAGACTGCAGGAGTCTGGCAGGAGGGAAAGAGACTACATTCAACAGCTCTGTGGCCCTAGCCATACTGCCATTACTGACCTGGAGACTCCCGCAATGCCATGTCAACAAAATGCTTGTCATCAGAGAAGAGCTTGGTCAGCTGAACCTGCTTCAGCAGGTCCCCAAAGCAGTAAATCTGGCTAAGAAGAGACAGACCAAAGAAAGAGTATGAGTAAGTTTCAGACAAACCTAGGTAATGTCCTGACCCATGAGATTCAGCAGATTTCTTAGGAATCAACCAGCTTATTTCTGCTGGACAAAGTCTGCTTCATTATCTACAGCATGATGCAGGCTTCTCAGCATGGACAGCAACCCAGACATGCTGGAGCCTTAAGGCAGAAGCCAATCCACACACCCTACCACAACAAACTGCATTCAACTTGGAGAGAAGAAAGAGGTGAGTAACCACCGTTACACAGACCAGTTAGTCAAGGCTTGTTAAACAGATTTATCTGCAGGAATTTAAATGTAGTCTGTAGCCTGTCAAGCTGCTTCCTATCATGCTAATAATATGGTTGTGTTGATTTAAATTAATTCATTAATATATTAATGGGTAGATTTAGTATAGAGGTAATAGTTAAGAGCTGTAACACAAGAAATCTGCTAAAGGCTGTTTGTAAGATCAGCAGAAGCTAAGGTTAGCAGATTTCTATGGCTGATACACTGATCTCAACCAGTCACAAGCCATAGCTTATTTAGAGCTTCCCTGGACTGAAAAGGGGAACTTATTTCTGGGACCTTTCACTAACATAGGATGGTAGGAAAAATACCCTCAGACTCAGCAGATGCATTATTATATAAAAAGTCCCAAAATAACTGGTTCAGGCTGAGCTGAAGTAATCAGGACACAGGATGTGATACGTGACCACAAAGGTCCATGGTAACAAACCGACGTATAGGATAAGTTGAGAGCAATGATACATTGACCTATAGGAAACGAACACTTCAACATTAGAAACATCCCCTATTGAATATACAGGGCTCGACAAACTATACAATCTACTCGCCCGTGGTGAGTAGATTTCAGCCATGCGCCCCGTTCATTCGCGGCGTGCACGTGCACAACGCGGCTCTTGTGCATGCTCAGTATGGGGCTGGCGAGCAGGTTTTGCTGCTGTTTGTCAAGCCCTGTGAATATGTATCACACATGTCAGCGTCACATAGTATAAAAGTAGGACCCCAGCCCAGGGGCGAGAGGGAGAAGATGATGTAGTCCTTGGCAGGGCAGAATGATGACCCCTAGTGATAATGGGGAAGGTGAAGGTAATGAGAAAGATGATGGGCTAATACCTAAGCTTGTTCTAGAAGGAATGATGTAAGTATGTGCTATGGAAATATGGATGTACATTCCCTATCTTATGAAACTGGGGTGTTTGTGACTGTGCTAACTGTATTAATAAACTATATTTGTAAATATACAAGAGTTTCTATAGTGTGAGTGTTGCAACTTTGCACATCAGGCTTCCCAACCACAGAATAATTGAATACTGGGTCTGATCATGGGACCAAGAACCTGTCAATCCTAAAGGCGGTAATTAGAAATTTACATGTAATCTTAGATCAGGCAACAGGTCCCTTAACTATGAAGCCTAGCATGGACGGTGCACCAGAGACCATTTACAGTGGTCTTTGTCACATTCCAAACAAGACTAAAACATGTAACAAATTCAACCATTTACAGAATCATATAAGAGACTTGCAAAAATGCCTGGCTAGGGCATAGCTCTGACTTGCAAGGACAGACCATATGCACAAGTCAGGAACTATTCCAGTCCTGTTTGAAGGTACACTGCCAACTTGGAACCCTAACAACATTTATTAGGGTTTAAGTACTTCCAGGTCCTGCCTTCCAATTTTTGCCATTCTCTGGAACTTTTCTATCACATTTTCCATTTTTTCTTAACCAACACAAACAGCACAGGAAACAAACTGCACAGTATAATCACACTGAAATGAGAGCGAATTCTAATATAGGTTGGGTTAAATGATTTCGAAACTGGTGAGTAGAGATAAATGCACAACACTGCATCCCCTAGAGATGCCGCTACTACAAAGTGCTAGTAAGCAAAGCTACAAGCTTATCACATTACCGCTCTTTCTACTATTTCTTTATGCACTAGTTATGTATTATTTACAAAGCTATTTGTAAATTCATGCTTTGTCAATTGGTAATTTCATTCAAAATAAACCTAAGAAACAATAAAGGCCTCAAATTAATACACAGAGTCGTGTCACCATTCAATGTGGATGGGGAGCTTCGCGGGAGATTGTTTGGTAGAGTGGTGTCTATGAGAGAGAAATACAAAAGATACATAGAAATAGCAGAAAGCCAGATGCTGCTTGATCAACCACTGAGACCCAGCGTTCCCTCTAATTTTTTCCATTCATGAAAAGAATACATTGTGTTATGTGCACCACTGCGTGTGCAGATGTGCATCACTAGTAGAAACGCATTCTGGCAACCGTGGATCAGTTGGGTGGCACCTGAATCTCTCCTGGGTGGCCACCCAAGAGCTTACCTTACAGGGAACACTGCTGAGCTTATGACCCTAATATGATGATCGGACCTACACATTTATTCCAATTGTGAACTGAATAGTAAAATATGTGAAAGTTCATAAAATGTCACATTAATCTATAACAAAATGAACATGGGAAAAGGAATAGAAGAGACACTAACTGGACTCTAAACAAAAAGGCCTAATGATTAAGTACAGGACTTGCTGAAATCATGCTTGGTAAAAAACAGAAAATGTAGAACTGGAAATTAACCAACCAAAATTGGTACACTACATATTATTTCTAGTGGGGAACAAATAAGGGGATAGGCCAGGGGTGTCCAAACTTTTTTCAAAGAGGGCCAGATTTGAAGAAGTGAACATGCGTGAGGGCCGTCCCTGCACTCTCATCTCCAAGGCGGAGGGCCCGCAGGGTCGGAGGCGGGCGGAGAGCGCAGGGCACGCCGTCCTCACGGCGGCCTGGGGGCAGGGCGAACCCGCAGCCGAGCGGGGAAGCGGGGCTGCAGACGTGCCCTACAGGGCAGGCTCTAGGACCGCGGAGGCCATGGGCGGCGGCGGCACGGCCAGAAGCGGCGTGCTGGGCGCGCCAGTTCAAAAGAGCGCCGGGGAGCCAGGAGAGGGGGAGGAAGCGGGGGCCGTATTAAATCGGAACACGGGCCGCAATTGGCCCGCGGGCCGGACTTTGGACATGCCTGGGATAGGCTATTCTGCCCATCACTCCATTTTGGGTTTTTTTTTTTAAGAGACTTGGCAACAGAGAACGAAGAACAGATGGGACAACCTTTGCCAGTGCAGCTGCCACTCAGACCACCTTCTGGGATACTGAACTTTTTTCATTCTAGTCCTGGGGGGATTGTCTTTACCATACCAGGCCAGGTAGAAGACTCTAGCCATCACCACCATCTTCCCACCTTCCAGCTCTATCACAACCACCACTTGAGACAAAACAGGCTCAGACTTAAACAGAATTAACAGCAGCTCTAGCTCATCTCAACTTCTCTTTTAAAAAAGAATGATTGCCATCTATAATAAGATCTAAGAAACAGCCAAATAGGTATTTCTTCTAAAAACTCCCCAGCTATAGGAAAAGGGGATAGGAAAATCTTGCTAAAATTAAAAGCCTTACTTAATTCCCTCTGAGACCTTTTTCATTAGTCTTACCCAGATATACCTGGTTCAGGGAGAACACTATCTAGTTCTCTAGAATCCTAAAACTTGGTTTGAATCTAGATTTGTCACTAACGAATTTCTATTGGCATTTCATAAAGCTACACCTGATATAATCAGGCTCAAGTGTAGGGAGTGGGTTAGAGAAACATAACACCACCAAAGTACATAAATAGAAATCAGATTATACACATATTCCAAAGCACACTGACACATGCACATTACATACTACACCATATCCCATAATTTATCGTTTTACTAATTTTGTGAACCAATGCCTGTAGAAATGCAAGCACTACCAAGTGTTAAGTGCTAGTAAGCAAAGCTGCAAGCTTATCACATTCTCTCTCCTTCTACTATTTCTTTCTTTCCTAGGTATGTATTATTTACAAGGGTACTTGTAAATTTATGTTTTCTCCATTGTTAATATCTGTTTCCTTACTTCTCTTGTCTTTCATTGACACACCGAGACCAATATGACTCCTCCAGATGTGACCATTTGTGCAAGGTCATGGCAGTGGGATCCAGGCGGCATGTTCTTCAAAATAGCATACCCTGTTCAATATGTCTGTACCAGATGGGTGACAAACACTAGAAGAGCAGGGCTATCCTGTTTAAAACCAGATGAATGGCCTGTCTGAACGAGCCTCTCCCTCAGCTGTTTTAAAATTCTTGGATGCAAGATATCTGCACCTGCTCATTTAAAAATGTTCAACATCTTTCAGAGATACTATTTGAATGAAAAACATCATCACCACATTATGAGACTATATCTGCTTTTTCCCCCTAGACAAAGAAATATTTAAAAACACACATGAATTTTCTACATTATTATTGACAATTCTACCATTTCCATCTAGTAATGCACCAGTGCCATTGTCAGGATTCTTTTTGTTCCTAATCTGTTAAATAAATCTCCTTACTGTCCTTACCTCTTCTGGCTATACGTTTCTCCTTGTGTCCCTTTGCTTCCCTTATCAGGCGATGTCTACACTGCAGAGATAAATCAGAAAAAGATACGCGAATAGCAAACTGCAATTTGCGTATCTTTTCCTGTTTTTTTCCCCGAAAGAGGCTTTTCTGAAATTTGGCCCATCTATATGGGGCCAAATTTCAGAAAAAAACTCCTCTTTCAGAATATCCCTTATTCCTCGCACTGAGAGGAATACAGGGATGCCAAAAGAACACGCCCACTTTTTCAGAAACTGTTCCGAAAAAGCAGACATGTTCCTTGAACACGGCAGAGCCTTTCTGGGCCACCCGGTATCCCAGAAAAGCTCTGCAGTCTAGACACAGCCTCAGTTTTCAACAAATCCTAACTTCTGATTTATAATTTTTATTATCAACTTCACCTTTTTTCCATTTTTTAATAAGTACCTTCACTTTCCCTCTAAAACAGGTCGGGTTTGTTTTAATCATTATGGCCTTCTTCCTCAATTGTAGGATTGTAGCTTTCCGGGCATCTAAGGTGTTTTTAAATTACTCCCAATTATTATTCACATGCTTTGATTAAATTCTTCCTCCCAGTGATCAAAGTTCTGCTTCCAGTGCTCCTTCCTTCCTCAAACACGGTACCCCAGAATGTAAGACCAGCACTCTACTCCCTTGATCTAATTGCCACAGCATCTGGCTTGGGCTTCACCTACTCTTCCGTTCCTTATCCTCCATTTTTCACCCATAAAATCTCTCCGTTTTTGAACCACCCCCTCACACACAAACATCCTTTGGGCCCATCACTTTTACTAAACAGGAGAGGGTAAATTAAAATGGGAAGTTTATCATCTACTATATATTTTAGAGAGTCTGCCTGTTTCATCAAGAACCCCCTCCTAAATGTTGAGAGTTAAGGCCACCAAATTTGATATACAGCTTCCTCTTATAACTTAAAGCAACATAAGGGTTTGTTTGTGTCAGGAATACAGGATGTGCCTAGAATATTATTGCTTCTCATAAAACAAAACAGAAGAGAGACAGAATCATCAAATCAATTACAGTCTTCAAAATTGACATAACTGAACAAATGTTGAAAGACTGGACCAAGATAAGCCAGAAACATAGGATAAACCTGGAATAGGATTGCTTCTCAATAAACCTTACAGAAAAGTGATAAAATGGAGATATTTGGAGTAATGCTCTGTTTTGACACAGCTAAATCAAGGCTTACTGTTTGAAAACTAGAAGATAATGTTATTGGAAACCCCAAGTTGATTATAGCCCCTTTTTGTTAGAGCATAGCCAATGATAAGAGGTTATAGGGATGCAGAAAAAAATACACTTGATGTAATTCCCATTTTAAAAAAACTAAAAAAATTGAAAAAAAAATTAATCCTTTTTTAAGAAATCCAAAATAAAAATTAACTTCATAAAAGTTAGGCATGAAAAGGTTTAACTGGCTAACTAGTAAGCATTGTCTTGCCAGCATGCTTACTGGGGTAAATGGTTAACCAGCACCTGGTTGGGCCAGAGCAGCCCCTACCCATGATGCAGCAGGCCCTGTCCAGCATGAGCATGGCAGGTGGTTAAACTGGTTAACCTACACTTTAACCTGTTAACAATGTACACTGGATTTTACATCCCTAATGAAAATAACATATTTTTAAAATATATAATCATTTAAATAAAACATGTGCATTTTCCTTTTATCCCCCCCCCCCCCCCCAGAAAGGTACTTGGAGTTATCGTGGACAGTTCTCTGAAAACTTCCACACAGTGTGCAGCAGCGGTCAAAAAGGCAAATAGGATGCTAGGAATTATTAGGAAAGGGATAGAAAATAAGACCCAGAATATCTTACTGCCCCTGTATAAAACTATGGTACACCCACATCTTGAATACTGTGTACAGATGTGGTCTCCTCACCTCAAAAAAGATATTTTGGCCTTGGAAAGGGTTCAGAAAAGGGCAACTAAAATGATTAGGGGTTTGGAACATGTCCCATATGAGGAGATGTTAAAGCAACTGGGACTTTTCAGTTTAGAAAAGAGGAGACTGAGGGGGATAGGATAGAGGTCTATAAAATCATGAGTGGTGTGGAGAGGGCTGATAAAGAAAAGTTATTTATTAATTCCCTAAATAGAAGAACTAGAGGACACCAAATGAAATTAATGGGGAGCAGGTTTAAAACTAATAAAAGAAAGTTCTTCTTCACACAGCATGTAGTCAACCTGTGGAACTCCTTGCCAGAGGAGGCTGTGAAGGCTAGGACTATAATGGAGTTTAAAGAGAAGCTGGATAAATTCATGGAGGTTAGGTGCATAAAAGGCTATTAGCCAGGGGATAAAATGGTGCCCCTGGCCTCTGTTTGTCAGAGGCTGGAGAGGGATGGCAGGAGACAAATCGCTTGATCATTGTCTTCGGTCCACACTCTCTGGGACACCTGGTGCTGGCCACTGTCGGTAGACAGGATACTGGGCTAGATGGACCTTTGGTCTGACCCAGTACGACCATTCTTATGTTCTTATGAGTTACCGTAATTAATTTACCTGAGCAATGCCGGGTAAATCTACTAGTCTTAATCATAAACAGATACAGTATTTTCCTTTGGCTCCAGAGCAAGATGGATAAAAATTACCATTTTTTTAAAATCAAACAATCGTTATTGAAATTAGATATTTGTATTTAATTGGATATTTGTTTAAAATGATTAATAAAATACTAATTTTCTCATTTAAAAATAGTTATAATTAAATCTTACCACAAACATGCTACACTTACATTTAGTTTCATAATAATGAATTAATTGCTCTAGTCTAGTTACATCATAACTGTTGTTCTTCAAGATGTGTTGCTTATGTCCATCCCACTTAGGTGTGCGTGCTGTGTGCACAAGTTCTGGAAGCTTTTTACTCTTATCAGTACCTGTTGGACCAGCCAGGGAGTCCTCTGAAGTGGCACCAGCATATCGGTGCATATATACCCCTGCTAGCCCTCCACCCCCTTAGTTCCTTCTTGCCAGATGTTCTGACAAAGGGGAGGTTGGTGGGATTGGAATGAACATAAGCAACACATCTCGAAGAAGAACAGTTACAAGGTAAATAACCGTTTTTGCTTCAAGTGTTTGCTTATGCCCATTCTACTTAGGTGATTCCCAAGCTATACCTACGGAGGTGGGGTCGGAACCTAAGAACTAACAGACTGCAGCACCGCTCTGCCAACAGCTGCATCCTGTCTAGATTGCTGCGTAATTGCATAATGGTTAGTAAAAGTATGGATCGATGACCATGTAGCCGCTTTACAGATGTCTAGGATCAGCACCTGGGCTAGGAATGCCACTGAGGCGGCCTGGGCTCTGGTGGAATAGGCCGTGAGAGGTGGGGCCAGCTTTCCCCTTAGATCAGAACATGCCTTAATGCATGCTGTGATCCATGACAGGCACTGAGACGACACAGGGAAGGCCCTTCATCCTCTCTGCTATAGAGACGAAGAGCTGGGTTGACCTACGAAACTGCTTTGTCTTCTCTAAATAAAAGGCAAGAGCCTGCCTGACATGTGACACGCTTGATCTTTCTCATTTGCGTGCTGCTTAGAGAAGAAGACCAGTAGGAAAATCTCTTAGGAACCACACTGCCAAGGCATTCCCCATCAATCCTGGACCCCGACCTTGGTATGAGAAGAACTGGGCACACTTCTTGTTGGCCTGTGATGTGAAAAGGTCTAGAATGGGAGTCCACCACCTGTGGAAAAGGTGTATCATCTCCTCCTTGAGAGACCCTTCGTGGGCCAAGAATACCCAGCTGAAGTGGTCTGCCAGGGTTTTGCAGGCCGCTGTGAGGTAGGTAGCCTGTAGGTCAATCCCCTGCGTGACACAAAGGTCCCAAAGGGTTAGGACCTCTTGACAGAGGGGAGGGGATTAAGCACCACACTGTCAGTTGATATAAAACATCGCTGTTGTGTTGTGCACCAAGACAGAAACACAGTTGCCCCTCAATTGAGGCAGGAACATCTGGCACGCGAAATGTACCACTCTCAGTTCCCTGACATTGATGTGCAACAACCTCTCCACCCAGGACCACATTCCTTGTGTCCATAGGTATGCTAGGTAGGCTCTGTGACGGCGCGTTGGGGGTCCCCCGTCTCCTGCACCCCGAAATGGCACAAACAGACTGCACCAGCCGGTGGAATAGAGGAAGTTTATTGCCTCTCCAGGATACAGCACAGCACAGATGTAATCTGGTCACAGAGCTGGGCTAGGATGCCTCAGGCCCCCTTGAGATGGGGGAGACTGGGCCCCTAAACTCCAGCCCCTTTCCCTAGGCTGACTCCTCCATGCTCCCACACAGCCAGCAACTCACTAACTCTCTTCCAGCCCTGTCCCCCAGCCAGGGCAGCATTCCACCTTCCTTTGTTCCTCTCCATGGGGGGTGTCTGCCCACTGGTTGCATAGTGACTCATCCTGTTTTGCTGGGTCATGGTACCCACGGCAGCCAGTGGGGGTTACCCCAGAGCCAGCAGCATAGAAACCAGCCAGGTACCCCCACTACGTCACAGGCTCCTCACCCAGTACCGGAGGTACCCGCCACCAACTTCATTGAGGGAGGGGACTGGGCAAAGGGGGCCCTGGAGCACACCTCACTCTCCCACAGCCACCAGTCCAGCGTGGACAGGATCTCTGGTGGGATGGTTACCATGGTATCGATGTGGTCGTGAGCCAGCCTGTAGTCCCTTGCCAACCAGACCTGCAAGGGTCAGAGGTGCAGTCTGGTGTATTGCACCACGTAAGTGCACGCTACCATGTGGCCCAATTGCCTTAGACAATGTGGCTGGAGACGTCAATAATGTCCTTTATGGCCGCAAACTTGGAGCTTGGTAGAGACACTAGCTCTGTAGAAGTGTCTAACTTCACTCCCACAAATTCTTTTATTTGAGTAGGGATGAGGGTCGATTTTGCCTTGTTCAACAAGAGCCCCAACTGGGAAAAGGCTTCCCTGGCTAGCAGCTTGTCCCTGGAGTGACCTCTGATGAACCAGTAGTCCAGGTAGGGGAAAACATGAAGCCCTCTCTTTCTCAGAAAGGCGGCTACCACTGCCATACATTTGGTGAATACTCTGGGGGCGGTGGAAAGGCCAAAAGGCAGCACCGCAAACTGGCAGTGGTCCCCACCCACCAAGAAATGTTGGAACTTCCCGTGGTGAGGGACAACTGAAATGTGGAAGGATATGTCCTCCAAATCAAGGGTGGCGTACCAGTGCCCTAGATCAAATAAGGGCATGATGGAGGGCAGCGTCACAATCCTGAACCTTGACTTTCTTATGAAGGCATTGAGCCCCCTGAGGTCTAGGATGGTGCAAAGGACCCCTTTGGGCTTGGAATGAGGAAATATCAGGAATAAAAACCCTTCCCTCAAAATGCGAGGTGAACCTCTCTATCGCCCCCAATGACAGGAGCGAAGAGACCTCTTGACGAAGGTGCTCGTGAGAGGGGTCCGTGAAGAGGGAAAGGGGCGTAGGGCAGGAAGGGGATAAAGTATCCCCTTGTCACCATCCTGTGGACCCACCGGTCTGAGGTGATATAGCACCAAGAACAATGGAAAGGGGACAATTTGTTTGTGAAGGGGCAATCTAGCACTGGGGCTGGTAATCCGCCTGAGGGCGGATCTTCAAAATCCTAACCTTGGGCCCGGAGTCCTGTTGGAGAGCCCTTGAGTCTGCTCAGAGGCCGAACAAGAGCGCCTCCTAGTGCCCCTGCCTTTATTTCCCCTATTTCTCCATCTATTATCTTGTCTGGGACCCTGCTGATACAGTGTCTATAACCTGAGATTCAACAGGCAGCACTGGGGAGCAGGGGTGTGGATGCAAGGATTTCAATGTCACCCTCGAGTCCTTCAGACTGTTCAATTTACTGTCAGTCTGCTCTGAGAAGAGCCCCAAGTCTTTGAAGGTCAGGTCCTGCAGCGTAGTCTGGACTTCAGATGAGGCCGAGACCTGAAGCTATGAGTTCCTCCGCATGACAGTGCCTGTGGCCATTGAGAGTGCCGCAGAGTTGGCCGCATCCAGCGCAGTCTGAAGGGCGGTGCAGGATACCACCTTGCCCTCCTCCATCAAAGCCCCAAACTCCTGCAACTCCCTTGGGAGCTGGGACTTGAACTTATCTACAGCCACCCAAGAGTTACAGGCATATCTGCTGAGTATTGCTTCCTGGTTTGCAATCCTCAGCTGCAGCCCCACTGTTGCATATATCTTTCGTCCAAAGAGGTCGAGCTTTTTGGGCTCCTTGCTCTTAGGAGTGGGCCCAGACTGCCAATGCCTCTCTCTTTGGCAAGCAGCCTGGATCAACACCGAGCGTGGAGGTGGATGGGAAAATAGATGTTCATGGCCAGACTGTGGCACGAAATACCTCCTCTCCACTTCTTTCTGCATCGGAAGAATGTACACCGGAGTCTGCCAAAGGTTTTTAGTAATTCTGGCTGCCGTCTTATTAAGTGGGAGGGCAATCCTAGCAGGAGCATCCACCGTCAGGATGTCCACCATGGGATCAGATTCCTCTGCAACTTCCTCGACTTGCACCACTAAGTTCTGGGCCAACCTCCTGAGGAGGTTTTGATGGGTGCACATGTCCACGGTTAGCATAGCCGGGGACAGGTCAGCCAGAGCTTCATCGGGGGCTGCGATTGAGGGGTGGCTGTGGCTGGGTAGGGTTCACCATGGCTGGCTGTTGAGCTGGGTGGTTGTTGTCCCCTGCTGATTCTGAGGGACTGGGCCTGAACACTGATGTTGGGGCCCATGTGAGCAGGGCGGCTGAAGGGGTTGCCCTGTGCTCTGAGTACACTGAAGCTGAGGCTGATCCTGACTTTGAAAACTCCTGACCATGTGCTTGATGATATACCCGGAGGTCCAAAAGGGCCACTGGGCTGGTGGCTGCCATTGTGGAGGCCACATCTGAAATGGTAGGCTGGCCTTCCGTGAGTGACACCTCAAGTGGGATTGGTGCCGGGATTGATGCTGAGACTGGGACCGGTGTGGAGACCTCGACTGACCTGACCTCAGTGATCGCTGTGATAAGGCCCTTGAAGTAAACTACTCTGGATCCAATTCCGAGGAGCATTCAGATGCGGACCATGGCGGTGCCACTGATGCCAGGTGTGGTGCACCACGGCCACCAGTTTCCCTTGATGCAGCAGTAGTGGTGCTGGTGGGGGCATGACCGCATGCTCTGGTGCTGACGGAGCTGAAGCCACTGGTGCTGGGATGGTTCTGCTCCATGCACAAGCCAGCTCCTGTACCAGCGGTGCCACTACTACAGGTGGTACCGAACCAGAGTCCCTCATCAGGGGCTCCCTCATCAAGGAAGGTGGAACCATGTGTGATGTCGGCCCCGTTCTAAGTCCCTGCCGCTCATGACCTTCATATGGTTCCGCACTGCACAGTGCCAGTCCCGGGGAGGAGGTAAGTTTCATCAGCTCCTGGGCCGCAACAAAGGTGTCCGGGGTTGATGGCCAAGAGACCTCTTCCACAGACAGGTCCTGAACCTCGGGACTACTCACCCGTGCAGGGCTCAACCTGTGCCTGTGGTGCACGGGAGAGTCTCTGTGTCTGGGTGGTGATAAAATCTTGGAATGTCCCCCTCGCAGATGCTCCCTTGGCCTGCTTCGAAAGCGATCTCCCTTTCAGCGCCTTCTTGCAAGCACTCGGTACTAGGAACGGTGCTGTGGTTCCGACTGATGGTCCGATGTCACTAGCACCAGGTCCTCCCTTGCTGCCTCTTATAAAGGCTGCAAGGAGGAGCAAGCAACTAGTCAAGGGACTACTCGCTTACATCCCTAGTTAAGACACTGTCTAAAGACAGAGTGACAATCATTTTCCTATTTTATATATATGCCTCTTATTTTGAAACATCATAGTCACAGACCATAAAAGTGATGCCACAAGTCTATTCCTTATTTTATTTCAGCATAACTCAGCTTTCCCAAAGTACTGCCATCATGTACTTGTTTTCAATGGGGCTTACTCCAAAATTAAGCATACTCTAAGCACAGTCCTAGCTTTTTTGGTAACTTGGAATCAGATCTGCATCAAAATGAAAGCAGGAATGGGGAAGATGACAGCTAGTTTTAGAAGTTTTAAGGACACTGAACATTTAATGTTGTGAGGACTTATCTGTTAGAGTTAATGAAGCTTGAACATTAAAAAAAAAAGAGTTTAAGTACAGCCAGCAACTCAGGAGACTAACATTTAAGATTTGGTTTAATCAAAGTGCTATAGAGAGTGTGTGTACGTTTGTGAGCGTGAGATAGAAAGATTTAGTTATCATTCCTAATGTACTGTTGCATCTGCAGCTTGACTCTGGTAATGAGTATTATGTACTCTTGCTTAAATTAATAAAAGTCCAGTTACCAAAAAACTTACATGAAGTATACCCTCTTAGATGTTGTAAAATGCTGTACTGAGCTTTAAATTAACATGTTTTAGTGATTAGATTTGCACCATTGTTTGAAGAAATATGAAGTAGTATCAATGGGAAATTTGATGTAAAGCAATTTTTTTTGGTGATTCAAAATTGCCTCAATTTAAATCAATCCACCCTACTCAAAAGTGTAGTTTCAGTAAAAAAACTGTTCAATGACTCCCTACCTTATATTATTGCCACCACTGTAATATCTGTGCACCTCACTGTCATGCATTTATCACACTAGCGAGGTAAAGCCATCAAAAAGCTAGGAAATTGAGGCATAGAAATTTGTCCATGGTTACAAAAGGAGTCTGGGGAAACAGAGCTCAGCTCTCTGATGGTCTAGACTAGTGCTTTATACATTGCACCATCCTTCCCCTACTCTCTTCAGAACTTAGCCTATATAACCCTTGAATGTAATCAACACTACATGACTCTAGTGACTGACCATTTTCCATCTGTCAATCTAGCACCATTCACAGTTGTTATTTTGCATTATTATAGTGCCTGAGCCTCAGCTGAGATTAGGGCCCCATAATACAGTGCATTGTATCAAAATAACTATATAGTCCTACAAAGCTAATGTTCACAAGAAAGGCAGAGGAAAGCGGGGGAGAGATAAAATGAGCATATCAGGGGTTAGGATCCATAAGAGTGGCGGGAAGGGGAGAGGAGTAGCTGAGAGTAGCACTTAAATGTGCACACATGTATCTTAAGTACTACTCTCAGCATATTATTATTGGTCCCCAATCTTCTACCAGCATTGCATTTCTAAACAGCTCTTGTTTTTACAGCACAGCCCAGAGCACTTTAAAATAATTAGACTATGTCCCTGTCCCACGATCATTTACCAGGAGACCCACCAATCCCTCAGGCACCCAGGAATTAGTTACCTCTCACAAGGAGGTGGGAGTCCATAGACCAGTCCTCGCCATCGTGGCACAGAATTTACAGAGATGCTGATAAAAAAGCACCAGACTGTCCCCAAAATCCTTGCAGAGCAAGCCATTTCAGAGGAGAAATTGAAGTGACTGCTCTTCTACTTAATTATTAGATTATTTGTACCAGATCCTATCCACCTGTGCAAAGGTCAGTGGTGCAAAGTCTGCATTATATAAGGGCCAGAATTTGATTTCAAGAGGTGTGGCTACTTCTACAATCTTTGTAGTAGCTTCACCTTGGACACGCAGAGTCTGAAAATCCTGTCTTCTTTAATACTAACTCATCAATAACAGCTCAAACCTCTGGTAAGAGTTGGGAAAGGAAGGAAGCAACTTAAAGAAGGAAACTCAGCAACAGAATATACATAGCCACGTCTACTGTATATTACAGAAAAAGGCAGTATGAAGGAACCTGTCCACCAAACCCCAACATCAGGCACCTCATGAGGGAACAGAAGATACCAGAAAATGAAAAAAGCAGGGATGGGAACCTTTGAGAAACTCAATCCCCATGGAGGAAGGCTACCAGACATATGCCTCTGTAAATCATTAATGATTGTGACCCAAGATTTTTTTTAAAGGTAACTGACAAGTGTGGTAGTTCAGGAGTCACCAGTTTGGTGTCCTGACAGGTCTCTTTCTCTGTCAGGGATAACCATTTGGCTGCGTGCATGTTCGCATGCTCCTTCTGTATGTTGTACTGGCTTTGTGCAAGTAGCCAACACAGAAGACTCTGGGACAGCCCCCAGGGACTAAGAATCAGATAAGATATGAAAGCATCTGAGTGATTTATTGTAAACAAAGCACAGTAATAACTTCCCCAGATCAGATGTCTATAGGTAGGCTGAGAATGTGTGCCCATAACAATAGACACGGATCAGTCGATTGCCCGAGGCTGGACAAAGAGGTAAACTGAGGTTAGGATTGTAAAATCCCAGTTAAATTTTAACATTTCAGAGGTCAACAGATTGACGGGTTAACACAGGGCTACTCAACTTTGGAAGCCCCGGGGTCCACCATGACACAGCACATGCCAAGGACCGCAACTTAAGTGCGATTGCATGTACATGCAAATTATATGCAAATAGCTTATTTCACGCTGATGGGTACGAATACAAAGATTAAGGCAAAACTACACAACATGCAGGGCCCATTGAAGTCAGTTCTGCTGATATTAATAAAGCGCAATATTTATTCAATTTCTACCCATATGACAGCACTTTTAACAAGTAATGACAGTCCAGGAATTTAACTACTAAAACGCATATTACAGAAGACCGTGGAGCGTGTTCCCAGTGGAGACCATGTTCAAAGGATCCCATCCGTGGGCTGCATGTTGAACCTGCATAAACCCAAACTGCACTATGGGCCAGAAACAAACAGGCCGTGTGTTGAGTAGCCCTGGTTTAACCAATTAAACAGGCACATAGAAATTTAAAAGACTGGGACTTTTCAGCTTAGAAAAGAGGAGACTAAGGGATGTTATGACAGAGCTCTATAAAATCATGACTGGTGATGGGAAAGTTACAGGAAACCCCCAAGTTGTGACCACCCGAGTTGCGACCCCCCACACTTACAACTTTTTAAAGTGCGGAAGGGACCGAAAACCCCCGACTTACGTCCCCGGCCTGTATTTATGATGGCACACAGTGCCTATTGTCAATGAGGGTTTGAATTACGATGCTCCTGACTTGTGACGCTTACCTGGGAACCAATCGTGTCGCATGTTGGGGGTTGCCTGTAATAGGAAAAGTTATTTACTTGTTCTCATAAGAACTAGTGGTCACCAAACAAAATTAATGAGTAGAAGGTTTAAAACAAACAAAAGGAAGTATTTTTTCAAGCAACACACAGTCAACCTGTGGAACAACATGCCAGAGGACATTGTGAAGGCCAGAACTTTAACAGGGTTCAAAAAGAACTAAATAAATTCATGGACGATGGGTCCATCAGTGGGTATTACCTAGGATGGGTAGGAATGGTGCTCCTAGCCTCTGTCTGTCAGAGGCTGGGAATGGGCGACAGGGGAGGGATTCCTTGATGATCCTGTTCGTTCCCTCTGGGGCACCTGTCTTCAACAGTGGCCAATGCCAGAATACTGGGTTAGATGAACCTTTGGTCTGACCCAGTGTGGCCATTCTTATGTTCTTACGCTCCAATCCTGCTCCTACTAGTGGACACCGTAGTAGGGATATTAACTATCGGTTATTTTACTAGTCGAGTAGTCGATGGAATTTCCATCGACTATTCAACGAGTCAATAGGCACTTCTGCATTCCTCCTTTGAGATGTACAAGAGCCCAAATGCAGCCGGGGCCAGCGGGAAATCCTGCTAACTCCTGGCTGCACACGGCATGTCAACTTTGAAATGTACAAGAGTCCCTAGCAGGGCCTCCGTATAACATTTCAAAGTGGCAACATGACCACAAGCTCCATGCTGCACTGCCACTTTGAAATGCCATGCGGAGCGTGGTCAGTTGGGAACTCCCTAGATGACCGTGGTTCTGCGTGTCACTTCCCCAGAACCTGGGGTCAGCTGGGGACTCCCCAGCTGATCTCGGGTTCAGCGGAAATGCTGCACTGGAGCCTGGGATCAGCCGGAGAGTCCCTAACTGACCCCAGGCTCCATGTGCAACAGCGCCACACAGTTGATCCCGGGCTCAGTTGTGTGGCACCGCCGCTTTGAAACGGCAAGGCAGTATTTCAAAGGGACGGTGCCACACAGCTGAGCCAGGAATCAGCTGTGTAGCACTGCCCCTTTAAAGTACCCCCTCTTTTCCCACCTTTGCTGCCTCTTTTCCCAACTTTGGGGAGAGGGGAAGAGAAAGAATTGACTAGTCAACTGACTGGAAAAGATTGATATCTTTGGCATAATTAGAGTCCAAAAATCCGCAGATACCCAGAGGTATTTGCAGATGCCGATTTAGACAGCTCATTTTTGCAGATGCGGATCGTGTTTTACCTGCTGGCTGAGAATCACATCTGACTGCAGAAGGGGGTGCAGGGTCCAGTGACCCCTACACACCTCAGTGATAGTTGTAGACCCAGTACAAGGCAGATATATTCCCCAAAATGGCACTGATTCCACAACTGGTCAGTTACACACTCTATGTCACCACTCTAATGGCTGACCCCTTCATAAAAATATCTTCCTAAAGAATAAAGTCATCCTCAGACCACATCCTAAATTCCTCTCCAAAGTCTTATCATTTCTTCTTAATTAACCCATCTACTTACCTGTATTCTATCCAAAACACCACACAGATACCAACTTTTATCATCGTCACACTCTGGATGTGCACAGAGCACTCGCATTTTACCTAGAAAAGACAAAACTATTCAGAAAATCATCTTCAAAGTTTCTTTCCATCGTGGAGCATGCTAAAGGACAAGCCATCACCAATCAGAGACTCTCTATGTGAATATCACTGCATCCATCTCTGCTATACAGGCAGTCCCTGGGTTACATGGATCCGACTTACATCGGATCCCTACTTACAAACGAGGTGAGGCAAGCCCGCACTAGCTGCTTCCCCCCAGCAGACCAGGGAGACGCAAAGCTAGCGCCCCCCCGCAGCAGACCAAGGAGACGCAGAGCGGCTTTTCTCAGCAGACACCTAAGCTTGAGAATAAAGGACTGAGGGAAGTGAGGTGTGGGAGAATAAAACTGAGCTCTGGAGAAATGTTTGGCTAGAGTTTCCCCTACAATATGTACCAGTTCCGACTTACATACAAATTCAACTTAAGAACAAACCTACAGTCCCTATCTTGTACGTAACCCGGGGACTGCCTGTACTCAGAACAATATTCCTCCTTCTCCCTCCACATGCACACAGTCCATTAAAAAAGTAGCCACCTCTATGGCATTTTTATAAAATATGCCCATTTCTCACATGTATAGGGTAGTCATGCGAGCTTCCGCACACATATTCACTAAGCACTATACCATAGAAATTTAACCAGGAATTCAACCAGGCCATACTCTCTAACATTATGCACAACTTCTGAAGTCCCTCCTTCCATAGAAAGGTACTACTCCATAGTCACCTAGAGTGGAGCACCCACAGGGACAACCATCTTGAAGGTCAGTTACTGCACAGGGTGTCCTCATCCCAGCCTCATGAGACCTAAATCATGAGTTGGACACCAAAAAGTCTGTGGTTTTGTTTTAAATATCTGTATTAAGTCTGTTAAGAGGTGGGTAACTGGCAATTTGTCCCAATTAGTCAATAAGGGAAGGCACACTGTCCCGCCTCACACTGAGTCCGGGAGCTACTCCCACTGTAGCTATGCATTTTAAATGTAGTAATAGCTGGGCAGCTCTTACTACATTTAAAATGCAGAGCTGCAGCAGTCCTAGACCTGCGTCAGCCATAAACACAGGCTACTCCAGCAGCAGCCCCTCCCAGTGGTGGCTGGGGCTGATGGCGAAGAGAGGCTGCTTTGGCAGCAGCTCCTACTCACGGGGGTCTTTGCTGGGATCCCCTGTAGATAGGGGCTGCTCCGTGGGATGTGGAGCAACCTCTGCTTGTGGCAAGCTGGGGCCCGCCACAGGAAGAGGCTGCTTCACAGCAGGCAACACTGTGGAGATGGTGCTGGGGGGAACCAGCTTTTAAGGCAGCTCCCCCCAACTCCAGCTCCTTGTCCCTCCAACCGCTGCAGCTGATACAGAGGCAGCAAGGAGGGAAGAATGCAAGTAGTCGACTAGACTTATCAGGTAGTTGACTATTTGAATAGTCGTTTACATCCCTAATCTGTATTACCTTGGAGTGTTTTGGATCTGCCTTTTGTTTTTTAAATTCTCCTTATCCATCCTCAGTACAGGTAAGAATGAGGCAGAATTATTGTTGCCCTTTCCCCAAATCTACTGAGTGAGGTGATTCTGGGCCCCGTAGCAGAAGTTCTTATCCTTCATTTATTAATTGCCAACTTTGTAACTGTACAAAAGGAAGTTCTCTCTTGCCCCACTCCCTTCCTCAAGGCCCTGCTGTTTTGGATACCCTGCCTCCACTCCCTCCAGCCACGCTCTTTCCATTGCTCAGTCTCCCCCACTCTCAACTAGGCTGGAATAGGAGGTTGGTGTGCAGGAAATAGGGATGTGAATGGTTAACAGCTAAGGTGATGCTTATTGGTTAGAGTTAACTGGTGCCACTGGTGAGGGAACTGCTTCAGCCCAGCTAGCACACCATGCTGTGGGACCCTCTCCAACCTGTCCAGTCTGCCCCAATTTAAGTGGTTGACCAGGATTTTACATCCCTAGTTGGAGAGGGCCCAGGGCTTGAATCATAGAACACTAGAACTGGAAGGGACTTCGAGAGGTCATCGAGTACAGTCCCCTACTCTCACAGCAGGACCCAGTACAATCTAGACCATCCCTGACAGATGTCTATCTAACTCGCTCTTAACTATGTCCTGGCCATGGGTGGGAGGAGGGGCCAGAGTCCCTGGGCAGTCAGAGACTTAATGGGAGGGGCCTCATGCCTGCATCAGGAGCCCAGCCCCCACAACACTCACCAGTGGCAGCAGCAGCAGCAGCAACTCTGCTCTCCCAGCTGCACTGCTCAAAGGAGGAGCATGCCTGCCCCCTGCATTCACCAGTGGGAAATAGAGCAAGCTAGGGCTGCATTGCTGTGCTTCCCCCATCACAGCTGGTCAGTAAAGAGGGATCAGACCTGCTAGCCCAGGGATGGGCAAAAGGGGCTCCAGGGGCTGGATCTAGCCTGCCAAGCAGCTGGATCCTGCCCGTGGAGGACCTGCTTCTCCCTCACCCCCAGGCCGATCAGGGCCTGGGGAACTGCGTGAAGTTTCCTTCGCCCTGCCCCAGCCCTGAGAGGAGCCTGTGGTGCTACCAGAGCCTCGCAGGGCCAGAGGAGACTTCCCATTCTCCCCCGCCCCCAGACCCTGATTGGCCTAGGGGTGGAGGAGCGTGCCAAGCCTCTTCCAGGGCATGGGTGCCTAGAGGGAAAGGGGGGCAAAGGGGCTCCCCCACCACCAGACCAATCATTGTCTGGTGGCGGGGTAGGCCCGCCCCTTCCTGTTTAGGCCCCGCCTCTTCCAGGTAGGGTTGCCAGATGGATGAAAGAAAAATACCGAACCTCTCCCCCCCACCCCTGCCCAAAAAAAACCACCGGAGGGGGGAACCCTCCGCTGGATCACTGCTAGCGGTTACAAGGTAATCATTTTAAAACAAAAACAAAAAAACCCACATGCTTCATGGGGGGGAGACCAGGAAAGGAGCGCTGCTGGCCAGGAAGGGGGGGGGTGCCTGGAAACAGCTAATGGGGGTGGGGGGGTGGCAACGGGACTGGCCAGGGGAGATGGGAGGGCCAACGGGAAGAAAGGCTGGTCGGGTGGGAGTAAGGGGGGGGGGAAGCACAGCTGAGGCAGATCAGGGGCTGCAAGGGAGGCCGGGAGGAAGGGCGAGTGGGAAGCAGAGCTGGCGTAGGGCGGCGGGGGGGGGAGGGAGTGCAGCGGCGCTGGCCAGGAGGAAGGGGGAGCAGGAAGCAGAGCTGGCGTAGGGCGGCGGGGGGGGGAGGGAGTGCAGCGGCGCTGGCCAGGAGGAAGGGGGAGCAGGAAGCAGAGCTGGCGTAGGGCGGCGGGGGGGGGGGGGGAGTGCAGCGGCGCTGGCCAGGAGGAAGGGGGAGCAGGAAGCAGAGCTGGCGTAGGGCGGCGGGGGGGGGAGGGAGTGCAGCGGCGCTGGCCAGGAGGAAGGGGGAGCAGGAAGCAGAGCTGGCGTAGGGCGGCGGGGGGGGGAGGGAGTGCAGCGGCGCTGGCCAGGAGGAAGGGGGAGCAGGAAGCAGAGCTGGCGTAGGGCGGCGGGGGGGGGAGGGAGTGCAGCGGCGCTGGCCAGGAGGAAGGGGGAGCAGGAAGCAGAGCTGGCGTAGGGTGGCGGGGGGGGGAGGGAGTGCAGCGGCGCTGGCCAGGAGGAAGGGGGAGCAGGAAGCAGAGCTGGCGTAGGGCGGCGGGGGGGGGGAGGGAGTGCAGCGGCGCTGGCCAGGAGGAAGGGGGAGCAGGAAGCAGAGCTGGCGTAGGGCGGCGGGGGGGGGAGGGAGTGCAGCGGCGCTGGCCAGGAGGAAGGGGGAGCAGGAAGCAGAGCTGGCGGGGGCGAGGGGGAGGGTGCAGCGGCGCTGGCCAGGGGAATCAAGGAAGAGGAACAGACCGGTGGGAAGCAGAGCTGGGGGGACTGCAGGGGGGCTGGCCGGGGAAGATCAGGAGGGGAAGCGGGGGAGAACCAGCCGGCCGGGAAGGGGGAGGTGAGCAAATTGGCGGGCGGGGAGCAGGACTGACCTGGGCACTTGCTGCCTGTCCCGTGCAGGCTCCCAGGGACGCACAAGCGAGCGAGGAGGCTTCTCCTCCTCCTCACACTCAACCAATTGAGGGCTCCCAGCAGCAATCGCGCCCCGCCTCCCAGCTGGGATGCCCAGCTGCTCCCCGTCCCCGCCAGGCTTCCGTCCTGTGTGCAGCTGGAAAAATCAGAAAATACCGGACACTGCAGGTTTGGTATTCTGATTATTTTTTTACCGGACATAGCGCAAATACCAGACTGTCTGGTACAATACCGGACACCTGGCAAGCCTACTTCCAGGTGGCCCGGGGCTACTTCAAATATTTTTTAAGTGGCCCCCGGGCAAAAATTATTGCCCACCCCTGCGCTAGCCCCAGAGGCCTCATGGCTTGAGGCGGGGGTAGGAGAAAGGGTGGGGTCTCCCCGCCCTTCCCCAGGCCGGAGGTGTCACAGCCCATCACCAGTTGCCCCTGGAGAAGGGGGTTGGGTTGCAGGCTCTAGCTGGGCAGCAGTTCCCTCAGGTAGCTTAGGCCAGTGAAGCAGGCTCTGCCGCACAGCCAGCGTCTGTCCCTATGCCAGGGTGCAGCCAGGCACCTCTGCTCAGGGCCTGCTGCCCACGCCCGAGCCCCACAGGCCGTGGCTCCCACCAAAGGGGGATGTGAACCAGGGAACCGCGCACTGCCCCTGCGCCCTGGGGAGGCCTCTCCCAGGGACCTGCAGAGCCCCAAGCCACGGCACCCAGACCCAACAGCCCCAGCGTGAGCCCAGGCCAGCCCAGCAACTAAGGCAGCCCCCCCCGCCTACCTCCTGCC